>NC_082707.1:174647160-174957160 GCF_030144855.1 Hypanus sabinus
GACCCAACCAGTTCCCCTCCACCTGGCGGTACTTGTCCTCGCTCTCAATAATTTCCCCTTTGGCTCCTCCCACCTCCTTCAAACAAAAGGGCATTCACATGGGTCCCAGTTATGCCTCCCTTTTTGCTGACTACGTGGAGTGGTCCATGTTCCAAAACTATATTGGTGTCATGCTCCAATTTTTCCTACATTACATCAACAACTGCATTGATGCTCAAGGTGAGGCCTCACCAGTGCCTTACAAAATCAAAGCTGATAAATGCTTTATTAGGATAGCTTTTGTAAATCTGCACTGCCTCTGCGCTAAATAAAGCCACATCCCAGCACTTCAGCATCCCACCATGTGAAGCAAAGAATAGTAAATGGCTGTTGGTTTATGCAAATCTTATTCCACTAATAGGAGCAGAGTGGCCTTGGAACTGCTGAAGCAGAGTCAGGATTTGTTTATTGTAGACACAGTTACAAGAGGTTGGAACACAAACCAGCAACTAATTGAATATGCTGATCAGTGGATAACTTTATACAGTCGATATCCAGCAGGTTGGTTAAACCTTCAGTTTTCTGCATTGATTGTTTTGCGATACGTAGGTCATGAAACAAGCATGATTCCAGGAATGAAAGGGTTATCATATGAGGAATGTTTGATGGCTTTGGGTCTGTACTCGCTGAAATTTATAAGGATGAGGAGGGATCTCATTGACACCTTTCAAATGTTGAAAGGTCTGGACAAAGTAGATGTGGAAAGCATGTTTCCCATGGTGGGGGACCCTAGGACAAGAAGGCACAGCCTCTGGATAAAGGGGCGTCCATTTTAAACAGAGATGCTGATAAATTTCTTTAGCTAGAGGATGGTGAATTTGTGAAATTTATTACCACATGCAGCTGTGAAGGCCAGCCTGTTTGGTGTATTTAAGGCAGAGCTTGATAGCTTCTTGATTGGACATGGCATCAAAGGTTACAGAGAGAAGACTGGGGAGTGGGGCTGAGGAGTGGTAAAATGGATCAACCATGATTAAGTGGTGGAGCAGAGTCAATGGGCTAAATGGACTAATTCTGCTCCTATGTGTTATGCTGCTTCCTGCACCCATGTGGACCTCATCAACTTTGCCTCAAACTTCCACTTCCCTGCCCTCACATTTTTGCCTGGTCCATTTCCAACATCTCCTCCACTCTCTCGATAACTTTCTCTATATCTGGATACAGCTTATCCATTGATGTCTATTACAAACCCACTGACTCTCACAGCTTTTTGGACTATACCTCTTCCCATCCCGTTACTTGTAAAAATACCACCCCCCTTCACTCAATTCCTGTCTCTCAGGATGTGGCTTTTTATTCTAGAACAAAGGAAATGTCCTCCTTCAAAGAAAGGGACTTCCCTTCCTCCACCATCAACACTGCCCTCAACCGTATCTCTTCATGCACATCTGCCCTCACTCCATCTCCTACCATCCCTCCAGGGATAGGATTCCTCTTGCCTCATCTACCACCCCACCAGCCTCTGCATCCAGCGCATAATTCTCCAGAACTTCTGCCATCTGCAGCAGGATCCAACCATCAGGCACATCATTCCCCCCCCCCCCCCCCAACAAAACCTTTTGCTTTTTGCAGGGATCGCTCCTTATACAACTCCCTTGTCCATTCAGCCCTCTTCACCAAGTTCCCTCCTGGTACTAATCCTTGCAAGCAAAACAAGTGCTATAACTGCCCCTTCACCTCCTCTGTCACTACCATTCAGGGCATCAAACACTCCTTCCAAGTGAGGCAACACTTCCATGAGTCAGTTGGGGTCATCTACTATATTTGGTGCTGCCTCTTATGCATCGGCAAGACCCGATGTAAATTGGGAGACCACTTCAGCAAGCACCCATGTTCCGTCCACCAAAAAAAGCAGGATCTCCCAGAGGCCACGCATTTTAATTCTGCAATTCATTCCAACATGCCAGTCCATGGCCTCCTCTACCATCACGATGAGGCTACACTCAGGTTGGAGGAGCGACACCTTGTATTCCGTCTGGGAAGCCTCCAACCTGATGGCATGAACATCCATTTCTGGAATTTCCAGTAATGGTCCCACCCCCCCCCCACACCCTTCACCATTCCCTTTGCCCACCTTCTCCCTTTTGTGCTCCTTACCCTTTCTCTTCCTTGGCCTTCTGTCCTCTCCTATCAAGATTCCCCTTCTCCAGCCCTGTATCTCTTTCACCAAACAACCTCCCAGCTCTTTATTTTACCTCTCCCCTTCCTGCTTTCACGTACCACCTTGCATTTCTTCCTCCCCTTCCCCCCACCTTCTAACTCTGACTCCTCATCTTTTTTTCTCCAGTACTGCTGAAGGGCCTCAGCCCAAAACATCAACTATACTCTTTTCCACAGAAACTGCCTGGCCTGCTGAGTTGCTCTAGCATTTTCTCTGTGTTGCTAAAAAATCTATCTTCCTCAGGAAGTAGAGGATGAAATGCTATTGCAGTCATAAAAGGGTCTTAATTTATTAGCAAGTGATCAATGCAAGTGTCTACTCTTTTGATAATCTGCATAAGTGACTTGAGTGTAGGTATCAAAGGTATGATTGCTAAATTGCCTAATTAAGGTGAGTTCTAGAAAAGTCAATTGTGAAGAGTGTGGTTGGAGCTGAAAAAAAAATTACCCACCTTGGCAGGAATTACAAAAAAAAAACTACCTACATGGGGAGAGATTACAGAGCTCAGAGGGATCTGGATGTTCTAGTGTATGATTCGCAAAAAGAAAATGCACAAATTAGGAAAACTAAGAATAGTAACATACACAAAATGCTGGTGGAATGCAGCAGGCCAGGCAGCATCTATAGGAAGAAGTACAATCGACGTTTCGGGCTGAGACCCTTCGTCAGGATTAACTAAAAGAAGAGATAGTAAGAGATTTGAAAGTGGAAGGGGGAGGGGGAGATCCAAAATGATAGGAGAAGACCAGAGGGGGTAGGGTGAAGCTAAGAGCTGGAAAGGTGATTGGCAAAAGGAATGCAGAGCTGGAAAAGGGAAAGGATCATGGGATAGGAGGCCTAGGGAGAAAGAAAGGGGGAGGGGAGCACCAGAAGGAGATGGAGAACAGGCAGAGTGATGGGCAGAGAGAGAAAAAAAGGAGGGGAGGAAAAATAAATCAGAGATGGGAAAAGGAGCGGCATTAACAGAAGTTAGAGAAGTCAATGTTCATGCCATCAGGTTGAAGGCTACCCAGGTAGAATATAAGGTGTTGTTCCTCCAACCTGAGTGTGGCTTCATCTTGACAGTAGAGGAGGCCATGGATAGACATTTCAGAATGGGAATGGGACGTGGAATTAAAATGTGTGGCCACTGGGAGATCCTGCTTTCTCTGGCGGACCGAGTGTAGGTGTTCAGCGAAACGGTCTCCTAGTCTGCATCAGGTCTCACCAATATATAGAAGGCTATGCCAGGAGCACCAGACGCAGTATACCACACCGACCGACTCACAGGTGAAGTGTCACCTCACCTGGAAGGACTGTCTGGGGCCCTGAATGGTGGTGAGGGAGGAAGTGTAAGGACAGGTGTAGCACTTGTTCCGCTTACAAGGATAAGTGCCAGGAGGGAGATCAGTGGAAAGGGATGGAGGATGATGAATGGACAAGGGAGTCACGTAAGGAGCAATCCTGTGGAAAGCAGAAAGTGGGGGGGGGGGGGGGAGAAAGGGAAATATGTACTTGGTAGTGGGATTCCGTTGGAGGTGGCAGAAGTTACGGAGAATTATACGTTGGAACCAGAGGCTGGTGGGGTGGTAGGTGAGGACAAGGGGAACCCTATCCCGAGTGGGGTGGTGGGTGGATGGAGTGAGAGCAGATGTGCATGAAATGGGGGAGATGCGTTTGAGAGCAGAGTTGATGGTGGAGGAAGGGAAGCCCCTTTGTTTAAAAAAGGAAGACATCTCCTTCGTCCTGGAATGAAAAGCCTCATCCTGAGAGCAGATGTGGCGGAGACAGAGGAATTGCGAGAAGGAGATGGCATTTTTGCAAGAGGCAGGTGGGAAGAGGAATAGTCCAGGTAGCTGTGAGAGTCAATAGGCTTATAGTTGATATCAGTAGATAAGCCGTCTCCAGAGATGGAGACAGAAAGATCAAGAAAGGGGAGGGAGGTGTCAGAAATGGACCAGGTAAATTTGAGGGCAGGGTGAAAGTTGGAGGCAAAGTTAATGAAGTCAACAACGCCAATGCAGTTGTCGATGTAGCAAAGGAAAAGAGGGGGACCGATACCCGTATAGGCTTGGAACATGGACTGTTCCACAAAGCCAACAAAAAGGCAGGCATAGCTGGGACTCATACGGGTGCCCATGGCTACACCTTTGGTTTGGAGGAAGTGGGAGGAGTCAAAGGAGAAATTATTGAGAGTAAAGACTAATTCCACTAAACAGAGGAGAGAGGTAGTAGAGGGGAATCCAAAAAGAAGCGGAGAGCCTTGAGACCTTCCTGGTGGGGGACGGGGGTATATAGGGACTGGACATCCATGGTGAAAAAAAGGTGGTGGGGGCCAGGGAACTTAAAATCATTGAAAAAATTCAAAGCATTAAAAGTGTCACGAACATAGGTGGGAAGGGATTAAACAAGGGGGAATAAAACAATAAATCAAGTTATCACTGCTGTACTGTTTTATGACCCAAAAGGACCCTTATGAGTTTTGCAAAGCTATAAAGGCGCACAAAGTGGATGAATTTCATTATCGCCTCAAAGTAGGCCCCCGTTACCAACAGCACAAGATAAATACTGCAGACAGTAACATTATTTGAATAGATCAACATGATAATGCACCATTTTGGATCATTATTATATACAAAACTAATGCTACATCATGTCATTTTGCTGAGCTGCATTTCTAAAACACTGAATGATCATCTGCATTAGGAAATGAATAGAATAGCATTTAGTTAATTATATTTAGATCCTCCCAAAGTACTTCCTCTAAAAATCTTAGATACAAACAATTAGTACTACTTTGTGTGCATTGTGATCAAATATTCATGTTATGGATGCTTTCACTGAAGTAACATTTCCCCAAGTCAAAGCCATGTATTAGTACAAAAATAGAAGTCTACAGTATATCCTGTTGAAAAGAAAATCAATTTGACTACAAATGCATCTGATCAGTGTCATTTAAGACATTTATGCAGCAGTTACTGATGTTGCCTCACTATTGGACAGATCCTGCGCTGTCTCTTATGTAGTTTTCTAATTCTCTCAATGATCCCATGGGTTTCCACTGGGTCCTTTGATTTTCTGATGCATTCTTGAAGACAATCTAATAGGTTAATTAGCTAGTGTAAATTGCCCCGTTGTTAAGGTACATGACAAAAGATTTAAATGGAGCAAATGGGCAAACAGAAAATAAATTGCAGGAAGACGGGCAAGAAGGGAGAGGGGGAAATGAACCAGTATTAAAGGGCCAAATATTGACTAATTTCACTTCAGGAGAGGATACAAGAACATTTCAAACTTCAGTGCATTGGCAATTATGGACAATCAGTGCATGTATTTCCAGTGTTGTCTCACATCCTGCGAATAAGTTTTTTTTAAATTGGAAAAATAACAACAGCATTCATCAGCTTTTACTTGGAACACACAACTGCATCAAAGAGGTACAGGCCCTTTTGCCCATGATAAATCTTGATATAGAGAAATGTAGTTGCACATGTAGAGAATTACACAGCAAGCCCAAGTCCATACTCAAAGCACCACCCAATCCTGTTTGCCCGCCATATCCACATGTGACTTCAGCCAATTTAGAAGCTGGAGCCTAGGAGTCTCAACAATGAGCAACTTTGACACAATTGTCTGTTCCACTAAAAAAAAGTAGTAGCAATAGTTAGGGCGGGAGTGGTGTAATGAGTGCCTGTAAAAACTTTCAAGGTGGGGGTAGGGGAAGGTCCACATTGTAGGGTTATTTTCTTACTGGAGAGGGAAGGGCTGGTTTGGGAGAGGAAGCCCCTTAATTATTATTCTATCAGTATATCATCCCAGAGTGCCATATGAGAAGCAGCAGTGCTATTGATGTCTATGAAAGCAATAGAATATTACAGAAAGCATTGACTATGAATGTAAAGAATGAAAAAGCACTGAGTGGTTTATTCTTGTAAACATTTTTTATTATGAATAAAGTTTATTTTGGGGTTTTTTTTGAAAAGAGAAAGCATCAGCATTGAAAAATTAATGCACCTAAAATTACCATTTGAAGTTTCATCACTCAACAAGTTCTGCTGAAAGTACGGTTGTTTTCCTTTTACAGCAGGTCCATCCAACTACTATAAATATTCAGTTACTATCCTTTTACTTCAACTGCTCTATTTTCTTCTATTTTAAATAATGGATGACATCAGGGATTAATTTTACCAGATAACTACTCTGCACCAGCAAATCACAAACCCATATACAATCACTGGAAGGGTATTTTGTAAAATTTAATAAAATTGAACATATGCAACCAATCTTTAAACTCTTGAAAAGTTCCAGGTTCTAGACAGCTTCCATTGTTTTCAATTATATATGGTTAATATAATGATCAACTATAGTTATTAAAATATGAACATGTCTAAATGTAAAGGGCATATAGAAAATACACTATGCTCTCCGCATCTTAAAGTGTTTCAAGAAATTCTAGCATAACAGCATTATTTCACCTCCTATAATACGGTTTTTCCTCAGTAATAAATGTGGCCAATGTTCCTTAGGGCATCTTGTTTCTCATTCAAGCAGTTCACCTGGAGGTTAAAAATTTATCTGTGCAAGTTTGCGCAGTATGAAATACACTCTATTTTGCTCTAATTCTATATCCATAGCCATGTCATTCCTCCAAATGAATATTGTAGTACTCAGGAGACAATATAGACAGAATACATTTGCAATGCAATTAAAAACACAGAAAGCATGCAACATATGCCAGAAGGGAAACAGAGGTCACAGCCATAAGGAAATCTCTAGATACAGGAAACAGTAAATCACAAAAGCTTCCTCTCAATTAAAAAAAACTTACACTCTAGGTCTCTTTTCTGGAATGAATATTTCAAAATAAGACATTAATTTTAGAAGAAAAAGATTAGCGAAAGTTTAGCGATGGGTGATCATCACCAAAATGATTGTTTTCTTGTGTGTCTACATGTATTAGACATTACATTGATTTGAAGCCTTGATGTTATGGTGACCAGATCAGTTCAGCCAACAACCCTGACTAAGAGCAACTAACTTAAACCAAATGAATCTATAACATTAAAATTGATTTGCCTTGGTAAACATGGCTTTTAGATGAACCCCAGTTACACAACAAACAGGAAAAAAAATTGATGAATGAATTCAATTCATACTCCTCTGCATTGATTAGGGATTTATTTCTGCAGTATTAATACTTATACATACTTTTTATTTCAAACCAGAAGTGCGTGTAACCCTAGTTCAACCAACATCCTATTGTGGAAATGAATAAATCCTTCCAAAGGATAGGGAACCTTCCGTTGAGGTAAAAGTTAAACATTCTAAAAATAAACAGACTTCTTGCAAAGTGCTTTATAAAATTATTAATGTGGCTCATTTAAAGCAAGAATTTAGTTCCACCAAAATTCAGTATTAATCATAAGTGTAACCGTGAGTAGAGAAAAAACAATAGGCTGGAGCTCATTGGAAATGCTGGCAGTATTAATCCCCAACAAGCTTAGAACTCTGTAAAAAGGTATAAGTCCTGAATTTTCTAGCAGAGATTCCCTGCTGATTTTGGGCTGTGCTCCACCATTGGACGCCCATAGAATCCCATGATAAACTTTCTGGTTACCCAGCATTGACACCAGGAAATTAATGCCCATGCAATACCTGGTGCAGGATGTATTAACCCATTGAAGGAGATTTTACAATTAATTGTCAATGACTTAACTGTGTGTCATTTTTAAAAAAGTATTTTTTTCAAAAATGGTAATAAATATAAAATTGCCAATTTTTAAAATCAGAATGCAAGAAATAGGAACAGGTGTAGATCATTCAGGTCTGCCTTACCATTCCATAAGATCCAAGTTTCCTGGAGTTCACATTCCTGCCATTTCCCTAAACCTTAGCATCTCCTGAATTAGAAATCGATCTTTCTATTGCAAATACATTCATGTATTCAGCCTCTAAAGTTTTCAGGATCAAGAATCTCTAATACTTCCAAAACTAAGAGTACAAGTTCTTCTTCTTAATTTTAAATGGGTACCCCTTTATTCTGAAAATATGGCCTCTGGTCATTGACTATCTCACGAAGAGAAACTTCTTCCTGATACCATTAACTCCCCCGAGAATATTACATCCCAATATATAATGCTTCTTTTCTTCTACTCTTCAATGATTACCTACCTAAACTGCATTGTCAGGGTAATCCTCGTGACCCTTGACAGAACTGCTTCCAATTCTGATATCTCTTTCCTTAATTAAGCTGACTAAAACTGTACACACTACTCTAGATACGGTCTCACTAGTACCATTACAGATGTAATAAGAATTCCATTTTTTTTTACTACTTTAACTCTCTTGAAATAAAAGCCAGCTTCCCAATTATCTGATGTGCTTGTGATGTTCAGCTTTACACCAATCCAGTGCATCTGGCCCAACCCCAACAATGTAAACACAGTCCAAAGACATAGTGGTTGGTGGGTTAATTGGTCATTGCAAACTGTCCCATGATTGGGAAAAGGCTAAAATGGGAGTTGCTCGGTGACACAGCTCCCCAGAAGGGCCTGTTCCATGCCATATCTCAACAAATATGTTTCCCATGGTGGGGGAGTTTAAGACAAGAGGGCACAGCTTCAAGATAGAAGGGCATCCATTTAAAACAGAGATGCACAGAAATTTCTTTAGCCAGAGGGTGAATTTGTGGACTTCGTTGCCACATGCAGCTGTGGAGGCAAGATTGTTGGGTGTATTTAAGGCAAAGATTGATAGGTTCATGATTGGCCATGGCATCAAAGGTTACAGGGAAAAGGCTGGGAAATGGAGTTGAAGAAGAAAAAAAGGATCAGCCATGATTGAATGGCAGACTCCATAAGACCATAAGATGGGCCAAATGGCCTAGTTCTGCTCCTATGTCTTATGGTCTTAAATAAACAGGGCTGCAAACCAGATAAGGAAGGAGTTTGTTTTTTTACATATTAAGAACTCTGATTTTAATTAAGTGCGATGTTATGTATAAAATAATTTAACCCTATTTAAATTCATATCAACATCTAATTTTTTTTTAAATATCACTGATCAGAAACATTTAGAAATGTTTGAAGCAATTCAACTGTGATCAAAATACCAAAAGGCAGTTATTGACTGTGGACCACCAACGTTATAGATTAAACGTGGGAGAGGCATCCAGTTCAAATATAACTCCACAAAATGTTATTGTTGCTCCAGGGAGCATAAGAGGGTGGATGGGAAGGGTGGGGTCTTCAAGAGTCAGAACCTGGGTCAATCCAACTCCATAAAATTTAAATAACCTTTTAAGTCTGCTATTTGTACTGACTGCACAATTTACTAAATTCTATCAAACTAATTATCTAAAGAAAACAATACTGTATGTCATAAGATCTACAACATAAATCTATAACAACTAAGCAGAATTAAACCACCACCCCTCCCCCCACTACCCTCACCCGATTTAGCCTATTGAAGCATTTACTGGGGTGTGGCTGCTGTCACATGCAAACAGGTGCTTGGAGCTGTGGGTGAGAGCTAAGTATCTGGTGGGGACCAAAGGCAAGCTGCCCAAGAATGGACATGACAAGCACCTTCAGCAGATTTGCTACCCCATACACAGCAGCATACACTGGGCGAATTCCTCTGTCAATAACCAATAGGAACTAATACAGTTTTATAGCATTGGTAGTGTTCTAATTTGTTCTTAATTTCTTTAAATACATAATGTTTAACTCAGTTAAACAGCAGCTGCTTTTTTTTAAATAAAGTACCTTTTTAACTATTTCCAAGAAACATTGGCTAACTGTGGTAGTGCTTAATTGGGCCAATTAACCTGATTTCACCGTACAAAGATTCAGGATGGGATCTTTTATTGCAGGTTATTTTATTGTTATTTTATTGCATTGGGCTGGTGAGTGGAACAATAGGAATTGAGTAGGCAAGACCCAGTGGTAATGGCATCTCTTTGGTTGCCTGGGTTCCCAATCTTTATTATACTTTCCTAGTAGGCATCCATTAGTCATGAGAGACCATGGATTTGTGCCATGGGTTGTATGGGACAGCAGGGCAGTCTCCCCTCTCCACACCGATGTTGTCCAAGGAAAGAGCAAGGGCCGATCCAACTTGGCACCAGTGTTGTTGCGATGCAATGAGTGGTTAAGTGCCTTGCTCAAGGACACAACACGCTGCCTTAGCTGAGGCTCGAACTAGCGACCTTCAGATCAGTAGACCAATGCCTTAACCATTTGGCCACGTGCCAACACAAACTTTCCTCGACAGAACTAAATTTAATACAATGGCTTATCCAAGGTAACACACACAAAATGCTGGAGGAACTCAGCAAGTCAGGCAGCACCTACAGAAATGTTTCAGGCTGAGACCCATCATCAGCACCGGAGAAAAAGGTGGGGTGGGGGGGGAAGAAGCCAGAATAAAGTGGAGGGGAAGGTGAAACCAGGAGGGTGGGGTAGAGGGTGGTATCAAGTAAGAAGGTGGGAGGTGTATGGTGGAAAAGGCAAAGGGGAGAAGGAATCTGATAGCAGAGTGGAGTGAACCAGGGAGAAAAGGAAGGAGGGGGTACCAGGGGAAGCGAGAGGCAGGTGAGGAGGTGGGGGGAGGGGTTGCGAAGTTTGAAATTGAAGAGTGAATGGGGAAGGGGAAAAATTACTGGAAGTTGGATAAATCGACATTACTCTAAGTTGAGGAATTTGATGCCCCCTTCCTTCCCATGATCCATTCACCTCTCCTGTCAGACTCCTCCTTCTCCCACCTTTTAACTTTTCCACTCATCATCTCCCAGCTTCTTTAGATCAGTGGTTTCCTGATCTTTTTCATTCCATGGAGCCTTACCGTTAACAGAGAGATACATGGACTGCAAATTGGGAGCCCTATTCTAGGTGTTGCCTAACCTGCTGAGCTCCACCAGCATTCTGTAAGTTGCTTTGAATTTCCAGCATCTGCAGTTTCTTGCATTTAACATTTAAACACAAGATTTCTACATTTGAGAAGTACAGATAGGTACAAGGGTGGTAGGGGTATAGAGAGCTATGGTCCCGGTACAGGTCGATGGGAGTAGGCATCTTAAATAGTTCAGCATTAACTAGATCAGATAAAGGGCCTTTTTCTGTGCTGTCCTTTTCTGTGACTCCATCATCTGCATTTAACTATAAATTACCCACTTGGTTTCCTCTTCCTAATCTGTATCATCAAATTAAAAGTGAGTGTTCGGCAGGATTCTTATTTTAACAATTCGCTATTGAACACAATTGGTTTTGTGATTAAATGCCACACCCACTCTAATCTCTCAGGATGCAACTCAAGCGTTTCTTTGCCTGGCTTTTTTAGTCCAATTCATCTAACACATCTATAATATTTTTCACATTGCTCTCTCCCACAATAGGATAGTTCTCCAAACTCTTTATGACCTTGTCATTATTTTTAAGAGTCGATCCTCCTTTTAAATAACTCGAACAGCAGACTTATTTTTGTGACAGAAGGTCCAAATATAGATTGTTTTTGTATACTTGATGTTTCATCAGTTCAGTGCAAACTGCAAGTTTTATTTTTGTTTACAGAGACTGGCTTTGCTAAATGGGACAAGAAACCCATACTCTGTTGAGCTTGCCTGCTCTGAATAAGTAGAGTCAATCGTTTGAGCCAAACTTTACTTGGAAATAAGTGGTGAGGCCTGCAGAAATTATCAGACTTTGAACTTAACTTTAATTTATTGGGTGCCAACATCTCCAAGAATCTGCTTTGGGCCCAAGAAATTGATGCAATCAAGAAGGCAGAATGCCAGGGGCTCTTCTTTGTTAGGATTGAGTGGGTTTGGTCTATCACCGAACACTCTTACGTATTCTAGATGTACAGTGGAGCGTGTTCTAACTGGCTGCCTCACAGCCTGGTACTGTATGGAGGCTCCGACGCAAAGGATTGCAAAAGGCTGCAAAGGGTTATAGATTCAGCTAGCTGCATTGCAGCCACAACCCTCTCCACCACTGAGGAGATCTTCAAAAGGCAGTGCCTCAGGAAAGTAGGATCTATCGCTAAGGACCCTCACCATGCCCCTACTCATTCCCACCATCAGAGGTGGTACAGGAGCCTGAAAACCCACAATGATTTAAGCACAGCTCCACCATCAGATTTCTGAATGTTTCATGAAGACTCTTTCAATATTCTTTTATTTTGCAAACTTCATTTAGTAATTTATAGTAATTTTGCCTTTACACTGTACTACTGCCAAAAAAAATCATTTCATGCCATATAAGACAGCAAGAATAATCTAGATTCTGACTAGTGGGCGGATCAAAACGAGCTGTCTCAGAATCCACTGGGAACTTTGGTATGTGGTAAAACCACACCTTTACCTTTGCTCTCTGACAGCCTCTGACAGAAACAGAAGCCAACATAGTTCATTTAAATAGTGAAAAATTACTGCCAGATAAAAATACTAAAAAAAATACTTCATCCAATTGAAAACATGAATATCCAGTTCAATTAGTGGTGCTGGAAAGTTTGTGAACCTTGCAGAACTTCCTCCTGCCTTCGTGTGCCTTTTTTTAAAATATAGGGCAGGGCACCTCTACAACCTACATCTCCAATCTCATCTTATTGATTGCAGTAACAGACTCCAAAATAGCTTTTGTGGAAGGCATTATCCCAGAGGATCACATACTTTTCCCCAACAAATACATATATATTGGGTCATTTTTCTCAATAAATAAATAAATGAATGACTATATTTATTTATTTAATTTGGTTCTCTTTATCTAGTTTGAGGACTTCTGTGAAGTTCTGATCACAGATGAGGACATATTTATGCAGAAATGAAGAAAATTCTACAGGGTCCACAAACTCTCTAGCACCACTGCACATACTATTACTTTGTTGCGGTATAGTTGTCATCCAATGGACACAGCACCCAGAAGCTGATTCCTCAGAACAAATGCTGGGGAATTCATGAAAGCTCCTGTTACACTGTTAGAGCTTCGGTGGTGATTTACTGGTTAAGTTTCACCACTGAACTTCATAAGTGCCTATCAGAAAGATTAGGACTAGGTATTTGTGTCAGAGCTCGGATCTTATGGCAGGTAAGTTGACAGTTCTGGGTGGAGTGCTGGTAAAACCTATCAAAATCTGGCACACTATGTAGAAATACATTTTTAGCTGAGAAAATGTTTGAATAAACATTCCATTGGTTAGGTTAAAAGCAAAACCTCATGTATAAACTTTTAAACATTAATTTACCTTCACAGTCCATGTACATTGTTAATTTCTCCTTTACAAATAATATCTAAATTTTAGTTAATTAAAATTATGCATATTTTAAAT
This sequence comes from Hypanus sabinus, assembly GCF_030144855.1. Taxonomy (NCBI): domain Eukaryota; kingdom Metazoa; phylum Chordata; class Chondrichthyes; order Myliobatiformes; family Dasyatidae; genus Hypanus; species Hypanus sabinus. Next base: position 174,660,665 of record NC_082707.1, read on the forward strand.
TATTCTGACTTACTCTAGGAATACGTGCACAAGATCATATGGTTGAAATTCTCTGGATACACATAAGGAACACATACCAACTTTTCTCTGGGGTGAAGTTTTTCCAGTTGCTGTCAGCTGAAGAAAATTCTTTTCAGTAGATAGTGAAAGGAAAGGTCATCCATAACACCATTTGAAAAGATTCCATGTTGTAGCATTGTGGATCATGCGCCATATTAGAGACAGCCTCCAGACAAATAAAAGCACTGACAACTTGAACGATCTGCTTTCCACAGTGCTCCCATTGCTCCCATTGCTTACATTATATTTGTGCTGAGACTGATGTAATGGAGGAGTATCATGTATACAGCACCCCATGCCCCTGATAGCCATTCAATGAGCAAGAAATGAAAGAGTGCGCAGATGAATTGCTATCAAAAGAATAATGATGAAATTTCAGTGAGAAATCACACATCTTCTGGACACTGGCAATAACTCTCTGAAGAAAAGGTTTAGGATTCATTACCTAATGTATGTTAGCTGACTTTACAATGAGTATGCTGAGGAAGCTACTTTAGAAAACCTCAGAATTCACTCATTCTTACTATTGTTGTCCATTAGGAAAGCCAAATCAAGTTTTGTTTTGGTTGATCCCAAATTTCACGTAGATTTGCATCAGAACTGGATTCTCCAAAATGAGAATTGCGCATCTTCTGCTAAAATGTTACAGGCAATTGATTGAAACAGTCCTTCCAGATGAGGTGTCTCTTCACCTGTGAGTGTGTTGGGGGTCATCTACGGTATCCCGGTGCAGCCTCCTTTATATCAGAGAAATCCAACGTAGATTGAAAGACTGCTTCCTATGCTCCTCCCTCCTGATAAAGCGGGATCTCCCAGTGGCCACACATTTTAATTCCATTTCCCATTCCAGCATGTCAGTCCATGGCCTCCTCTACTGCCACAATGGGGTCACACTCAGCTGGAGGAGCAACACCTTATATTCCATCTGGGTAGCCTCCAAATTGATACCTTGAACATCAACTTCTCAAAGTTCCGATAATGGCCCCACCCACCCCCCCACCAGCATTTCCCGCTCTCAACTTATCACCTCCCCTTCTATGGTCTTCTGTCCTCTCCTGTCCCCCTTGTCCAACTCTATCTCTTTCACCAACTGACTTCCCAGCTCTTTACTTCACCCTTCCTGGTTTCACCTACTACCTACACCTTTGTAATTCATCCTCCCCTCCCCACACCTCCTTACTCTGACCCCATCTTGTTTCCCCAGACCTGATGAAGGGTCTCGGCCCAAAACTGCAACAGTTTACTCTTTTCCATAGATGCTGCCTGGCCTGCTGAGTCCTCCTGGCATTTTGTGTGTGTTGTTTGGATTTGCTGCAAACCTATTTGTAACCTACCCATCAGAACCTCTAATTCTGCTCAACTTTTCAATAAAGTGGCAACTGTCTAACAGAGGCTCAAAAGTGTTCAGGAAACAAGAAACCTGAGAACTGTAAAACACGCTTCTGCAGGTCTAGGAAAGGCCACACCTACAGCTGGAAAACAAGTGTTGAACAGTTTAGATAAAAAGAATTTGATTTATTTTTCAGCAGCTTTGTTTGCCTGAGAAACAGCACTGCAACTTGAAGTTTACAGGGAATGTCAACATCAATTCCAAGCCAAACTAAATAACAGAAGATAAGTTCTGAGATACGCAGAGAATGTCTCAGCTGCCTATTGCCTTTATGGGAATGGCAACAGGAAGATACTCAAAATGATGCAAAATTTTAGCTTCCTGTGAGAAGATTCATTGCTTCAGTCATTCTGTATTTTATGATCATTTAGAGTTAAACAGTTTTATTTTTGCTACCCTATTGTTACAATGTGAATGAGGAAGCTATAAGAAAGCCAGATCATGGTCATAAGCAACGAGATAGAGTACTGACGTGGGGTTTTGACCCGAAATGTCAACAATTTCCTTCCTCCCACCAATGCTGGTTAACCCAATGGTTTCCTCCAGCTCCAGCAGATTGTTTGTTGCTCAAGATGGGAGTACAATCTTTATAAAAACTGGAACATGACCATGTTACATAGAAAGAAACCACTCAGCCAAATATAACAGAACATTTCAAGACTGCAACCCTTTATTAGCACTGTGGAAGACAGTGAAACCACACACACACACACCCACCCCTGGAGGGGAAAAAAGCTGAGGAGTACATTTAAAAAGGTAGGGGAAAGGGAGAGAGAAACACAAGGTGATAGGTGAAACCTGAAGGGGAGGGATGAAGTAAATAGCTGGGAAGTTGACTGGTGAAAGTGACAGAAGGCCATGGAAGAAAGAAATGGGGAAAAGAGCACAAGGAGGTGGTGATGGGTGGACAAGGAGTTAAGGTGAGGGGGGGAAGGGGATGGGGAATGATGGGGTTGGAGCATTTCTGGAAGTTTGAAACTTGTGTTCATGCCATCAGGTTGGAGACTACCCAGACGGAATACAAGGTGTTGTTCCTCCAACCCAAATGTGGTCTCATTGTGAGACCATGGATGGACATATCTGAATCGGAATAGGAAATGGAATTAAAATAGGTGGCCACTAGGTGATCCCACTTTTTCTGGTGGGCGGACCATAGGTGCTTGGCGAAGCGGTCTCCCAATCTATGTCGGGTCTCACCAATATACAGGAGGCCACACCAGGAGTGCCGGGCACAGCATATGACCACAACAGACTCACCTGGAAGGACTGTTTGGGGCCCTGAATAGTAGTGAGGGAGGTGGCATAGGGGCAGGTGTAGCACTTGTTCCACTTGCACAGATGAGTGCCGGGGGGAGATCAGTGGGGAGGGAGTCACATAGGGAGCAAAATCCCTGAGGAAAACAAAGTGTCGGGGTGGGGGAAGGAAAGATGTGCTTGGTATAGAAGAAAACTGGGAAGGAATAGTGCTGTCATAATTTTGGCCAAATGATGCCAATTTAAACTAAATTCCATCTGCCTGAATATGGACTACATCCCCCAATTCCTTGCCTGTTTATGAGCCCATCTAAATGCCCATTGAACAGTTCTATCATATCTGACTCCATCACTTTGCCTGAAAGCACATCCTGGGCAACGGCCACCATTTAAAAAAAACTTCTTCAAACTCCCCCCTCTCACCTTACAGCTCTGCCCTCTAGTGTTCCATATTTCCCCACTGGGAAACTGGGAAAGACTATCAATGCAACTTGTACCTCGCATAATTTTATGTACTTTTATCAGGTTGCCACTCAGCCTCTGATGTTCCAGAAGAAACAATCCAATTTTGTTCTGACTCTCATTCTGATCCAGGCAACATACTGGTGAACTATTTCAACATCTTGCCAATGCCTCCACATCATTACTCTGCAACAACCAGTTATGCTGTATTCCCTTGTACTGCTGGCCTTCCCAAACGCTTACATCAACCTCCTCTGGATTGAATTACTATTACCCTCTTGATCACATTTCCAATACCTTGCTGCAGCAAATAACTTACTTTCTGCATGTTAAATTCACTGCAAATTTTGGCATGAAGGATCAAATTTATTTGCCATATACATTTTACATGTACTCAGAATTTGCAGTGGAATGTTAATACAACATGCAACAACAAACAGTATTCAACAATTATAAATGTAAAAAATTATACAAAACAAACTTAGAGGTTAAAGGTTGTGGAGATGTGGAGTAAAAGGTGTGTAGATAACATTATGCATTTACAATGTAAATAGCATTATAAAAAGTGCTTTGAAATGTTTACAGTGCAGTGATTGAGGTAATAGATGGGGGGAGGATAGCCAACTACAATGGTTGATCAGATTAACTGCCTGGGGGAAGAAACTCTGAAGACAACATGAAGTGTTTTTTTGTTTAAATAGCCCTGTAACACATTACAGACTTTTCCTGCCCACTTCTTTGTCCTGTAGTGATGGCAGACAGCAGCTGAAGACCTTTTCAGCTGACCTGACAGTTCACTGTAGTTTTCAAATATCATGAGAGGATGCTGCACCCCAGCAAACCAGGCATTATCTGCAAATTTCTTAGATACAGCAAACCACAGAAATATACACAAGAAGAGACCCAACACTAAATCCTGGAGAATCTCATGCATTTTTTTTCCAGCAGCTAAACACCCATCAGATAAATAACGTTCACTTTCTGCAAAGAATTTATTTTGGCTTCTATCTGCCCTTTTTTCTTGGATCCCATCACAGTAGCACCTCATTTGTACAAAACAGCTAAGAGCTCCATGCTAAAATTAGACAGATTGAAGATGAAGATTAATGATTAAATTTGTCACATATACTGTCCAATGAAACATACAGTGAAATACATCATTTGTGTCAGTGACCAACACAGTCCAAGAATTGTGCTGGAGGCAGCCCACAAGTGTCTTCGTGCTTCCAGCACCAACATAGCATGCCCACAACTTACTAACTCTAACCCATACAGCTTTGGAATGTGGGAGGAAACTGCAGCACATTGAGGAAACCAACCAAGTAACAGGTAGAACATACTAACTCTCTACAGTAACGGAATTGAATCAGGGTTGCTGGTGCTATATAATCTGCAGATTTAAAGCATACAGATAAACAGTGATTATCTGCAATTTTGTCCTTCTTGTAGCGGTGTGCTACACGCAGCGCTAAAATTACGACACGGAGTCCGTAACTGCAGTCGAAGGAAAAACTTTATTCGAAATCCTCAGCCTCACTTTTAAGCCTCTCTCGACCTGCCCCCCGTGGCGCAGAGGCTCCAAAGCTCTGTGCTCGCAAACCCCCGTTGGCTATCTAATTGTGAGCCGGTTCGGATGTGCCAGGAAATGGGTCGCCACATAACCCCCCCCCCCCCCCCCCCCCCGCAGAACCGGTGATACACCCCCCAATGTCCACAGTCTGGGCCAGAACCTGCTTGGGAGGTCGGCCTCTGCACCGAGGTGCCGGAAACTCGGCCGGTTGCGCCAGGTCCACATGGGCCGGTTTGAGGCGATCCACCGTGAAAACCTCCTCTTTCCCCCCAACGTCCAGCACGAACGTGGACCCGTTGTTCCGGAGCACCATAAACGGCCCCTTGTATGGCCACTGCAGCGGTGGTCGATGCCCGCCCCTTCGTACAAACACAAACTTACAGTTCTGCAGGTCTTTGGGTACGCAGGTCGGGTGCCGCCCGTGCTGTGAAGTGGGTATGGGGGCCAGGTTACCGAGCTTCTCGCGTAGTCTGCACAGGACTGCTGCGGGATCTTCCTCTTGCCCCCGTGGGGCTGGTAGGCACTCCCCGGGGACGACCAGGGGCGCGCCGTATACCAACTCGGCCGATGAGGCGTGCAGGTCGTCCTTGGGCACTGTGCGGATGCCGAGTAGGACCCAGGGAAGCTCGTCCGCCCAGTTGGCTCCTCGCAGGCAGGCCATGAGGGCCGACTTCAGGTGACGGTGGAAACGCTCCACTAGCCCATTCGACTGTGGGTGGTAGGCAGTGGTGTGGTGCAGCTGAGTCCCCAAAAGGCTGGCCCACCACAGGCTGGAGGTGAACTGGGCGCCTCTGTCGGAGGTAATGTGGGCCGGTACACCAAAGTGAGATATCCAGGTGGCGATCAGGGCTCGGGCGCACGATTCGGAGGTGGTGTCGGTGAGCGGGACCGCCTCTGGCCATCTGGTGAACCGGTCCACGATAGTCAGGAGGTGCCGCGCTCCGCCCGACACTGGCAGGGGGCCCACGATATCCACATGAATGTGGTCGAAACGCCGGTGGGCGGGATGGAACTGCTGCGGTGGGGCTTTGGTGTGCCGCTGCACCTTGGCCGTCTGGCAGTGCATGCATGTTTTGGCCCATTCACTGACCTGTTTGCGGAGTCCGTGCCAAACGAACCTGCTGGAAACCATCCAGACAGTTGTCCGGATGGAGGGATGCGCCAAGTTATGAATGGAGTCGAAAACACGGCGCTGCCAGGCGGTCGGGACGACGGGACGGGGCTGGCCGGTGGCGACGTCACAGAGTAGGGTCCACTCACCTGGGCCCACGGGGAGGTCCTGGAGCTGCAAACCGGAGACTGCGGTTCTGTAACTCGGAATCTCCTCATCCGCCTGCTGCGCCTCTGCCAGTGCCTCAAAGTCTACCCCTTGGGAAAGGGCATGAACAGTAGGGCGAGAGAGCGCATCCGCCACGATATTGTCCTTACCCGAGACGTGCCGGACATCCGTCGTGTATTCAGAGATGTAGGACAGGTGGCGTTGCTGGCGGGACGACCAGGGGTCGGACGCTTTCGTAAACGCAAAGGTAAGCGGTTTGTGGTCCGTGAATGCGGTGAAGGGCCGACCTTCTAGAAAGTACCTGAAATGCCGGATTGCCAGGTAGAGCGCCAACAGTTCCCGGTTGAAAGCACTGTACTTGAGCTCGGGTGGCCGCAGGTGTTTGCTGAAAAACGCCAGGGGTTGCCAGCGACCTGCGATGAGTTGCTCCAGCACCCCACCGACTGCCGTGTTAGATGCGTCCACTGTGAGGGCGGTAGGGGCGTCCATTCTGGGATGTACTAGCATCACGGCGTTCGCCAAAGCTTCCTTCGTTTGAACGAAAGTGGCGGCGGACTCCTCGTCCCAGGTAATGTCCTTGCTCGGACCCGACACCAGGGCGAACAGGGGGCGCATGATCTGGGCAGCTGAAGGGAGGAAGCGGCGGTAGAAATTGACCATACCTACGAATTCCTGAAGGCCTTTGATCGTGGTGGGTCGGGGAAAGTGGCGGACCGCATCTACCTTAGCGGGCAGAGGGGTTGCCCCGTCTTTAGTAATCCTGTGGCCCAGGAAGTCAATGGTATCGAGTCCGAACTGGCATTTGGCAGGGTTGATTGTAAGACCGTACTCACTCAGTCGGGCGCAGAGTTGACGGAGGTGGGACAGATGCTCCTGACAACTGCTGCTGGCTATGAGGATGTCATCCAAATAGATGAACGCGAAGTCCAGGTCCCGTCCCACCGCGTCCATTAACCGCTGGAACGTCTGTGCGGCATTCTTCAGGCCAAACGGCACGCGGAGGAACTCGAAAAGGCCAAACGGGGTGATGAGAGCCGTTTTGGGGACGTCGTCAGGATGCATCGGGATTTGATGGTACCCTCGGACGAGGTCTACCTTGGAGAAGATCCGTGCGCCGTGCAGGTTTGCTGCAAAGTCCTGAATGTGCGGCACAGGGTAGCGGTCCGGTGTGGTAGCCTCGTTCAGCCTGCGGTAGTCGCCGCACGGTCTCCAGCCTCCCGTCGCTTTGGGCACCATGTGCAGGGGGAAGGCCCATGGGCTGTCGGACCGCTGGATGATCCCCAATTCCTCCATCCTCTGGAACTCCTCCTTCGCCAGTCGGAGCTTGTCCGGGGGAAGCTGCCGAGCGCGGGCGTGGAGGGGTGGTCCCTGGGTCGGGATGTGGTGCTGTACGCCGTGCCAGAACCGATGGGAAATCCGCCAGGATCCTGGTGAAGACGTTGTCGGACAGCGTGATGGAGCCGAGGTGAGGGGCTGGCAACTGGGCTGCACCCAGGGAGAACGTCTGAAAGGTCTTGGCGTGTACCAGTCTCTTCCTGGGCAGGTTGACCAGTAGGCTGTGAGCTCGCAAAAAATCCGCACCCAGAAGCGTTTGGGCTACGGCGGCCAGTGTGAAGTCCCACGTGAACTGGCTGGAGCCGAACTGTAGCTGCACCTGACTGGTGCCATAGGTCCTTACTGTGCTGCCATTCACGGCCCTCGGGGGGGGACCCGGTGCCCTGTTGCGGGTGTCGTAACTCGGAGGTAAAACGCTGATCTCAGCCCCAGTATCGACCAAAAACCGGCGTCCCGACCTTCTATCCCACACATACAGGAGGCTATCCCGATGGCCAGCCGCCGTAGCCATCAGCGGCGGCTGGCCCTAGCGTTTCCCGGGAACTTGCAGGGCGGGCGACAACGGCGGACTTCTGCGCCCCACCGCTGGTGGTAGAAGCACCAGTGTTCATTGGGCCGGGGGTTGGCGGGCTCTGCGGCCGGGCCTGACTGGTTTGCTGCCGGGAGCATGGCTGGGAGATCTGTGCGATGGACGCCCCGCTCACCTTTTTGGCGTTCCACAGCAAGTCCGCCCGGGCTGCCACCTTCCGGGGGTCACTGAAATCCGCGTCGGACAGCAGCAGGCGTATGTCCTCGGGCAGCTGCTCCAGGAATGCCTGCTCAAACATGAGGCAGGGTGTGTGTCCGTCGGCCAGAGACAACATCTCATTCATTAAAGCCGATGGAGGTCTGTCGCCCAAGCCCTCCAGGTGCAGTAAACGGGCAGCCCGCTCGCGCCGCGAGAGTCCGAAAGTCCTGAGGAGCAGGGCTTTGAATTCCGTGTACTTGCCGTCTGCCGGGGGCGACTATACGAACTCCGTGACCTGGGCCGCTGTGTCCTGGTCGAGGGAGCTCACCACGTAGTAGTAGCGGGTGTCTTCTGAGGTGATCCAGCGAACGTGGAATTGGGCTTCGGCTTGCTGGAACCATAGGTTCGAGCGCTGTGTCCAGAAACCCGGCAGTTTCAACGAAACTGCAAAAATCGTTTGGACCGTCGGGGTCACCAATTGTAGCGGTTGCTACACGCAGCGCTAAAATTACGACACGGAGTCGGTAACTGCAGTCGGAGGAAAAACTTTATTCAAAATCCTCAGCCTCACTTTTAAGCCTCCCTCAACCTGCCCCCCACCCCCCGTGGCGCAGAGGCTCCAAAGCTCTGTGCTCGCAAACCCCCGTAGGCTATCTAATTGTGAGCTGGTTCGGATGTGCCAGGAAATGGGTCGCCACATTCTACTCTATTTCTTTCCTGGTCAAAAGAGCAGTTTAATATGTAGCATGACAAGAAGGAAACTCCGCCACTTTGGACTCTGGAACATTGAGCTACCTGTCTTGCCCTTCTCGCAACCAAGTTTCTGTGACAGCTTATAATATCAGTGCCTCCAAGTTCTAAACTAATCTGTCTTGCCCATTATACTCTGCATTAAAATAGATACAGACATCATTCCTGCCTTGTTTATGATCCTGGCTTGCCTCTTCTTGTTATTCAGCTTACCTGACTTAACCTTTACTTTAATCACTGTGCCTACTAAGTTACTGCTCTGGTCCCTATCCTACCATCCAACATGTTTAAATGCTTTGAGTAGTACCATCAAACCTCCCTTCAAGGGCATTGGTGTAACCTATCCTTGACAGATCCCACCTGCTCTGGAAGAGATACCAATAATCCAGGTATCAGAATCAGAATATCATTGGCATGTGTTGTTAAATCTGTTAACTTAGCAGCAGCAGTACAGTGCAATACATGATAATATAATGAAAGAAAAATAAATACCCAATTAAATCAATTACAATAATTAGATGTGTATATTGATTAATTAAAAATAGTACAAAAACATTAATAATACATTTAAAAAAAAAGAAAAGTGAGGTAGTGTTCATGGGTTCAATGTCCATTTAGGAATTGGATGGCAGAGGGGAAGAAGCTGTTCCTGAACTGCTGAGTGTGTGCCTTCAGGCCTCAATACCTCCTGCCTGACAGTAACAATGAGAAGAGGCCATGCCCTGGGTGATGGGGGTCCTTATTAATGGACACTGCTTTTTTGAGGCACCACTCTTTGAAGATGTCTTGGATAACGAAGATGGAGCTGACTAAATTTACAACTTTCTGTAATTTCTTTCGACCCTGTGCAGTAGCCCCACCCCACACCAGACAGTGATGCAGCCTGTCAGAACGCTCTCCACAGTCTATCTATTGAAGTTCTCAAGTGTTTTAGGTGACAAACCGAATCTCTTCAGACTTCTAATGAAGTATAGCTGCTATCTTGACTTCCCTATAACTGCATTGATATGCTGGGACCAGGTTCGATCCTCAGAGATCTTGACACCTAGGAACCTGAAACTGCTCACTCTCTCCACTTCTGATCCCTCGAAAAGGACTGCTTCATGTTCTCGTATTACCCTTCCTGAAGTCCACAATCCAAAGCCCTCTCTCCTGGACCAGCTCTTCATTCAACTGCTTCAACAGTTATACTGTAGAGCAAATGCAAGAGTTATGGTATGAAACTTGATACCATGCATCTTTAGTCCTCTGTAGACTGTTTAGTAATGTGTATTCTTCACAGTAAGAAATTGTACCAAACCATTGGTTCAAACTTCTGATCCTCTTTGAACATAGAACAGTGTGACACAATACAGAACTTTTGGCCCACAATGTTGAGCCAACCTTTGTAAACCCACTGTGCAATCAATCTATCTCTTCCTCCTACACAGCCCATAACACTCCAGTTTTCTTACATGTATGTGCACTGTTAAGAGTCTCTTATATGTCCCTATTGTATCAGCCTCTACCACCACCCTTGGATGCATATTCTGGGCACATATCACTTTGTCTAAAAAAGAACCTGACACCTCCCAAACACGAGAAAATCTGTAGATGCTGGAAATCCAAAACACACACAAAATGCTGGAGGAATTCAGCAATTCAGGCAGCATCTTTGGAAAAGAGTAAACAGTTGGCACTTCACACTTCTTCAGGGCTAACACCTTCTGTAAACTTTCGTCCATTCACCTTAACAAGCTTTCCTCTGGCACTGGTATTTGCACCCTGGAAAAAAAGGCATTGATTGTCTACTCTATGTCTCATATAATGTAATACACCTCTGTAGTCGCCTCTCATCCTTCACACCAAAGAGGAAAAACCCTAGCTTACTCAACCTTTCCCCTTAAGAAATATTCTCCAATCCAGTCAGCACCCTGATGAAAATCTCCTGCACCCTCTCTAATGCTTCCACATTCTTCCTGTAATAAGAACTGATCACAATCCACTGTGATCTGGCTAGAGTTTTATAGATCCGCAACATAGCTCCTGAACTCAATCCCCCAATTAATGAAGGCCATCTTAACCACCTTATCAACTTATGCGACAACTTTGAGGATTCCATGGACATGGACTCCAAGATCCATTTGTTCCTCCACACTGGTAAGAATCCTGTCATTAACTTTGTACAGATATCCCCCGCTTTTCGGAAGTTCACTTTACGCCACTTCATTTTTACGAAAGACCTACATTAGTACCGGTTTTCACTAACCAAAAGAAATCCAAAGAGAATTTGCCTTTACGAAAAAAGGCGAAAATCAGCGTTTGATTTGCAGCGAGCTGTGATACAGGCAGCACACACCCCGAGCAGCAAGAGTGGTGCCTCCAAGCTCCTTCCCTGAGAACTACACTCAGCATCAAGTTGCCATAGCTTTGAACTGTGTCTGTGAGCATCTGTGCTTTATCTCGATTTATTTTGTGCATCTGTTAGCAAGGTGTGTCCTAAGGTATCAGAAAAGCCTAAGAGAGCTCGTAAGGGTGTTACGCTTAGTGTAAAACTGGATGTAATTAAGCGTTTTGATTGTGGTGAACGAAATAAAGACATCGTGCATGCGTTGAACTTGCCTGCATCCACCATCCGTACTACTTACACGCAGAGAGAAAGAATCTTGAAAGCTGCCGATGTTACTATAGGTTCTGCTAGTAACAAAGTGGTTCCTGCTCTTACTATATGGTCGGGTTTATTTTAGGTTTTGTGTTATTTGGTATGATTTGGTAGGTTATTTATTGGGTCTGGGAATGCTCAAAAATTTTTCCCATATAAATTAATGATAATTGTTTCTTCACTTTATGCCATTTCAGCTTACGAAAGGTTTCATAGGAACCCTCTACTTTTGGATAGCGGGGGAAACCTGTACTTTGGAAGGCCAAACCTGAAGCCAAAGTGTACCACTTCACACTTGTCTGAACTGAATTAGTCTGCCATTTCTCCACCTATCTCTACATCCTGCTAATATCCATTTCAAGTCAAGTCAAGTCAACTTTTATTGTCATTTCGACCATAACTACTGGTACAGTGCATAGTAAAAATGAGACAATGTTTTTCAGGACCATGGTGTTACATGACACAGTACAAAATCTAGACTGAACTACGTAATAAAAAAACAGAAAGCTACACTAGACCTACACTGGACTGCATAAAGTGCACAAAAACAGTGCAGGCATTACAATAAATAATAAACAGGACAGTAGGGCATTTGTAACCTACAACAACCTTCCACACTATACAACACCACCAACCTTCATGTCACTTGCAAACTTACTGACCAATCCTTCTACTTTCTCATCCATCTCATTTCTAAAAATCACAAAGAGTTGGAATGCCAGAACAGATCCCTTCAGAACACCACTCATCCCTGACCTCCAGGCAGAATATGTTCATCTGCAAACACCCTCTGCCTTCTATGGAGAAGCCAATTTCAAATCCATGCAGCCAAGTTTCCCTGGATGCCATACCTCACAACTTCTAGGTGAGTGTACCATGGAGAATCCTGTGAAATGCCTTGGTAAAATCCATATACACCACATCCACCAGTCTACCTTCATCAATTTGCTTTGTCATCTCTACAAAAAAAAACTCAATCAGGTTCAAGAAGAATAGGCCATGCTGACTATCCATAAGACTTGGCTTCTCCAAATGCTCATAAATTTCAGCCTTAAGATGTCTCCATTAATTAGCTCACCACTGATGTAAGAATCATTGATTATAATTCCCAGAATTATCCTGTCCCCATTACCTTTCTTGCATAATCGAACAACATTTGTCATCCTCCAAATCTCTGGTACTACTCCTGTGGCCAGGGAGGATACAAAGATCATCTGTATAGTTTTTCAGGTGCTATGCCTGTTATTTTGGCTACAAAATACCTTGTAATATGCATGTACACATTTGCAAGACAATGTAACATTAACATTTTACATTGATGAAGATGTTGCAAATTCAGCCAACACCACTTAAAGTAAAAACAGATATCATCAGTAGGGGCCAACACAGAGAAACAAAATTAACATTTCAGGTTACTGTCTTATCACCAGAATGGGAAAGAGCCATCAACTTAAAACACTGAGTCTTTTTCCTCACGCAAAAGCTACTTCTAGTGTGCTTTTGGTTTTTATTTCAGATTTCCAGTATCTGCATTATTTTGCTTTTGGGCACACAGGACACATGCAGAGTAAATAGATTAAAATGTCAGTCAGAATGCTGCATTAATAATAATGTCAGTCAACACACTGTGAATTCTACCTAACACCCATTTTTAACAATAATTAAACATTCACTCAGCAGGATGGAAGACTTGTCACCAGGGTTGTTTAAGGAGATCAACGACTACTTTCAGGTTAGTTGCAGATTGATTTATATCCACCGTTGCTATGATTGTACAACTCTTTGGTCCTTTCTGAACTTGTTTAAAGTTCAGCAGGTGCTAAAGTTCTTTTTTGCTGACTTCAAAAGCTTCTCACAAACTAGTTTCTGGTTTAAAGCTATGCTTGTAATAAATAAAAGCAGAGGGAATAAAGAGGAAAAGAATGGGCCACAGCTGAAAGCCATACTCCCTTTATCACCCAAGATGATCAAGGAACAACACCCACATTAAAATCAATAAAGTGTTCAGGACCTCTGGACATAATGTTCAAAATCTACATCTGATCCAATCAAATGCACTCCAGCTTACAAGCTGCAGACCAACTAGAAGCAAGTTGGCCTTTAATAGTGATGTCTGCACACATTTGGGCCCCTGCCAAGACTAACAGCCACAAAACATCTGTCTCTGTAATAATGTTTATTAGCAAGCAACACAGAATTAGCCTACTGCCTACATGAGAAGCAATGGACAGAGACACATCACAAGTTTCAATCCTCACACTATTTCCAGACTAACATCATGGACCATTGTCTTTGATCTGCCTGTACCTGCCTTGCCTCCTGTATTTCCCAACAGAGCACAATCACCAACTGTACAACCAGGATTTAGGTGGTGAGATCTCATGGTCTTGCCCTCTAAACCAGAAATGAACTGAACAATAATTGAATAATTGAAGGCAAAGCTATAGAGGGAACTTTAACCCGAGTTATTAAACAGATAAAATAACTTTGACATTGTGACACTTTGAAACTGTTCAGCTTGCTGTAAATGTTAAAAAAATTGGGGAAATTAAGTGTTAGCTGTTTGTTAAATCACGAATATAAAACTGAAGTCAAGAAAAGGATACTAACTTTATCATCCTTGTTCCACAAACTGAGCAAAGTAATCTGATCTGCTGTGACCCAATAACAAACAAGAGAAAATCTGCAGATGCTGGAAATCCAAGCAACACACACAAAATGCTGGAGGAACTCAGCAGGCCAGGAAGCATTTATGGAACAGAGTACAGCATTTTGTATGATCTGCTGTGACATAGGGTAAAAAGACCAAACACTTTTCTCAACCACTCCACATCAGCATTTATTCTCTACACAAGCCCTTCCCCATCTTTCAGCATTTAAATCTATTATCATTCTTCATTCTATTCTTCCAGATTTTCCTTCAGGCTCCACTTAAATGTGTCCATACTATTCAACTCAACCACTCCCTATGAAAGCAAGTTCTACATTCTCTCCACTCTTCTAGTTAAAGAAGCCCCTTCTAAATGCCTTCCAGATTGGTGACCAGCTTATAATGATGGCTCAGAACATGGCACCCAGAAAATCAAGCAGCATGAAAAGTGTGGTCAAATCAAGGTTCAATAAAAGATTAGATACCTTAAACATTTTTCAATTCCATTCTACTAGAAATAAGCTCCAGTGATTTTTTTCCTCCCCAATGGCCCTGTTAACATGTGGGACCATTCTTAATACCGAATGTATAGGAACAGTCTTGTCTCACCATCTCACCCACACTCTCACTTTCCAAGTAACAAGTTACTTTATTGTATTTATTGCTAGGGGAATGGAGTATAAGAACAGGGAGCTCTTACTGTAGTTGTATTGGGTATTGGTGAGACCACACCTGGAGTACTGCATGCAGTTCTGGTGTCCATATTTAAGAAAGGACATACTGGCTCTCGAGGCAGTGCAGAGAAGGTTCACTAGGTTAATTCCGGGGATGGGTGGGTTGATGTATGATGAGAGGTTGAGTAGATTGGGACTCTACTCATTGGAGTTCCGAAGAATGAGAGGCGATCTTCTTGAAACATATAAGATTGTGAAGGGGCTTGATCGGGTGGATGCGGGGAGAATGTTCCCAATGATGGGTGAAACTAGGACTAGGGGGCATAATCTTAAAATAAGGGGATGCCGTTCCAGGACTGAGATGAGGAGAAATTTCTTCACTCAGAGGGTAGTGGGGCTGTGGAATTTACTGCCCCAGAGAGCTGTGGAAGCTACTACACTCAATAAATTCAAAACGGAGTTAGACATTTTCCTGGATAAAAATGGCATTAGGGGATACGGTGAGCGAGCAGGTAAGTGGACATGAGGCTAGGTTTAGATCAGCCATGTGATCTCCTGCGCCAGTTTTCGATAGCCTGGATGGGTCGGAGAGGAATTTTCCAGATTTTTTTTCTCCTCAATTGGCAAATCGGTTCCCCCCCCCCCCCCCAGGTGATCACATGGGTTTGGGCGGGATGAATAATAAAATAAAATGAGTGGCATGGTGCCCTGTTGGTTGGCACTGTTGCTTTGTGGGATTTGGTGATAACTAGAGTTAAGATTGGATCAGCCATGATCTTGTTGAATGGCGGAGCAGGCTTGAGGGGCCGATTGGCCTACTCCTGCTCCTATCTCTTATGTCCTTATGTTATTTCTCTCCGGGCCTTGTGACACATCAGGCTGCAACCTTTCTTTTGCATTTGTCTGTGATTTTGTTTTACAAGGCAGAGTTGCTAGTTCGACAGTCAATCCAACATGGGTGGAAGACAGGACCCCTCACCTCGAAATCTGTTGCAGGTGCCACTATACCACTGGCTGGCAAGTAACAAATGATCTCCCTATACTTCCAATCAAAATGTATAACCTGGCAGGTATCTATGTAGCCATTGTTCATTTGTCAAGCTACGGACATATTAACAAAAAACACAGAATGCTGAAAATACTCAGCTGGTTACCAAACAGCGGAAAGAGAAACAGTCAATGATTCATGCCCATGGCCTTTGTCACAAGGTGAAATAGACAGGTAGGGAAAAAATGTTAAGGGATATTAAGTTCTTTCATCATTATAGAGTAGCATCTAAATAACAACTGCACAGATAAAAGTTGAAGGTTCTGTAATAGGATTTGTTTCCCTCGTGTTTAGTATTCCAAATTTAAATCTCTTTCCTGTATAATTTTCCAAAGTAATTTTTAATGACTGACAATTTCCATCTCATTCAAGCTCTTGACGGATGCTTTTCTTTTCCTAGTCTCCTGAAAATGTACGTTCAACAGCAAATGGATAATCACCAAGAGGTAACAACTTTTCTGCCTCCCTGTAAATCTTTATGTATATTTATTGGTGTACTGAAGAGCAAGCTATAATTTTATTTAAACAATTAAAACACCGCATTGTTCTATCATAATCTTAACATGTTAAGTAAAACACACAAAACGCTGGAGGAACTCAGCAGGCCAGGCAGCATCTATGGAAAAGAGTACAGTTGACGTTTCGTGCCAAGACCCTTCAGCAGGACTAAAATGACAACATGTTCACCGAGTCTCTGGAGCCAAGTACAGCCTCTGGGCAGAGCTGAGCTCATCTCACAGTGGAATATTACAACTGATTTCATTGCAAAAAGAAAAAAAAATATGCATTATATAGCTCTTCAATTTTGACTTCAGGTTGTCACAAATGCTCCACAACTAATTAAATTTTCTGTACATACCCATCTTCTCAATGCTGCTTCCAATTTGCACAAAGGGAACAAGGATGGTTAGATAACTAGTTCACCCTGAAATCTCTACTAGGTTATAAGATTGAAATTAATATTCTGCATTGAATAGTTTCATAATATTCAGTACATTCTTCTGGAAGAGAATTCAGAACCTCAGCCAATGTTTCAGCCAAAAAAAATATCACTTTTGCCAATGCAGCAATCTCTTAGAACTGCACATCAGTCCAGATTTAAATCTGGATTCAAATTTACAACTTACTGTTTCAGATGCAAGTGTTTCCCAAACTAAACTAAATAACACTCAAGTATCAGTTGAGTAAATAAACATTTTATTTTTACTCGAATGACACCCAGTGAAAGTTTAGAATTATGTTGATTTTTGAGAAAATCTGAACATACTAACCATGTATTATGTATTCAGAGGAGACTAACACTCTTGTTCTAAGAACATTTATGAAGTATAGTCACAGAAGTGTTAATACAAAATAAGACCCTGTCTTCACAAAAAAAATTACTTAACTTGACCCCTCTACTCAAAATTGTGGCAAGTATACACACTAGTAAATTCTTCACAAATGCTAGAAAATACATGAGACTTGAAGAATTCATCATAAGTCTTAGATTTATGGCATGTCAGAAACTATTAACACTTTCATTGAAATATCTTCCCACTTGCCATTTTTATGAAATCATTCGTAATATTTTGAACAGTTTAATATTTCTGCTAAAGCAGCATCCACCAGGATGTTCCATCATTTTTATTACTGCATGACATAATTTGAATTCCTAATCTGTTTTAGTTAAATAATGATGATAAATGCTTTTAGAAGAAATGCATTTACCATTTGAAACAAAAAGTATGGCAAAATAGTTAAATTACTGTAGCAATTACCTTTGCTTAATACTATTAATCAACAATAAAATATTCATAGAGATTATTTCTGGTTTAACAGAACCACGAATGCAAAGATAGAACTTACAACGTTCAAACTATATATTACTTCAGTGCCACAATCAAATTATTTAATCACAAGTATGGTGGCAGGCAAACAGATTAATACTAATTGTCTATTTTGGTCAGATAACACAAGTCAAGAAACAAAAATGTTCTCAATTTGAATAAAGCTCCTAGGAATTCCATTTCAGCTTAACAAAAACATAACTAATGCATAGTCCAAACATGCTCCATTATAACAGGTAACAAATCAGTATTTATCTATGTCAAAACAAACTGATTCCTTTGCCAGATGTTCTTTCCAATAGAAAAATTAAAGGAACACACTGACACACTTTAAATGGCTCAGTATTTTAAAACATCCAGAAATAAAGTACTACCACCACAAGAACACCAGAAAATAGGAGCAAAGTAAGCCATCGTGCCCCTCTACTGTGGCTTACACTGCCCCATCATACAATAATCAAGGATTATCTATGGTGGCCTTAATCCTACTTCAGTGTCTGTTTCCTGTATCACTCTACTCCTCAACCTTTCAAATATTTAACTATATTTAAGGTGAAAATGAGTTAATGTCCAGGCCTTCACCACTCTCTGGGGCAGAAAATTCTAGAGATTCTCTTGCCTTTGAGAGATTTAATTCCTACGCGTCTCAGATTTAATTTATTGGCCCCCTATTTTTCAACTATGTCACCTTGTTCACAGCTTTTCTCTTGCTAGTAAAAACATCTCAACATATTAACCTGTCAAGCCAATTTGGGATCTTGTCATGCCTCAATCTTTTAAACTCCAAAGAACATAGACCCAACAGGAGAATGCAACAGGAAACTGCAATTACATACTGAAGAACAAGCTCTTCAGAATATGAGTACTATGAAATTTGTGTCAAGTATCTTTGGTACTTATTTCTGTAAAATGACTTTTCAGTTCTCCATCACGTCTACCTTATATTGCTTAATAAATATTCATTAATGGAGTCAGACATTCTGTAGAGTCCTAGAAGCTTGCAACCCTGGAGGCCTGCAAAAAGACTGTCGCATTCCTGCTGATCAAAAGAAACTTGATGTTCAGACCAATCCCACACCCAGTTTACAGGTTTGTAACTTCATCTCTCATGAGGTACAACGTGACCTTATTTGGATATCTTTGAAACATATCTGAAGGAAAATTGCTGCCTTCACTAAGTTTTCAGGCAGAATTTCAGACACCCACCACCGAATGAAAACATTTTCCTTGGCCCTTAATTACATTAAATGAATGTCTCTTGTTGTTGATATCAGCTCTAGGGGGAAATGGGTCCTTTATAAACATCCTAACTAAGCTTCATTGACTTCAATTAACATCTCCCTTCAGTCTCTCATGTTCCGAAGAAAACAACCCTTGTCTAGGCAAAATGGTGACCAGAACTGTATGCCATACTCCATCCATGCTTAAATAGTATTTTAATCATTCTTACATTTAATGCCTAGTCTGTATGCCTGCTCAACCATGTTCTCCACTGGTCCTGCTATTTTCTGGTATCTACAAATAAGCAATCAATTCCAGATATTCCAAATGCATCTCAGTATCACACTGTTTATTGTCTATTCGTTTGCTAAGGTTACCCTCTCCAAACAACTTGTTGTACTTCTCCATATTCAATTCTATTTGCCATTTGTCTGCCTACCAGATCAGCTCTTAATTGTTTTCCTCCTACTGTCTAGACTCCACAGCCAACACTTGCATCATCTGAAAACTTGATAGGTTCTATATTCAAGTTGAAACATAGAAAAAACACAAGACCTGCACTTATGCATGGTCAAACTGCTTAATAAACTTACAAATCTTTAAAACCCATTCTTTGCTTTCTAAAACAACTAGAGTTGCATGTAGTTTTGTGCTTCTTGCTCAGTAAACATCCCTGTAATAAAGAAAAAAAGAATTGTTACCATAGATATTAGGTCAGAAATAAAATCTGCAGTAATCAAAGGCTGATACCACAGAAAATACTGTATTTCAACCTTCCAAGATTCTTCACCATAATGTGTGCATTCCATTATTTTATTGTTCACCTATCTTCTTACACATGCTGGTCAAGTTGTCATGCAGCCTTCCTTGGGGCAATGGTCAAAAGGATTATGGATTGGCCTACAGCCAATTAAAATCTGTAGAATCATTGTTCACTGTTGCTCCCACATATGATCTTCATAGCCCCCTTGTTCTGAATAATCATCCTGATAATTCTTCGCTACAAGCTTTTAATATGATGTGTGCACCTTCTCTCAGAACAAATAAAAAGGAACTCTTTTTGCATCTCATGGTCTAATGTATCTGCATTGGCCACCAGACTGTTTCTGTGATATGTACATTCATTATTCAGAGTATATCAGGCTCTTTGCCCACTACTGTCAACTTACTACGAGCCACTGTCAACTTACTGTGATGACATCATAACATAGCCCAGAACAACATGAGCTATCCACTTTACTTAGGAAGCTAATCAATGAACTAACAGAGTGCTGATATTACAGGAAAGTAACTCCCAAGAGCTTCAGAAAACCATCAAACAAAAATTCATGCTGTGCCACATTAGGGATTCTGGAGTAGGTGACTGAGACCTCAGTTTAAAGAAACGAGTTTCAAGTGTTTCAAAGTTTTTAAAATAAAGCTTAAAGTGATGAGGCAAAGCGCAATGATTTTTATCAGAACAAAATCATTTATTAATTCTCTTTTTCATCATGATCACTTTATTAAAGTTGCACAACCTAAGTAAATCCATATGTTATTAATAGAACAAGTAAATCTTGATTGTTGTACCTCTAATGGGATTCCAGCTGGCTTGATGTCTAAAATCACTTTTATATCTCTGCAACAATCTATATTGAGGAATATTCCGATTTTAAGATTAAAGATTTTACATTAACTTTAAATCATATTCCTGGCTATTTTTTTCAAGTAGATTTTAATGATCAAGCAGCAAGGACTACAGTTACAAAAACCAACAAAAAAACATTAATTTGCTATTCTAACTCTTCTTGGTCTTTTGGTAGTTAAATGTACAAATCATTTCTGCCCTCGAGTAATTTCTAGTCTAACCAATTAATTAGCAAATCCCAATGCCAATTAATATATTGCCACATGACAATCGCTATCAGGAGGAGCATTCACACCACAAACAGATTACATGCCTGATTGTATTCATTTAGCTGGATTTATAACAAGCAATTTATTGCCATTCTACCAAAAAAAAGATGACTGATAATCTAGAGGTAGAGCAGCGGGAGAAGAGGGCTTTGCTTCTAGCTTCCACACTGCCCTGAAATTCACTCGATCCATCTCTGACACCTGCCTCCTCTTTCTCAATCTCTGTCTTCATCTCTGGAGACAAACTGCCAACTGACAACTTTTATAACCTACCAATTCCCACAATTATCTTGACTTTTCGTCTTCCCTCCCCATCTCCTGTAATAATGCTATTCCCTTTCCTCAGTTCCTTCATCTCCACCCCATCTGTTCACAGGGTGCATCTTTCCTTTCCAGTACATCAAAGAATGGGGTTTCCCTTCCTCCACCATTGATGCTGCCCTCACCCAAATCTCCTTCATTTCCTGAATGTCCACGCTCACCCCATCCTCCTGCTGCCTTAATGTAGTTAAGTTCCTCTTGTTCCCACTTATACCCCAGGAACCTCCACATCCAACACATCAACCTCGGCAACTGTCTCCATCTCCAAAGGGATCCTACCACCAAACACATCTTTACCTTCCCCCTTCCGTCCCCACTTCCACAGAGACTGCTACCTCCACGATTCCTGGTTTATTTGCATCTACCGGCACTTATCCCCGCAAGCAATAAAAGTGCTACACCTGCCCATTCACCTCCACCCTCACTTTTATCCAGGGCTACAGACAGTCCTTGCACGTGATACAACACTTCACCTGCAAATCTGCCGGGTTTGCCTATTTTGTTCAATGCTCACGATGCAGCCTCCTCTGTATTGGCGAGACCTGTCGTAAACTGGGGGACTGCTTTGGCAAGCCCCTCCGCTCCATCTGCCAAAAGCAGAACTTCCTGGTGGTCAGACAATTTAATTTCTTTTAAAATTTAATTTAATTCCCTTTCCAGTTCTGACATGTTGACCCATGGCCTCTTCTTGTGCCATGATGAGGCCACCCTCAAGGTGGAAGAGCAACATTTTATACTCTTGGGTAGCCTCTAACCGGATGGCATGAATATCAACTTCTCTTTCCAGTTAAAAAAATTCCCTCCCCTTCTGTTCTGCACTCTGGCCTCTTACCTCTTCTCATGTGCCTGCACCTCCCCTTTCCTTTCACCTATGGTCCACTCTCCTCTCCTATCAGATTCATTCCTCTCCAGCCCTTCACCTTTCCTAGCCACCTGGCTTCACCTATCTCCTAGCTATCCTCCTTCCTCTCCCCCACCTTTTTATTCTTGCATCTTTCCCCTTCCTTTCCAGATGTTTTGGGTCTCGGCCCAAAACATCCACTGTTTATTCATTTCCATAGATGCTGCCTGGCTTGTTGAGTTCCTCCAGCATTTTGTGTGTGTTGCTTCAGACGTGGGCCTGTTTCTTCTAAGAAACTAGATTCCTCAGGTTTTCACTTGCCTGAAATATTCACATGAAATGTTGCTCAAAGTTCTATAAAAATCAAGAGCCTATACCATTTTCAGCAGTTAAAACTAATAAGAAAATAATCATGTACTTGAATAGATCTGCATCTCACAGCAGCACACTAAGGAACTTGTATATTTATCCAATCCCAAGATCTTCCCAGCTAAAGTCATGAGCAGTTGAAACCTGCATTAAAGTTTCTCCGCAAGGTAGTGGGACAGGACAACATTTGCAGTTTCCTAGGAATGTGCACCCGCACAGCAGAACCTTCACACATGACCTCAACACCAGTAGCTGCTCATTGGAGAGAGTTTCACAGACTGGAATAATTGTACGGTCGTGATTACAATAGCTCATTTTGTGACAGTCACAGGAACAGAAGGGTGCAAACTCGTGGCAGTCAGTTTTATTTTAAGTGCTCTATTTTTAATGCATTAATAACCATGACCCTCCCCCAATTCAATTATTGTACCAGTAATACAAGTGTGCAAAATATAGATGTTACTGATTTTTAAAAAAATCCTTTCAAATGCAATTCTTCAGTGATCTTGAGGATTTCTAAACTGCAACAAACTATCTTTCCTATGCAACTCACACAAATTGCTGGAGGAACTCAGCAGGCCAAGAAGCATTCATGAAAAATACAGTCAATGTTTCAAGCCAAGACCCTTCAGCAGGATACTAGGGATAAAGTTCCTCTTGTCCCCACCTACCACCCTCCCAACCAGCACACAATTCTCTAGAACTTCCATCATCGCCAAAGGGATCCCAGCAACAAGCACATCTTTCCCTCTCTCTCACCTCATTTTCTGCTTTCCGCAGGGATTGCGCCCTATGCAACTCCCTTATCCATTCATCCTTCCCCACTTACCTTCCTCCTGGCACTTATCCTTGCAAGAGGAACAAGTGCTACACCTGCTCCTACACTTACCCCCTCACTACCAATTCAGGGCCCCCGAACAGTCCTTCCAGGTGGGGCAACACTTCACCTGTGAGTCTGTTAGGGTCTGTGCTCCTGGTGTGGCCTCCTGTATATCGGTGAGACCCGACGCAGATTAGGAGATCGTTTCACTGAGTACCTACACTCCGTCTGCCAGAAGAAGCGGGATCTCCCAGTGGTCACCCATGTTATCTTAATTATGTTGCATTAAATACCATTACATCTCCTGCTGTGTATTGTTGCACAATGTTGTTTATCAAACACTGTCTTAGATTTTATATTTTACAACTACCTTTATTTACCTTCATCTTCTCAGTTCCTATTCTATCTATGCTGTATAAAAAGCTTACAGTGCTTTGGAAAAACAATCACATGCACCCTTTCCTCTTGAATTCACCTAAGGATTTTCCCCCAGATCTTTCATGATATATTACACAGTGTCTGATTCCACCTTAATCTGCTTTACATCTCCTTGCATGCATCTAAATCACATAAGTAGCGATCTAGTGACCAGACTGAAAAATAAAATCAACAACTAAACACTCAGCAAGTTGTGACCCTTATTCCTGCCCCTCAGGTCAGTGTCTCACTTTGAGCCTAATAAAATGGTAAAGTGTGAATTATCTATTGAGTCCATTAATCCGTGGTTGTAATGATGGTCATCTCCCTCTAACATTACCCACAATGTCAATCTACTGAAATACATAATCACCCTTTTATCACCCCTAACTTCTATTCATAATAGTCAAATCATTGAAACAGCATTTAGAGGCATAGACAATTGAGCTCCAGACTCCAGTTCAAAGGCTGCAATGGGAAATAGTTGGGGGTAAAAAAATCAAATTGAAGAACTATGAAACCACAGGTTTGTCATGAAAACCTATATGTCTTACTGACACTCCTCTGTTTCTAGACCCACACTGCTTCCCCGGTCCAAAGCCAATCAGGAACAGTCAGTAAACACTGGCCTTGCCAGTAAAGTCCACATCACAAGGTTAAGAATACTAGCATTATTATATTCAATCTCCCACCCTCCACTGTCTATTACAAACTAATGCCCATAATTCCAATCTGCACACTCGCACTCACCTGAACAAATCTGATAATTCTATTTTCACTCTTGTTGTTCAGGTCACCTATGTAAGTTAGTAAGTTAAATACTTTCCTTTCCTTTACCTAACTGCTAGATCCAGATTTTGATTTGTTGACTGGAATATAGTCATCACTGAGAAAAGTATACAAATCAGCAAAACTAGTTAAAAATAGCAGAATGGTAATTCACAACCAAAATATACGTTACTGCAATTTTATGTACACTTGTCGAGTTTAAATACATTCCATTCTCAGTGTTTCTCATAGCAAATCCTACTTAGTAAACCCAAGTTTTGCGTAATCTTGAACTTGCTTACCACAAAGCCTAGAAAGTTAAATGAAGTATTACAGAAATACTTATAACTAGAGAGTCTATCTACAATAAAATCTAATGCAACCCTTCAATCTGCCTTCAGCTCTGCAGCTTCGGAACAAAGACAGCAGAGCAACAGCGACTACACTGACTCGGAAGGAAAAATGCTATGAATAATACAACACCAAGCCAAACATGATACATATATGTTGTACCACAAAACTTCATGACTTATAACACAGATTAATCTGGGAAGCCAATGTTAAAACAATGTACCTTTAACTATTGTCCAGCCACTCATGAAAAACTTAACACTGACTATTGTGCAGTACTAGCAACACAAGAAGACATGAACATTAAAGTATCTAAAGTCATTTACTCAAATATATTATGTATATATAAGCATCCTCAAAACAAATAAAGAGCAAAATCAGTACATTCTTGAAATGATTTGAAAGGCTTATTTTAAAATAATCATATTTGCACCTACATTGTTGAAGTCCTCACAGAGTTTAAGCATACATTAACAAAATTCCAGAACCTCTACCATAGAAACATATAATGCTCCTCCAATCAGGGAAGGATGCTTTGTTTCCTGCCTGAGAGGCTGGATGTAGAAGCAAGTAGATAAATAATATTTACAGCATTTGAATTACCTCATTAAAAGCAATCACCAAATCTTCCAATAACCGCTGTTTTGCTTTGTTTAAAGGACAAAAACCCTTTAACAAATAGTACTACAGAGATGCAAGTTTATTTAAATTTTTTTTCCACATGGAAAGAAATCATGGCAGATTATAGATGAGGAAGATCAATTTCCCCATCTTGCAGCTTCCATATAAAATAAACTTAGCTATCTCCCACCATCGCATTCAAAATTTATTCAAAGAACTTGAAGATTTTTGTCTCCAATTTCATATCCAGAAATATAATTGATGTGATTCATTATCTTATGAAAAAATGACCCAAGACTTTCATTTTCTAATTATTCATTTAATAGATTTCCCTGCCCTATTATCTATCATGCTTCAATTCTGCTTTTACAGTGAAATTGCAATGTGCCTAAAACTTCCATTGTGGACTAAATAAGGAATTAGTTTTCTTGATTCTTCTCTTCCGCAGAACAAGTATCACTTTAAATCTTTTTTGAACAGTTGTACTCCAACATCTTTCGATTTAAAATTCTATTCAGCGGAGAAGTTCAGAATTCAATTTACTTCACCGATCATGAACAGTGTCAAGATTAACAAAGCTGCCAGGTTTCTCAATTAATTCAACATTACTTAGAGCACTTTCATTTTCCATGCTCTCCCTTATGCTTAAATGCATTAGATTTCATCTGCCATTGTTCTAGTCTTTTGTGGTCGATGCTTTCCTGAACTACCTCCCCTAATTCAGCTGCTCCTTTTAGTCTGCACCATCTGCTAATCCACGATAAGATTCTCAATCCAAGCCCTCCCTATATTGAAATAATAGGATCAAAGCACCAATTTCTGGGACATTCAGTTATAACTTACTCCTGCTGGGTAATGATTTGTTTATACCCTCAACTTCTTACAATCTTATCCAAAACATTGAGCTTTAATAGTATCTTTTTGTGCACAACCTTGGTCAAGGTACATCAATAACAGGGAACTATCCATCTGGAAATTGGAAAATAAACCTGGAATGCAGCTTTCTTCAAACCCACACAGGGTGTTCTCCTTCAAAGACTATATAGTCTGCAGGTTACCAAATTATAAAATGAAGTTTAAGCATTTAGTGCCAATCTTAGTTTGTTTTCCCACTGAGCCACAACAATAAAAAAAATGGAAACAGTATCTTGCAAACAATGATTCTTTGCAAGTTTGCATTGACAATCACATCTGTTGGTTTCATCTGACACTCCAAATATTCATCCATATTATTCAAACAGCACAAAGCATTCTCACACGCATCAATCTGATAATGTTAACTTTATCTGTAGTCTGTGTTGCCCCGTTAGAGCTAAAAATCTTGCGTAGAACGTATCAATATGATCCTAAAAGCACTTTACACAAATAGCTGAATTTTCATATTTTATTCATATAAAAATTTAAAGTTGCAATATTTAACTAACTCATGCTCTCCCAATAATATTCCAAAGAGTCGTCAAGATACTGCCCTCAAATCCTGTTTGGAACGACTTTTAAAATCTACTCCAATCTGTTCTGAAAATCTGACCAAAGAAATAAATGCCAACATTCTTAAACAAAGAATCCTGTGAAAACATGACAACTTTTGCACAGAAGGGAACAAAAACTGCGGCTGTAAAAAAAAAACTTAAATATCGCATTTAGAGCACCCAAACGTTTCATAAGTTAATATTATGAAATTAAATTAGATTTAAGTTTATTTAGTTGAGACCTCGCACTTAAAAGGCGAATGGCCTCGTTTTAAAAAAATATTGAGTGAAATGCACTTAACTAGCACACACTGTTAATGCGATTTTAAATCCTATCTGCAGAATGTTCGCCTTGCCATCTTCCGCACCCCCACCCCCACTTTACCTGCGGATGCAGTTGCCTTGGTAACAGGCTGTCCCCTAGAGTCTGGCACTAGCGGCTGCTCCACCTCGGCTCGCCAGCTTTTGGCTGCAGCGGCTGCATCCCCGCCAGTAACTACCGCCCTTGCCTGCGGACCGCTGTCAACACTCCAGTCCGCCTGCTCAGGCTCCTCTCCTTCGCTCCACTGTCCCTTTGGAAACGGCTGGACGAAAGGGTTGCTCGCCATGGTGGAAGGATGGACTGCAGGGTGGTGCGTATTTTTAAGGAACTTGGTCTCTTTGTGCAACTGTTCACACACTCCTAATCCCCGCCTCTCAGTCCGGAGCTTGTACGCATGTGAAAATGGCTTGTTTGGTTCAAGGTTTCTACCCTGACGTCAGCTGTGGGAGGATGAACTGAAAGATTGAAGTGGATGCTGGGAGTCATTCTCGTTATAATTGAATCTAAATGTTCATGTTTTGTGTTTTCTTTAAAGAAAGCTTAAAGGTGATAAATGAATTTCAGATTATTGAAGCAATACAATGGCTTAACTTGTAATACTTGACTGTACAAGAAGTTGCTTGCGTATAAATAATTTAACAATTCAGTTACCTAACCGAAGCCCAGATAATCATTGTTTAACGTCTTTCCTTGAGGATTGAAAATTAGCCGTATTTTATTATATGCACATTACATTTCATGCCCCACCCATCAGAACTAGTCTAGTGGAATTTTGACGGGAATAAGAGATACGCCCTTTGTAGCCTCCTTTTGTCTGGGTGGAGTTTTTTTAAATTCCCTTCACCACATATCTAGGTGGAAAGTTCAAGGAACGAAACCATCTTACATTTTCCTTTTCGGACCTTTGCAATGTTCATGAACTGCAATAAATATGGCTGCATTGAATTAAAAAAACTAGACAATTTATTTCAATTCCCATTCTTAAACCCTCCTCCTCCCCACCCCGACAAAAAAAAAGACTTGTCAGTTTCCTATTAAAATATTCATGATCATGAAACCGAAAATGAAGTACTGGCAAAATTGGGAAGCTGCTTCTCCCATTCTATTACTTTGCTGGTCCCTGACCAGTAACAATCCAGATTGCTTATAAAGTTCTAAAGTACAAAAGAAAGTGCATAGAACTTACCAATGTTCTGGAAATAGTATGGACTAGGGAATATTCTCCTGATAACCGACCACTGTTCCCTCTCAGCTGAAAAATCAGGAGAACTCCATGTTGAGCAGCACTCGGGAGAAGCAGACACAGAATGTACTCTGGGTGTGGTCTTCATTGTCTTTAGAGTGGGTACCACATGCTGAAGTAACTGAAACTTGAAGGATATAGCTGCCAGATTTGACAGATAACAAGTGAATCAACATAGAAAATAGGAGTAGGAGTAGGCCATTTGGCCCTTTAAGTCTGCTTCAATACAATAATTGTTGATCATCCACATTCAGTAACATTTTGCCACTTTCTTCCGATGTCCCTTACTCTCTTTAGTCACTAGAGCTATTTCTAAGTCGTTTCAGCATGTAATTAAGGATTTGGCTTCAACTGCCTTCTGTGATAGAGAATTCCACAAGTTTGTCATTTTTTAGTTGAAAAAATTTCTCCTAATCTCAGTCCTAAATCTGTGACTCTTGGTTCTAAATTTCACCATAAAGATCATCTTACTTACATTAGTTTGTCCCATTCTCTTACAATTTCATAAGTTTAATGTGATTGCCATTCAGTCTTCTGAATGAAATATATGTCCAAGCACCCCAACCTCTTCATATGTCAGGCCTTCTGAACATTTACTGAACTGCCTCAACAGCAAGAAAGCCTTTCCTCTCTCTGACACAGATGTACCAAGAGAGCAACCTCTTCCTCAATGTCGCAAAAACAAAGGAGCTGGTTGTGGACTACAGGAGGAATGGAGACAGGCTAACTCCTATTGACATCAATGGATCTAGGGTTGAGAGGGTAAACAGCCTCAAGTTCCTCAGCATCCACATCACCGAGGACCTCACATGGTCTGTACACACCAGCTTTATGGTGAAAAAGGCACTACACCTGTTTCACATCAGACTGTTGATGAAGTTTGGTATGGGCCTCCAAATCCTAAAAACTTTCTACAGGGGCACAATTGAGAGCATCCTGACTGGCTGCACCACTGCCTGGTATGTGAACTGTACCTCCCTTAATCGCAGGACTCTGCAGAGAGTGGTGCAGACAGCCCAGTGCATCTGTAGTTGTGAATTTCCCATGATTCCGGACATTTACAAAGACAGGTGTGAGAAAAGGGCCCAAAAGATCATTGGGGACCCGAGTCACCCCAACCACAATCTATTCCAGCTGCTACCATCCAGGAAGCGGTACAGCAGCATAAAAGCAAGGACTAACAGGCCCCAGGACAGCTTCTTCCACCAGGCCATCAGACTGATGAACTCACACTGATTTGAGTGTACTCTATATTACATTGACTGTTCTATTTATTATAAATTATTATAAATTACTATGATTGCACATGGCACATTTAGATGCAGGCATAACATAAAGATTTTTACTCCTTATGTATGTGAAGGATGTAAGAGATAAAGTCAATTCAATTCAATTCAAATTCCTCAGTTAAAGAGGCCAAAATTGCATACAATATTCAAGGCAAGCTCTCAAATCCTCTCACTATGGAGGTCAACATACTGTTTGCATTTTTCATGCTTGTTTTCAACTGGTGCAAAAGGACATCTAAGTCTCACTGTACATAATAGATAAAGATTAGCTATATTTGCCTCACGTACATCAACATGTTGAGTGAAATGCTGTACTCAAATAATAATTTGTGGTTCTGTTTTTACAAGCAAACTGTACATTGTGCATTTTTCCACATTATACTGCATTTGCCATTTATTAGCCCACTCAGATCACTTACAAGTGGTAAGAGTGGTCTCCCTCACCTCTGCCTCTCTCATCCTCAACACAGGAACCCCTCAGGGCTGTGTACTAAGGCCCCTCTTTTACACTCTGAATACCCATGACTGTGTTGCCACCCACAGCTCTAATCTGCTAATTAAATTTGCAGATTATACTACACTGATTGGGTTTGTCTCAAATAATAACAAGGCAGCATACAGAGAAGTCATCACCCTGACACAGTGGTGTCAAGGAAGCAAACTCTCCCTCAATGTCACAAAAACAAAGGAGCTGGTTGTGGACTGCAGGAGGATCAGAGACAGGCTTACCCCTATAGACATCAATGGATCAAGTTAACACGAGGAAATCTGCAGATGCTGGAAATTCAAACAACACACACAAAATGCTGGTGGAACACAGCAAGCCAGGCAGCATCTATAGGGAGAAGCGCTGTTGACGTTTCAGGCCAAGACCCTTCATCAGGACTAACTGAAAGGAAAGATACTAAGAGATTTGAAAGTAGAAGGGGGAGGGGGAAATGCAAAATGATAGGAGAAGACTGGAGGGGGTGGGATGAAGCTTAAAGCTGGAAAGGTGATTGGCAAAAGTGATACAGAGCTGGAAAAAGGAAAGGATCATGGGACAGGAGGCCTAGCGAGAAAGGGAGAAAGAAAGGGGAGGGGAGCACCAGAGGGAGATGGTGAACAGGCAGAGTGATGGGCAAAGAGAGAGAGTTCCTTGGTATACACATCACTGAGACCTCACATGGTCTGTACATACCAGCTGTGTGTGGAAAGAAAAGACAACAGCACTTCTTTCACCTCATACAGTTGAAGAAGGTTAGCACGAGTCCCCAAATCCTCAGGACTTTCTACTGGGGCACAATTGAGAGCATCCTAACCGGCTGCATCACTGCCTCATGTAGGAACTGTACTTTCCTCAATCGCAGAACTGTGCAGGGAGTGGTCCAGCGCATTTGTAAATGTGAACTTCCCACTATCTAGGACAGGTGTGTAAAAAAATTCCCGAAGGATCACTGGGGACCCAACTCACCCCAACCACAAACTGTTCCTGCTGCTACTATCCGGGAAATGGTACCACAGCATTAAAGCCAGGACCAGCAGGCACTGGTCAGCTTCTACCACAAGGCCATCAGACATTAATGTATGCTGACACAATTGTATTTTTAGGCTATACTGACTGTTCTATTGTACATGCTATTTATTACAAATTATTATAAATTGCACAGACTGAGACGTAACATAAAGGTTTTTACTCCTCATATCTGTAAAGGATGTAAGAAGTAAAATCAATTCAATTCACTCATCTTGTCCAAATCATTCTGTATCTTCCTCATGGGTCAAAATCTTGCCCAGTTTCTGTTCTCCACAAACTTGCAAACAGTACATTTAAGTCCCTCACCTAAATCACTAATAAATTGTGAACAGCTGGGGTCCAAGCATTGATCTCTGCAGAAAATCACTTGTCTCTGGCTGCTACACAGCCTGGCCTATTGAGTTCCATCAGCATTTTGTTTGATTTGCTTGGATTTCCAACATCTGAAGATGTTCTCTTGTTTGTGGCTACATGGACAGTACCTATTTATCCTTTGTTTCCTTTCTACCTACAAACAGTGAGGGATCTTGTGGTTAAGGAATTTGTGACCACAATATAAGATCATAAGACATAAGAGCAGAATTAGGCCATTTGGCCCATTAGTCTGCTCTGCCATTCCATCATGGCTGATTTATTATCCCTCTCAACCCCATTGCTTCCTGCTTTCTCTGCTAACCTTTGACTCTTGACTAACCAAGAACCTACCAACCTCTGCTTTAAATATACTCAATGAATTGGCCTCCATAGTCATCCGTGGCAATGAATTCCACAGAATATGGCAGAATTCCAGATAGTTGAAGGAGAGTGCTCCAGCTGCGCACAAGGTGCAGCAGGTTCTGAAGTCCAAGTCTTTCCTGCATTTGATGGTGGCAGGGATCTCAGGAAGAAGCTGAGATGGTTCATTTCCGGCTGAACCTGGTTGCAAAGTCAGTCCTTTAGCACTCGTGAGGATACGTCTGACCCTCCTCATATATTAGCTGTGTAATTTTACACCAGTATTCATGCAATAAAACAACTGTGCTTCAGCATTATCTGTTCAGCCTCATTAGGTCTGCCAGTAGCTTGCTTGCTTTGCTATTTAGCACTATTCTCCAGCTTCATTAGACTGATATCTCAGTTTTAGGTATAGGGCTGATCCTGACATGCCCATCTGCACTTTTTGAACCAGTGTTAACCCCTTGGCTTGATAGTAATGGTAAAATGAGAAATGAGATTCAGTCCTTTGCAAGGGGGGGACATAGGATCAGGATAAGTGGAGCCTGTGTGGATAGAACTGAGGAACAGTAAGGGCAAAAGGACCATAATGGGTGTTATCTACAGGCCACCAAACAGTAGCATGGATATTGGGTACAAGTTGAATAGGGAGTTAACATTGGCATGTGGCAAAGGTAATGTCGCAGTAGTTATAGGGGATTTCAACATGCAGGTGAACTGGGAGAATCAGGTTGGTGCTCGACCCCAGGATAGGGAATTTCTAGAGTGCCTATGGGATGCATTCTTGGAACAGCTTGTCCGAGAGCTGACCAGGGACAAGGCTATTCTGGATTTAGTGTTATGTAATGAACAGGATTTGATAAGCGATCTTGAAGTAAAGGAGCCATTAGCAGGTAGTGATCATAATATGATAAGTTTTTATCTGCAATTTGAGAAGAATAAGGGCAGCTCAGAGGTGTCAGTGTTGCAGTTGAACAAAGGAGACTATGGAGCCATGAGGGAGGAGCTGGCCAAAGTTAACTGGATGGATATCCTAGCAGAAAAGACAGTGGAACAGCAATGGCAGGTATTCTTGGGAATAATGCACAAGGTGCAAAATCAGTTCATCCCCTGGAGAAGGAAGGATTCAAAGGAAAGAAAGGGACCACAGTGGTTGACAAAGGAAGTCAGAGATTGCATAGCATTAACAAAAAGGAAGTATGACAGAGCTAAGGTGAGTGGGAGGACAGATGATTGGGAAATTTTTAAGGAACAACAGAACTTAACTAAAAAGGCAATACGGGGAGAAAAAATGAGGTACGAACGCAAGCTAGCCAGGAATATAAAGGAGGAAAGCAAAAGCTTTTTTAGGTATGTGAAGAGAAAGAAGATAGTTAAGAACAATGTTGGGCCCTTGAAGAATGAATTGGGTGAAATTGTTATGGGAAACAGAGAAATGGCAGAAGAATTTAATAAGTACTTTAGATCTGTCTTCACTAAGGAAGACACAAGCAATCTCCCAGATATATGGATGGGCCAAGGACATAGGGTAACAGAGGAAATGAAACAGATTGACATTAGGAAGGAAACGGTGATGAGTAGACTGATGGGACTGAAGGCTGACAAATCCCCAGGTCCAGATGGTCTGCATCCTAGGGTACTAAAGGAGGTGGCCCTGGAAATTGCGGATGCATTGGTAATCATTTTCCAATGTTCCTTAGATTCAGGATCAGTTCCTGAGTATTGGAGAATGGCTAATGTTATCCCAATTTTTAAGAAAGGGGGGAGGGAGAAAACAGAGAACTATTGACCTGTCAGCCTAACATCAGTAATGGGGAAGATGCAAGAGTTCATTATTAAAGATGAAATAGTGGCATATCTAGATAGCAGTGATAGGATTGGGCCGAGCCAGCATGGATTTACCAAGGGCAAATCATGCTTAACTAACCTATTGGAGTTTTTTGAGGATGTAACCAGGAAGTTAGACAAGGGAGATCCAGTGGATGTAGAGTACCTCGATTTTCAGAAGGCATTTGATAAGGTCCCACATAGGAGATTGGTGGGTAAAATCAGAGCTCATGGCATTGGGGGGAAGACATTGACATGGATAGAAAACTGGTTGGCAGATAGAAAGCAAAGGGTAGCGGTGAATGGGTGTTTCTCGGAATGGCAGGTGGTGACGAGTGGGGTGCCACAGGGCTTGGTATTGGGACCACAGCTGTTTACGATTTATGTCAATGATTTAGGTGAAGGCATTGAGAATAACATCAGCAAGTTTGCTGATTATACTAAGCTGGGTGGCAGTGTGACATGTGATGAGGATGTTAGGAGAATTCAGGGTGACTTGGATAGGCTGTGTGAGTGGGCAGATACTTGGCAGATGATGTTTAATGTGAATAAGTGAGAGGTTATCCACTTTGGGAGTAAGAACAGGAAGGCAGATTATTATCTGAACGGTGTAAAGTTAGGTAAGGGAGAAATACAAAGAGATCTAGGAGTCCTTGTTCATCAGTCACTGAAGGTGAATGAGCAAGTGCAGCAGGCAGTGAAGAAGGCTAATGGAATGTTGGCCTTTATTACAAAGGGAATTGAGTACAAGAGCAAGGAAATCCTCTTGCATTTGTACAGGGCCCTGGTGAGACCACACCTGGAGTATTGTGTACAGTTTTGGTCTCCAGGGTTAAGGAAGGACATCCTGGCTGTAGAGGAAGTGCAGTGTAGATTCACGAGGTTAATTCCTGGGATGTCAGGACTGTCTTACGCAGAGAGGTTAGAGAGACTGGGCTTGTACACGCTGGAATTAAGGAGATTGAGAGGGGATCTGATTGCAACATATAAGATTATTAAGGGATTGGACAAGATAGAGGCAGGAAATATGTTTCAGATGCTGGGAGAGTCCAGTACCAGAGGGCATGGTTTGAGAATAAGGGGTAGGTCATTTAGGACAGAGTTAAGGAAAAACTTCTTCTTGTTGTGGGGGTCTGGAATGCACTGCCTTGGAAGGCAGTGGAGGCCAATTCTCTGGATGGAGCTAGATAGGTATCTTATGGATAGGGGAATCAAGGGATATGGGGACAAGGCAGGAACCGGGTATTGATAGTAGATGATCAGCCATGATCTCAAAATGGCGGTGCAAGCTCGAAGGGCCGAATAGTCTACTTCTGCATCTATTGTCTATTGTCTATAATGAGGGACAAGTGGTAACAAATTGCTTCTGTTGCAGCTTATGGCACAAGGTGCTTTATGGATGCCTAACTTTAGCTGCCATACCTGTTCAGTCTATCCCAGTTAGCATGTCGGATGAACTTCACAAAACATTTGAAAGTATTCTAGATGTGAAGAAGAAGAAGAACAGTGTAGTGTCCACAAGAACAGTGCAGTGGTCATTTCTACTAATTCTGTCATGAACACAAGGAAATTTGTCATTATGAAGACAAGTTAATTTGTGCCTTTTAGAAGGTTTGTGACAAGGCCCCAAATAATAGATTAGTGTGCAAAATTAAAGCATATGAATTTGGGGTATTGTATGCTGGAAAATAGGGATGGGAGTAGACCATCTGGCCTCTCAAGTTTGCCATGCCATTCAATATGATCATGGCTAATCTACCTTGGTTTCCCTTCCAAGTTAATACACTATAGTCTTTAATCCTCTACTCTTTCTCCAATCTACCACCACCTTAAATACATACTTCTAAACATTTAACCACCGCCACCCTCTACACTCCTCTGTTTACATGACTGGCTCCTGTTCTCGTATCTGTATCCACTTATTTAAGACTCTCCCAGTGAAAATAATCTCAACGTTGATCATAACGTCTCCTCACTTTCAATGTGATCACCCCTCATTCTTCTAAACAACAAAGAATAACGACCCAATCTATGCAGTGACTCTTGATAACACAATCCTGTCATCCCAGGAATTAGTCTGGCTACCACCTTTGGTTGACCTCCAAACCTATTACATCCTTTTCTCAGTAAAGGGGCAAAAACATGTGCATAGTTCTCCAGGTGTCTTGCCAACACCTTGTACAATTGTAACACAACGTCTCTAATTCTCCAACAGTCAGGGTCACAGAGTCATAGAAAAGTACAGCACAGAAACAGACCCTTCAGCCCATTTAGTCCATGCCAAAACCATTTAAACTGCCTACTCCCATCGATCTGCACTGAAACCATGGCCCTTCATATACCAACCATTCATGTACCTATCCGAACTTCTTTTAAACATTGCAATCAAGCTCATGTGTACCACTTGCACAGGCAGCTCATTCCACACTCTCACGAACCTCTGAGTGAAGAAGTTTTTGTCTCATGTTCCCCTCAAATTTTTCCCCTTTCACCCTTTAATTGGGTAGGCACATGAGTAATATTTCTATTATGACCACTGCAATTGTACGTACGTATGTAGCACCTTCAATGTAAGATTTACTAAAGTCTAATATTCACTGATATTTACTACATACAGCATGAAAAAAAACCTTGCATAGCAAATTATGAACAGAATATATTACACTCTAAGAAATATCATCTGCATTGGTGTTTACAAAGGTAAAATACAAGAAGCTGTAAGGCTGCAGTAAAGCACTGCAGCAACATTTAGTAAAATGTTCCTACTTGCATATATGTTCTGCTATTTGACAGGAGAATAATCAAACAAAATTTGGCTTGGGAGATTTTAGGAGAGAAGTATGAAAGTTTGGTCAGACATCAAGGTTTGAAAAAGAGAAGGAAAGGTAGTGACACTTAGGCTTGAAATACCAGAGCTTAGGTTCCTGACAGTTGAAAGTGTGGCTGCCAGTGCATAAGTGACATAATTAATGCATGATAAGGAGGCCAGAACTGGAGGAGCAGAAATATCTCTGAGAATTATAGGACAGGGAGAGATTACAGACCAAGAAAGATGAATCCAAGGGGAATTTTTTTTGAAAAGGATTGAAATTTCAAGATTGAGTTCATTTTTAAAAAATATAACCTTAGTATCTAACAGGTGTGAATACACCCTCACTGCTCAATGTCTACAGTGTAATCAAGGGGTTAAACATTAAACTACCTTGCAATTATCACCAGATGTTTGGGCTCCTTGCTTTTAACTCCATTAGCTTCTCCAACCTTTGCATCGATGGAAGAAAAAAAACACACCTGGTAAACAAGGCCAGGTATGAATTGTTAAACAGCTTTATTTCATAGTAACGCACAGCAAATGAAATTTAATGCGGAGAAATGTAGGGTGATGCACTTTGAAGGACAAATGGGGAGAGGCAATATAAATAAAAGATACCTTTCTGAAAGGGATGCAGGAGCAAGGGAATATGGAAGCATATTGTTAAAAGTGCCAGGGCAGGTTGGGAAAATGACAATAATAGTAAGATATGTACAATTTAGGGTTCTATCAGTAAGGGCATGGACTATAAAAGAAGGGAAGTCATGCTAGACTTTTATAAAGCAATGTTTGGCCACTGCTGTTGTGATGTGGTCTGGGCACCACATTAAGTATAAGGGTGAATGCATTGGAGAGGATTCAGAGAAGATCCCACTTCCCGGGATGAGGGCCCACAATGACATTTTTAGATTAGATTCTGTTTGTTCTGAAAAAGAGGGGAGATTTGATGCACCTTTTTAAAATGACAAAGGTTCTAGAGAGAATATAGTGGGAGGCTCTACATTTTCAGTGGATTCCGGTTAATTGATACATTAGTTAATCAGGGCAGCTGCTTATTTGGGACAACTCTTCAAGTCAAGTCAAGTCGCCTTTTATTGTCATTTGGACCATAAATTGCTGGTACAGTACACAATAAAAACGAAACAACATTCCTCCAGGACCACGGTGCTACGCGAAACAACACAAAACTACACTAGACTATGTGAGACAACACAAAAATTACACTAGATTACAGACCTACACAGGACTACATAAAGAGCACAAAAATAATGCAGGGCAGTACAATAATTAATTAATTAATAATAAACAAGACAATAGGCACAGTAGAGGACAAATTTCAATATAATAATAAATGATGTAGATGTCAGTCTAGACTCTGGGTATTGAGGAGTCTGAAGGCTTGGGGGAAGAAACTGTTACCCAGTTTCTTAAAGAACAAAACCTATTAAAGAAACAGCCAGATTCCCCTCATTTATTTGGGACACTGTGCCATTTAATTGGGACAGAAAACTATTGCTGAACAGTTTCTAACTAGTTTCAGTCATGTGAACTTGTGTGCCCCTTAAACACTACACTGTGCTTAAACCAAGCAGTTTTTAAATAGCGTTGGTTGGATATGTTTCATCAGCAGTAAGACAATTGAGAATTGTTTTGCCCACTATGGGCACTATAGGTTCAAATATTCAGGCTTGGAGATGCCAGAAATGGCCAGGAGTGAAAATGAAACTATTTCACTAGTTCAATAAGTTCGGAACTACAAAGAATTTGAAGATAGCGACAACCATCTTGAATGTTACAATGAAGATGTAGTTTTGGAGGATGCAATCGTTAAAAGCATTACTGACAATACTACACTGATTGGCCTCATCTCAAATAATAACAAGGCAGCCTGCAGAGAAGTCATCACCCTGACACAGTGGTGTCAAGAAAACAACTTCTCCCTCAATGTCGCAAAAACAAAGGAGCTGGTTGTGGACTACAGGAGGAATGGAGACAGGCTAACCCCTATTGACATCAATGGATCTGGGGTTGAGAGGGTGAACAGTTTTAAGTTTCTCGTCATACACATCACTGGAGATCTCATGTCGTCTGTACATTCTGGCTGTCTGGCAAAAAAGGCACAACAGCGCCTCTTTCACCTCAGATGGCTGAAGAAGTTTGGTATGGGCCTCTGAATCCTAAGAACTTTTTATAGGGGGCACAGTTGAGAGCATCCTGACTGGCTGCATCACCGCCTGGTATGGGAACTATACTTCCCTCAATCACAGGACCCTGCAGAGAGTGGTGCAGACAGCCCAGTGCATCTGTAAATGTGAACCTCCCACTATCCAGGACATTTACAAAGACAGGTGTGTAAAAAGGACCCCAAGGATCATCGGGGACCTGAGTCACCCCAACCACAAACTGTTCCAGCGGCTACCATCTGGGAAACAGTACCGCAGGACAAAAGCCAAGACCAACAGGCTCTTGGACAGCTTCTTCCACCAGGCCATCAGACTGATTAATTCATGCTGACACAATTGTATTTCTGTTATATTGACTGCCCTGTTGTACATACTATTTATTATAAATTACTATAAATTCAACATTGCACATTTAGATGGAGATATAATGAAAAGATTTTTACTCCTTATGTATATGAAGGATGTAAGTAATAAAGTCAATTCAATTCAATGACGTCAGTCCATTATCTGCACTAGATGTCTGCACTAATTTTGTTCATTTACAATCAAAAGAACATGGCAACATGCTGGTTGTCCATTGTATCTGACAAAGACAGTGAACCTGTGCGGGACATTTTAAAGTGGAAAAGTCATTGCACTGGGACAGTTCGACTCTCTCGGTCTTGGAAGTCCATGCCAAGAGGTACGAGTAGTCATTACATACTGGGGTCTTCTTTCATTGCAGAGGATAACCATGACTTCTTCCGTGCCTTATCACGGCCATCACTGTCCACAAAGCATTGCACAACCACCTTCTTGGCCATTGGATCTCACTGTTGATCTCATCCACCCAGTCTGCTGGAGCTGACTTCACATAATATATAACCATATAACAATTATAGCACGGAAACAGGCCATCTCGCCCCTTCCAGTCCATGCCGAACGCTTACTCTCACCTAGTCCCACTGACCTGCACTCAGCCCATAACCTTCCATTCCTTTCCTGTCCATATACCTATCCAATTTTTTTTAAATGACAATATCGAAACTGCCTCTACCACTTCTACTGGAAGCTCATCCCACACAG
This sequence comes from Hypanus sabinus, assembly GCF_030144855.1. Taxonomy (NCBI): domain Eukaryota; kingdom Metazoa; phylum Chordata; class Chondrichthyes; order Myliobatiformes; family Dasyatidae; genus Hypanus; species Hypanus sabinus. The sequence goes on from NC_082707.1 coordinate 174,700,399, forward strand.
CTACCACTCTCTGAGTAAAGAAGTTTCCCCATGTGTTACTCCTAAACTTTTGTCCCTTAACTCTCAACTCATGTCCTCTTGTTTGAATCTTCCCTACTCTCAATGGAAAAAGCCTATCCACGTCAACTCTATCTATCCCCCTCATAATTTTAAATACCTCTATTAAGTGCTCCCTCAACCTTCTATGCTCCAAAGAATAAAAAATAAACTTGTTCAACCTTTCTCTGTAACTTTGGTGCTGAAATCCAGGTAACTTTCTAGTAAATCTCCTCTGTACTCTCTCTATTTTGTTGACATCTTTCCTATAATTCAGTGACCAGAACTGTACACAATACTCCAAATTTGGCCTCACCAATGCCTTGTACAATTTTAATATTACATCCCAACTCCTATACTCAATGCTTTGATTTATAAAGGACAGCATACCAAAAACTTTCTTCACCACCCTATCCACATGAGATTCCACCTACAGGGAACTATGCACCATTATTCCTAGATCACTCTACTGCATTCTTCAATGCCCTACCATTTATGATGTATGTCCTATTTGGATTATTCCTACCAAAATGTAGCACCTCACACTTATCAGCATTAAACTCCATCTGCCATCTTTCAGCCCACTCTTCTTACTGGCCTAAATCTTGCTCCAAGCTTTGAAAACCTACTTCATTATCCACAACACCACCTATCCAGGAGAGGTATGACCTTATTTCACCAGGGCATGAGGCCTTCCAGCTACCCTCACCTGGTTTTGCCTGCTTGTCAAAGCAGTGTACGAAGGTGCGGCCACAGTCGCATGCAAACAATTACTTGGAGCCATAGGTGAGAGCAAAGTGTCTGGTGCAGACCAATGGTGAGTGAGCTGCCCCAGAATGGACAACAACAAGCCCCTTCACTAGAGGTGCTGTCCCTCCTGGACAACTCATACACAGCATGTAGACTGGATGCATTCCTCCATCAATAACTATTCAGAACTAATACAGTTTTATAGTACTATAGTACCATTGGTAGTATTCTAATTTGTTCTGTATTTCATTTAAACACATAATTTGTTATTCAGTTAAATGGTACTTTTGTGTTTCTTATACCATTTTAACTTTTTCTATGAAATGAGATCATTGGAGCAGCTGCTTAATTGGGGCAAAATATACTGGTCCCAGTGTGTTCCAATTAGCAGAATTTGCTGTGTATGCATATATATGCTAGAGGTATAAGACAAAGGGGAAGAGAATTAACAGCAATGTGAAGAAAAGCTTCTGTATGCTGTATCTGGTTAGAATCAGGAATGCACTGCCCAGAGTTGTGGTGAAAGCAAGTTCCTTTCTGGCCTTCAAGAGGAAATTGGATTAACATATGGTGGAGAAAAAATTTCAAGGCAATGGAGAATGTGTCAACGGTTGGTCATGAAGGGTGCTGTCATGGATATGATGGATCAAGTGGCCTTATTCTATGGTACAAATATTCCATGAGTTGAATGTATATAGACCATTAGTGTAGTCAAAACTCACTTCATGATTTGTTTATGCATAGTAGAAAATCTGTGAACATACTATGCTGCAGCAGATTATTCTGTTAAAACAAGCAAAAAGAATTTTACTGGATTTCCTAACACACACTTCACTTCACTACAAAAACCTGACTAAGACCTTATGAGTTTGTGTCATTCATCTCACTTTTCTCACACCAGGAAGGCCGGCTAGAAATACATTCTGATGAGAAACATACCAAATAATGATAGTAAGGTTCCATTTGGGTATCCTCCAACCTAATAGCATGAATATCAATTTCTCCTTCCTGTGAACAAATACCCCATCCTTTCATCTATTCCCCACTCTGACCTTTCACTTCTCACCTGCCTACTGCTTTCCCTGGGCCCCCTCCTCCTTCCCTTTCTCCTATTGTCCACTCTCATCTCCTATCAAATTCCTTCTTCTCCAGCACTTGACCTTTCCTACCCACCTGACTTCACCTATCACCTGGCCTCTTTCCCCTCCTTCCACATTTTTATTCTGGCATCTTCCCCCTTCCTGCTCAATCGTGAAGAAGGGTGTTGGTCCGAAACAAGAACAGTTTACTCTTTTCCATAGAGGCTACCTGACCTGCTGAGTTCCTCCGGCACTCTATGTGTGCTGCTTATGATAGAAAGGTGTTTCCTTACTATCATTGCAGCTCAATAAATTGATCAAATTACTGAAACAGGTCAGGCATCTAAAATAGACTTCAATTCAATATGAAAACCAATCATTACGTATCAAAATTTTCCAACAAAAATTACAAAGAAAAACAGCAAGAAAAAATTGGAAGAAGCTGTGAAGGTTTCTGTTGATGTGAATAATTATCAGTAAGGTTAGTTATCAGAATTAATTTTTTTTTAAATAGAAGGTCATTCTCTTCCAGCTTTTCATTCTGCTTAAATTTGGTTCCCTAGTGGTCAGTGTCATTTACATAATTTATGTATTGTGTGGCACATGGCCAAGTGGCTAAGGCGTCGGTCTAGTGATCTGAAGGTCGCTAGTTCAAGCCTCAGCTGAGGCAAGGTGTTGTGTCCTTGAGCAAGGCACTTAATCACACATTTCTCTGCAATGACACTGGTGCCAAGCTCTATGGGTCCTAGTGCCCTTCCCTTGGACAATATCGGTGGTGTGGACAGGGGAGACTTGCAGCATGGACAACTGCCAGTCTTCCATACAACCCTGCCCAGGCCTCAGTCATCATCAAAAATCGATGGACAGCTGAAGAAGAAGATATTTTGACTTTATGCTGTGCTATGTCTCAGTATCAGAAAGAGTAAAAACCAAATGATCTGTTAGAAATCAGATTCAGATGTTTTTGATCTATCAGAAATAATTTTTATATCTTTGATCATTATGAATATTTATTAAAGCTATAATTATGTAATCAAATTAGCCAAGTATATTTGCTCTATTTTAGAGTACACATTAAACTCCATACACATTAAATTGACCTGATGATGGTAACTGCCTAGTTACAACCCTTAGATTCGGGATTGTTCAGTTAGAAATCCCTGCTGCCACATTATTCATTGGACAAACATTGAACAATTTTCACCATGCTTCGATAACCATTAATATGAAAGGATGACTTCCTTTCTTACTTACTTAAAACAAGGCCAGCATATAAACAGTTTGAGATGGCTGAGGGTCTTGTTGGACTCCCATTTCAGAGCCAACTTGCACCATCGTGTGTCTCAATTGACATAGAGGACAGAGCAGATAAAAGCATTTGCTTCCCCGAACTAAGACTGAATGGACCTTCATGACATTCCATTGGATGGAATGGTCAGTTACCAACACCTTTTAAATTCCAGTTTTGTGTGATTAACTGAATTTAATTTCCCCAGCTGTCATACTGAGGTTTGAGCACACTTCTCCAACTCATTAGCTAGTACCTAGGACTAGAAATGTACCAACTGTGCTACAATTCCTCATTCACGCATCAAGCCCATATGCAAAACTAAAGAAGCTACGTTGCAGGAACACATGACAGAATATTCTTGGGTAATAATGGCCAACGGTAGATTTTTTTTGTTGTGAAGGCAGGGTCTGTCATTATCTAGACCAGGCTGAGAAGGAGAAAAATTGCAGTTTCATCCTTTTATGCATCACACAGCGATTCTTTGGCAAAGTGTGGAGAACAGTGTTGGAAAATGTGCTTGTGTTGGGTAGTCCACAAAAGTTAATAGCTTCAACATAACTGATTAGAAAGAAAGAAAGACTAGCTTTATTTTTCAGATATACAATGAATTGCATAATTTTCATCAAATCAAATCAACAAGGATTATGCTGGGCAGCCTGCAAGTGTCGCTATGCTTCCACACCAACATCGCGTGCCTTCAATTCACCTAACCATACATCTTTGGAATATGGGAGCAAAGCGGAGCATACGTAGGAAACCCAGGTGGTCACAGGGAGAAGGTACAAACTCTTTAAACACAACGGCGGGAATTAAACCATGATCTTACAACGAGTTCTGTGAAGTATTGAACTAACCGCTACATTTGTGGTTAAGCACATATACGAGGGACTTGATATCTTCTATTCCTGACCCTAACTTCCCAATTTTGAAGAGCATATGGTTGGCAAAAGTGCATTAACTAAATGGAGCAAATTATTTATAAATACTTTACACCATTCGTGTTCATAAATTTTTTCACCCATTTTATACATATGTATCACATGAAAATATGAGGGAAATTTTAAAAAATTAAAATGTCTGTACATTTTCAATAACTAATCTATTTTTCTTCACAGGTATCTACATGCATAACTACATAACTGCACATTACTTTTACATAAAAATAAATTCAGAAAATTTGTTACCTGTTTTTTAGCATTGCCTCTAGATTCATTAAAACTTTCATTTTTAAATCTTCACATTTCACTTACTCTTTTTTCCAAAATTTCCTTGCTCCATATTTCTGTAATCTCACTTACCTGTATCCTGCCCACTCCCTCTTCCCACTGTTTTCTCCAAGTTTAATCATGTTTCCGTCAACATTCTGGAATTCCCTCCTGAAACATACTTGACTTTCCATATTCCTTCCGTTTTTTTTAACTAAGGTTTTGATCATTTGCTCTGTATCTCCTTCTGTAGCTCAGTCTCAAATTCTGATTGATAATATTTCCATGAACTGCCTTGGGATGTTTTGCTATATTAAAATGACTACCTAAATTAAGCAGTTTTGAGAAATATTCAACATTGCAAACAAATCAGGATTTGGGTTTGAACAGTGACCCCTGGAGGCGTTGTCTGGAACTGTTCACTTAAATTGAAAAGAAAGGCTAGATTGTACAAATGTTGTATTTGCTGGGTGCAGAACAATGCATAGTTATTACCTGAATTATGCATGTTTTAAAAGAAAATACAGATGTGGAAATATATGGAAGGAAAAACCCTATATGTTAAAAAGCACATAATGAGGACTGACTGGTATTAATTCGGAGGATAATTTAAACTAGAGATTGAGAGGATCATAAAGAGAGAACCTCCATAGAAATGGAGTTTCTACAGGATTTCTTCCATTCATTCTCAATTTGGCACTGAAAGAGCTGCAAATATTGTGCAGTTAAAAAGCCACATGGTTTTCATAAGTTATTTTGTCAATCTTAAGGTTGTTGAGCAGAATAACCTTCAAAAATTCACACTGCAAATATTGAAGGTGCTGTTAAATTGTTGTGGAGTCATTTTTAGTCCATTATAGCAAAACTTCATATAACAAAAGAGAGTTAGCTGGAAAAGTAATAAATTGATGTTTGAAATGGAAGAAGAAGAAAATATGAACAGTTTTCCAGTAATGTGAACAATTAATCTGCTTATCATGAATGGTAAATCCTTTGAAAAAAGTAAGGATCCTTCCCAAAAATAAAGGAAGCTACATAATATCCTATATCAAAGTTCCTACTAAGGCCATTCAGAAAATCGTTGTTGAAATTTACCCACACAATCTTCTAGTTGTAAAACAAAGGTCCAAGATTTCCTGACCCAAATTCAAAACAAAAAAGAAGCAAAGATATGTCTTAAATTTGAGACCTTAAATACATGACTCAGAAGGGAATTCTTCTCCGGAAATCCTATATTAGATATTTTTATATTTAAAGCAAAAATAAAGTTCAATGTGAAAATGTTTTAACATTTTAAAATTCAGTTACGTCTTTAGATGATTTTCATATTTATAATCCAAATCTGATGCAAATTTTTTTTCCTGTCAGGTCTCAGTTAATTGCTACTTCACTGGAACTAATTCAAGAAGCATATATGGTTTCAAAAGTTATGCAGTAATGGGCGAGGCTAAAGTTCAAATGACCAATATGAAATTTACATAAACTTAATTAAATAATATATTCTTGCCAGGAATGGCTGACTCATCAATTGTTTGAATACTATGAATTTGTAAAGGAATATTATTTTCTAAAATTGACAGATTTTCTTTCTGTCAAAGATTCTTGCAATCTTCATCAAACCTTCTGTGAGTTTACATTGTAAAGGGATTTTGATTTTTCAAGTTAGATATTCTTGGAGAATGACTCCCATCCACTCCATAATGTACTGGTTCGGCACAGGAGTACATTCAGCCAGAGACTCATTCCACCGAAATGCAACATTAAGCGTCATAGGAAGTCATTCCTGCCTCTGGCCATCAAACTTTACAACTCCTCCCTCGGAGTGACAGACACTCTGAGCCAATAGGCTGGTCCTGGACTTATTTCCACTTGGAATAATTTACTTATTATTATTTAATTATTTATGGTTTTATATTGCTATATTTCTACACTATTCCTGGTTGGTGCGACTGTAACGAAACCCAATTTCCCTTGGGATCAATAAAGTATGTCTATCTGTCTAAATTGTAGACTCTGATGCTTCCTTCTTTCAGAGAATTTTGCAACCTTCTTCAAGCTTTCATGTTTACTTTGAATTTTACTTAGTTTTTATCTTTATTCGGGAACATATCCATAATGATAGCCAAGTATATAAGTTTATTGGCATGTTTAAGGTTGGAAAAATCTCAACCTGCTTCAGTAGCGCAATCAAAAGAAAATAAATCTGACTGAAAAAATTAAGTTAAGAGTGATGACTAAACATTTATCAAGGGGATAAATATAAACAGAATCAAAATGGAGGAAAACAAAGGGTAATATTTTCATTTCAAAGCATCTGGTTGAGGCAGCTTAAGGAAAGGTGTACATAGACAAAAGATACCTTAAAAGCCTATGTTAAAGAACAGAAGAGGTGAGGATAGATTTGTAGCTGTGTATAGTTAAAAAGAAGATCTTAGACAAAGTTAAGAATTGTGAAGTTATCAAGGGATTTGAATGTGAGGATGTGGATTTATAACTGAAGGTCATGGCAAATCAGAAAATAATCTAAGCTGGTGGGAATCAAAATTAAATTTAAAAAATACAAAGAATACAATTCAGTGTACAAATGGCAGATGGGATGTTAGTCAGGAAAGTACTGAAAAATCTGACCAGTCTTTTTGATAGAAAAGTTAAAAACTCAGTTAGCACCAAATATGATGCAGTTACTGAACAGGCTGGCTCTAAGGCAGGCACTGGCTTAATTACAAAATAGAAACAATGACAAGGACATCTTGTGTAAAGGCTGGAGTTATTGAATATACTAACCTGAAAGAAAGAACAGTTCATCAGAATTTTCAGAGAAATTATTTCTTCATTTAGAGAAAAATTCAGTTGTGTCATGAGCAATGCTTTAGGTTTGAAAGAACAAATAGAAATTATATTAAATAAATGTGAATCCCCTCAGGAAACATTTCTCAGCACTGTCGTGGATTTTTCAAGTGATAATCTTTACATCATCCCAAAATAATTCCAGGTTGACCAAGGAAATTTTCAATGGTGCTCTCAAAAAATACACCATGGGAACTCCTGGTTTATGATCAGCAGAATGGAAGATGAGCATTCAGGAACTCAAGTCTCTTAATCAGGTGACCTCCACCTTCTGTACTGCCCACCCTCGTGCCCTACTGAATATCTCTTGCCCCAGTTGTGGCAGAGCCTTTGGATCCCACACTGACTTCACCAGCCAGTCTTAATCCTTAACCTTGACTCTAGATCACATGATGTCTCATGCCATTTGGTCAAAGATGACAAAGGAACCATCTATTACCTTCTGACAGCTGATGTAGCAGTGCTCCTCATGTTAAGTAACACTTAGAAATATAAACAAATATAGTCTGAGTAGGTGACTTCAATCTGCACCACCACTGCTTCGGAATACCACTATAGAATGTACCAGCCAAATCCTGAAGGACATCGTAGCCATATTAAGTGTAGAAGTCTCACTGAGGTGGCCTTGTCCTTGCCAACCTGCCTACAGTGGGTGCACTTGTCCATGATAGCAATGGCAGAAGTGACCAGCACATCGCTGTTAAATGGGATTGATTAAGAGTAAATCTGGCAGTGGTAAGCTCAGCGTCCATGAAGCACTGGAACATCAGCAGCAGAAATATAGCCAATAATCTATAACTGCATAGCCAACATATCCCTCACTCTAGTATATTGATAATCAAATGGATCAATCATGGTTCATTAAACAGTGCAGAAGAGCTTGAAGGTGTGCAACTCCAGTAGTACCAATCAATAAGGTGCTAATCTGGTGAAGCTGCACAGGAATCTGTGTGCATTAAATAGCAAAGATAGCATACTATAGAGCCTTAGATCAGGTCACTGCAGTTCTGTCATATCTAATAATGAAGGATAGTGGATATTTAAGCAATTAATTGCAGGAGATAGTTCTAGAAAATCCCCATCCTCAATGATGAAATATCAGGTTATTGATGAGTATATGCCACTGTCAATCACACCTTTTATTCCTTTGTTGTTATTTGACAGTAGAGTGTGTGGGTTGGATTGGGTTTGATTTGCTTTTTATCAGCAATATATATCTGTTGTGTGGATAATGTATCCTTGCTTCCTCTTGAAACCCCACCATTCTTCAGCCTATTTAATTCAGCTAATGTGATATCATAAAACAACTAAAAGCATGGATACAGGAAAGACAATCTCTAAAAGTAAAGACCTGTGCTCCAGAACTGGTCATATCTCCAGCCAAGTTCTTGTTCTGCTCTGGAATGTGTAGCAACACTTGCAGACCGCCCTCCGTACATCCTTGGGTGGGTTGGTTGTTAACGACGCATTTCACTGCATGTTTCAATGTACAAGTGATAAATGAATCTGAATCTAGCATAATAACAACACTGAAAGATACCCAACAATGTGGAAAATGACCTAGATACGTCTTGCTGATAAAAAGCAAATCAAAACCAATCCAACTAATTACACCCCAAGCAGTCCACTATCAACCATCATCAAAGGAATAAAAGAGGCATATACTCGCTAATAACCTAATCACCAAAGCTCAGTTTGGGTTTAGGTGGGCAGCTTTGCTCAGGACCTCATCAGTCATGTTCTAAACAATACTGAAGAGCACAATTTCAGAGGAGAGTGAGTGCTCTTGACATTAAGGCAGAATCAGAATCAGATTTATTTTCACTGACATATGACGTGAAATTTGTTGGTTTTGTTACGAACTCCCGTAACTGGATCACTTACCAGCAAAGATAGGGAGGTCCGTTGAAGTCTGATGGTACTATTTTTTAAAGCATTTATTGATAAAGGGGCACAAAAATAAGATTAATGCAAACATACAGATAATATACATCATCAATACTAAATCTAAAGTGCGGGTATAATAATAACCGATAAGAAATAACTATCGTTGTCTAGGGGTTACTGTATTGTCCGATGGAAAGATAAGTCACTATCAGTTCGTTCAAGCTGCAGCATTGTTGGGTTTAAAAGTGATGCGGTTTAAACTTGCCCCAGGTCTTTTAAGATGCCAATCCGTTGAGTCAGGGGAGCGGGCTTCCCCGTTGTTAGCTAAAAGCTGTTTTCCGTGGTTCCAGCCACCAATTCCAGCCACGGAATCGAATGCACGTGGCTTCCTTCAGATGACTTCCTGCTGTTACGTGGTCGCTTAACGTTTCTCCTGGTGCTTCTGAAGGGGTTGTTCCCCAGACCCTCTTTCGTATTTCCTCAGATGTCAATCAGGTTGGGATGATGCAATCCCTCAACCAGCCCACTCTGGTCATCCCGAGGGCTTCAATGAATAGTACAGTACTCAATACACAACTTGGTCTTCCGGAGACAATGGCCATGTCCCGTAGCTTTACATCACCGGGGAAACGAGCCAGCCTGCACGTCTGTTTTCCCAACCTAACAAGTGATCTTGCGATTCTCACAAAGGAGGGGGCTATGGACGTATCACCCCCTTTCTTCAGAGCATTTTTTACCATAAAAAAAAACGAATTCATACAGAGTCTTACAGGGTGTTAGAATCTAACACAACACCAAAGTTTTTTTTTCTACAGAGTAATGCAGTTATACATTCAATTCAGTATCTAAACAGTTAACGATTACAGTGTCACTTTCTTTAATATCTTAACATCTTGTACCGTACTAACATCTTGTAGCATCAGACTTCAATTTAATAACCACCTATTTTATTTTTTTTTCAGCAACAAAACTAAGGAGGTGTGCTCTTAGCGTGCGTGCATCTACAAAAGTTTATGTAAATACTAGTCTTTCGGTCGTTTTCAAACTGAACAGGCAGGCTTACAAGGGGGTTGTCTTTATAATTCACAGGCTTTGTCGAAATCCCGTACAACCGGCTTTGCTATTTAAAAATGGCGTCCTCATTAACCGTCGCCTCTTTTCTGGGGAGTTTGAGTAAGGTGGCGAGATAAACCCTCGCCCGCCTGTTCCATAGGAATTATTTTATTAACACCTTGTCCCAAACTTAGCCCATCTTCTGAATTTCCACCCACCTCTGTAATTTTACACAGGTGGCTAACCCTCTCGTCAGGCCCCTTCAGACTATGTGGTTTCAGTTCGACTTCCTTGCTCAAGCAGCATTTCAAATTCTGCCCTTTTACACCACACGCTGGAATAACAATAGCGTGGGGGGCCCTGTCATATTCCAGCTTAATCTGTAAGCGTTCTGCCGGGTTTAAAATTTCTTCATTCGCTTTGGGAACTACAGATTTCCTGTTTCCTTCAATGATAATTCTTACCTCCCCGTTCTTAAACTCTGCATTAACTTTGAACACACCTTCAAGCACAAACACCTGGGAACTCTCACTTCCTACTGTTACCAAGGTTAACCCTTTTTTCACTGAACCAAGTCTATCTGACCCACAAGGACGGCCGTCCTGTTCCACTGAATCAAATACCTCAGACTTTTTCTGAGCTCCGTTACTAGGTTCAGTACCACGTGCATCCCCATCTTGGACACACTCAAACGGGACATTGGCCTCTTCCAGGCTTTCAATACCCGTCCCCTTTTCAAATTCTAATTTCCCCCCGATCCTCCCAGGTACTCTCTGGGCAACTCCCTTCCGGAGTAAACTCAACCCTGTGGGCTGAAACAACCTCATCTGCCAACCCAGCAGACTTCTTCGAGGTAATGGCATCCTTTTCCTTGAGGACTGCCCTCATTTCATTATCGGGAACACCTTTAGAATTTTCAACTTCTTCACACAGTTCTGCCAAACCAGATCATCCTTGTCCAACTCTGGACCTCTTAACCGCTTTAGCGGTTCCTCATCTTTATTTCCGGCCTCTAGGACCTTTCTCCTCGCTAAGGGCAGATCTACCTCCGCTTCCTTACCCTCTTTTACTTTACTACTCTTCGTTTTACCACCCTCTAAACCCTCGTGGTACAAGGTCAGTAGAAACGTCTCGGCCAAATCAAAACTGACCAGATTTAAACTGTTCTCGTTCTCAGCTGCCTTTCTCAACAGGCTGCGAGTGACCGCGCATGCGGGCTAGATCTTGGAATCTAGGGGCAGGGCCACAACACTCACCGGTCGGCTGGCCATCGTCATGGCTGCCCAAAATCGTTACCACCTGCTAAATCGTTACCGAGAAGGACGTCTGCGTCCTTCCTCGGGAATTCTGATCGCACCCCTATTTCAGCTGGTCCAGATACCAGCTCACAATTCATAATTACCTTATGTAAGGGCACCATTTCTGTCCCTTATTCCCTTTACAGCTACCATTCTCGTCTTTCGACCAAACTCTAGTACCTTACTGCTGATCAACAACAGCTCAGCCCCTGTCTCTCTCCAGATCCGTACGGGAACTGGTGTATCTCCCTCCCTCACAGACACGGTTCCATGTGACAGACAAGTCTCCAACCCTTCTCATACTCTTGTCTACCCGGGGCTCTCTTGTCGATCTACTGATTACCACAGCACATCCGATAGAGACTGCTGCTTTCCCCTTTCCTGTTTCTTTCCTCGGAGCAAAGCACCGCGATGCAATATGTCCCACTTTTCCACAATTAAAACAGGTCAAGCCCGGAAATCTCTGGCTGTCTGGCCTTTCCCCCTCGACCTTACCACTAGCTCCCGGTGGGACCCCTGCCTCAGCCGGCGGACTTTCTCGATCGTTCCCACGGTCTCTCTGGGTACTTTTATTCGAGGAAAACTTTGTCTTGTGGGTTAGGGCATATTCATCTGCGAACCTAGCAAATTCTGAGATGGACTTATCCGGCTTCTCATTCAGATACGTCTGGATATCCTCCAAAACACACCCTTTAAATTCCTCAATCAGAATTAACTCCCTGAGACACCCATAATCTTCTTCCACTCTCTCTGCGGTGCACCACCGGTCCAAGAGCACCCCCTTCTCGTAGGCAAACTCAGTATACATCTGATTCCACCCTTTCTTTAAATTTCTAAACTTTTGTCTATACGCCTTAGGTACTAGCTCATAACCCTGGAAAATGGCCATCTTTACTTTGTCATAACTCTCCTCCTCTCCCTCCTCCATGGCCAACGCCATATATGCCCACTGGGCCTTCCCCGTTAACACACTCTGTAACAGCGCCACCCACTGACCTCTGGGCCACTTCTGATTCACGGCCACCTTTTCAAAAAGCAAGAAATAACTATCCACATCCGTCTCCTCGAACGGAGGTACTAGCCTCAACCCTTGACTAACGTTGAACCGCTCCTCTCGGTCTGACCCCGGAACTCGTGGCTCCTGCCATAACTTCTCCATCTCCAAGTCATGTTTCCTCTGTTTCTCTTCTTCATCTGCTTCCAGCTGTTTTAACTTCATTTCATGTTCTCTCTCTCTCTCTCCCCCTCTCCCTCTCCCTCTCTTGCTCTCTCTCGGCCCTTTCTCTCTCTTTCTCTCTCTCAGCTGCCTCCAGCTGCTTTAACTTGATTGCATGTTCCAACTTTAATTTCTCCAACTCTAACTGAGCCGTCCCACTAGCGGGTGCCTCCTCAGGGATATTTTCCAATACCTCATCTGTAAACACCTTCTTCCCAATATAATACTGAGTTATTGCCCTTCGTACCTCCCGCTTTTTCATTGACAACCTCACCCCTGCGAGGTTTAACTCTTTCGCCAATTTTATCAAGTCCGATTTGGAAGCCACCTCCAGAGTCGGGTTTTCTATAAATTCACCCACGTCCATCTTTGCTGGTTTCCCGTCTGGCTACCCGCGTAACCAGATCCAAGTTTTGGACTTACAATCCCGATTCACTGGCCTCCCAATTTGGTGTCAAATCTTGAGACGAGAACCCCAACTTTGTTACGAATTCCCGTAACTGGATCACTTACCAGCAAAGATAGGGAGGTCCGTTGAAGTCTGATGGTACTATTTTTAAAAGTATTTATTGATAAAGGGGCACAAAAATAAGATTAATGCAAAGATACAGATAATATACGTCATCAATACTAAATCTAAAGTGCGGGTATAATAATAACCGATAAGAAATAACTATCGTTGTCTAGGGGTTACTGTATTGTCCGATGGAAAGATAAGTCACTATCAGTTCGTTCAAGCTGCAGCATTGTTGGGTTTAAAAGTGATGCGGTTTAAACTTGCCCCAGGTCTTTTAAGATGACAATCCATTGAGTCAGGGGAGTGGGCTTCCCCGTTGTTAGCTGAAAGCTGTTTTCTGTGGTTCCAGCTACCAATTCCAGCCACGGAATGGAACGCACGTGGCTTCCTTCAGATGACTTCCTGCTGTTACGTGGTCGCTTAACGTTTCTCCTGGTGCGTCTGAAGGGGTTGTTCCCGAGGCCCTCTTTTATACTTCCTCACGGGGTCTCAGATGTCAATCAGGTTGGGATGATGCAATCCCTCAACCAGCCCACTCTGGTCATCCCCTGAGGGCTTCAATGAATAGTACAGTACTCAATACACAACTTGGTCTTCCGGAGACAATGGCCATGTCCCGTAGCTTTACATCACCGGGGAAACGAGCCAGCCTGCACGTCTCTTTTCCCAACCCAACAAGTGATCTTGCGATTCTCACAAAGGAGGGGCTACGGACGTAACAGTTTGCAGTAACAGTTCAGTGCAAAGACATTTAAAAATTATGTTTTACAAAAATTAATAATTAGTGCAAAAATAAGGTAGTGTTCATTTTTTTCATTCTGAAATCTAGTTGAAGAGGGTAAGAAACTATTCCTGAATTATTGCATATGGGTCTTCAGGCTCCTATACTTCTGCCCTGATAGTATTAAGGAGTGGAGGATGTGTGCCAGATGGCAGGAGTCCTTAATTAAGGCAGCATATGAAGGCATCAATTAAGGCATCAGTGGTCCTTAGCAAAGGAGTAGACAACTGGCATCAAGAACAAAACACTCCAATGATTGAAGTAACAACATTCACAAAGAAAATAGTTGCTATAGTAAGAAACCATTGCACCCCATGGCAAGATCCCATCTCAAATGCATGCTTATGATGACACAATGTTTAAAATTCCATCCATGAAACCTCAATGAATCAGTGCCATCCTTCATGGAGTAAGGTATAGAAACATTCAGGACTGGGTTCAAAGTAGCAAATAATATTCATGCTATGAAAGTGGCAAACAATCATCATCTCCACCTAGAGCTAACCATCTACCTCTTAATTCCATGACATTAACATCTAGAAGTTTCCATTGGCTAGAAATCCAATTAGATCAGTTCATTAACTATTATGACTACAGGAGTGGATCAGAAGCTGTGAATTACTCACCCCTTGACATCACAAAATGTTTCCACCATTTAAAAGACACAAACCAGCAATATTATGGTAGACTAACAAGAGAAAATCTGCAAATGCTGGAAATCCAAGCAACACACACAAAATGTTGGAGGAACTCAGCAGGGTATGCACCATCTATGGGAAAGAGTATAATCAACTGTACTTCTTTCCAAAGATGCTGTGTGGCCTGCTAAGTTCCTCCAGCATTTCATGTGTGTTGTATGATGGTACACTGTCCATTTTCCTGGATGAAGGAACAGCTATACTGAAGGAGGTGAACAGCATTCAGAACAAAGTAGTCTATTTGATTGGTACCCATCCCAAACCTTCACTGCATCCTTCAGCAGCATTCAGAGTATGCATTGTGTACCATCTACAAAATACTGTGAGGATTCTCTCTTAGGCCACACTAACAGCACCTCTGCCACCAAGAGAAAGGGTCTCAATCAT
Organism: Hypanus sabinus; assembly: GCF_030144855.1. Taxonomy (NCBI): domain Eukaryota; kingdom Metazoa; phylum Chordata; class Chondrichthyes; order Myliobatiformes; family Dasyatidae; genus Hypanus; species Hypanus sabinus. The sequence goes on from NC_082707.1 coordinate 174,715,444, forward strand.
TTGGGAGCACGATCATGTATATGGTGACTTTTGGATCAAATACCATTCTGAATTGGAAATATACTACTATTTCTTAATTGTTTCCTGATCTAAGTCCTGGGACTGCCTACTCAGTAGCTCTATGTGGGTACTTTCAACAGAGCCGACTGAGGTTAATAAATGCTAGCCTTGCCAGGAACACTGAAATCCCAAAAATATGATTTTTTTAAAAAATGACAGAAGACCCCATCTGAGGCAAAACATTTTATATTTTTGTATTGTAGCTTTTATACCCAATACATCAATTTAAAATGAGAGGATCTCATTTGCTAGAATCATGAAGCTGTACATCCAATGGATCCGTAAGACCTCAACATCCATGCTGATCATTTTGTGCATCTACATGAGTCTCCTCTGCCAGTATTAAGTACTAGCACTTTCAAATATTTGTGCATAAGGACAATAAGATAGCTTCTTCATTTCACAACTTTGAAATTGTACCATTTAGCGTATTAAATTATTCTTATATGTCACCAACAAGCCTAGCTTCTCCTGAAGTTTAATACTTCTACCTTCACATTTTCAAACTTTGAATTTGTATCCATACAATTGTATCTAATTATATTCACACATAACTGCACTCTTCATCCAGAACAAAGTCCAAGTCATTAATTATATATCACACAACTGTGGTCCTAATGCCAAACCTTGGGAAACTCGAAGGAATTTGAATCTTTAAAAGAAACATTAATTGGAGTACTCTCTTTTATAACCCTGGGCTATACTTTATAACCACAGTGCTCATGTTGCTTTTATCCTATCTGTTTTAATTTTGCTGACAGGATGAGCATACAGTATTTTATTAAAACATATTTTAAAGGGTTGGAAATAAACGAGGCAGATTACAGATAGCTTTTTCTTTTCAAATCTGGACTTTTGGTGTCTGTAGTGGGAGAGATTTTTTTTAAAGCATTGACATGTGGTATGACTTTGATATATTATTGCATGAAATACTGCTGCTTTTTTGAGTTTCTGCTTTCAATAAAGGATGTTCTATTTATAGCCCAGCCTCTCCCTAACGTCCAATTCATGCAGCAGAACAAGACGACTCACATTCGATACTGTGCTGTCTTCATCCTTCGTTAGTTTCTAGATTGACTGGCTTAAAATTTCAGATCAAGCGAACAACTCAAAAAGTGGCATTTATGACAGCTGACTGTACTTTGTGATTATTAATTATGAGTTTCACAATGGCAAAAGTGATGAAGCTTCTAATAGTTCAACAATGTTATTTATTACCATACAACATTTTAGTTGATAGTTTAACATTTGCTAATTGCTAGTGCAACATTGACCCTCTAAGTAAAATACTTTCCTTACTCATTCTGGCCTACCCCCTTCTGAACTGACAGCATTTTGTTCATTGAAAATTAACCATGGCAGTGGAGGTGCTGTTATTGTCTGGGGAATTGACTGTATCTCTCTGATATCGATGTCATTTATCAGACTTCCCTGAGGATGAATGCTCCATGACTGAAGATGAAGACATTGTCTCCCAGTCCTGTTTTTAATTCCCTTGTGAAATCTTTCCTCTGTTTTGTAATCTCCCAGCTTTGCATAACCTGCTTCACCTGCTACCCAACATCCAGGTACAGAACTGCCCATTCAGACACCTTCTCTCAGCCTGATATTGCCTCATCAAATTTATTTCTTCTTACTTTGACTCCATCCCTCTCCCCACTCCAGGTTCCCCTGGCTTACATCCGTGAAATCTCTGATGCTCTCCATCACTTCAGCAGTTTCCAGTTCCCTGCTCAGCTGGCACATCTTCAGTATCTCAAACGCAAGAAATTCTGCAGATGCTGGGAATCCAAAGCAACACACACAAAATGCTGGAGGAACTCAGCAGGCCAGGCAGCATCTATGGAAAAGAGTAAACAGTTGACACTTCAGGCCGAGACCTTCTATCAGTACTCAAAGACACATCTTTAGTATTTACACATAATTCCCTTACACTTTCACCCACAACTGGACAGCCTAAGGCCTTCCACTTCTTTACTGAACAGACAGCCATCCAGTTTCTTTACTCCAACACAGTTATCATCTTGCTAAACACATCCTGAAATTGTACATCTCCTTCAATTTCAGACACTTTCTCCAGATCAAAGACATAACTACAGGAACTTCCATTGGCCCAAGCTACATGTCTTTTTACAGAAAAAAAAAACAAACAGGTTTTGTTTTGGCATTTCTCAGGTCATTCTCTCAATTCTTTTTAAAGTATATCAAAGCATGTAAAGTGCTGTTTCCTGAACTCAGAAACAAACTTAAAACTTTTGCTGCAAACTTCCATACTCTTGCTTTCACATGGCCTGATCTGTCCATCTCTGGCTCTTCCCTTCCTGTTTCCATCTCAAAGTCAAAGTAAATTTATCATCAAAGTATGTACACTTATTGGCCACTCTATTAGGTACAACTGCTCATTAATACAAATATCTAATCGGCCAATTATGTGGCAGCAACTCAATGAATAAAACATGCAGACATGGTCAAAAGTTTCAGTTGTTGTTCAGACCAAATATCAGAATGGGGAAGAAATGTGACTTTAACTGTGGAATGATTGTTGGTGCCAGATGTCATGGTTTGAGTATTTCAGAAACTGCTGATTGCCGGGCATTTTCACAATCAAGTCTCTAGAGTTTACAGAAAATGGTGTGAGAAACAACAAAAGAAGAGATCTGGTGAGCAACAATTCTGTGGGCAAAAATGTTTTGTTAATGAGAGAGGTCAGAGGAATATGGTCAGACTAGTTCAAGCTGACAAGAAGGTGACAGTAATTCAAATAACTAAAAGTTACAACTGTGGTGTGCAGAATGCACATCATGTCAAACCTTGAAATGGATGGGCTACAGCAGCAGAAAATCACCGGTGATAACAAAGTGGCCACTGAGTGTATTTGTCATAATATATTTATTTATAAATATACTCACGATACAGTGCAAAATGGGCTTTTCCGGCCCTTCAAACTGTGCCACACAGCAATCAATTAATCTACTAATCGGTCCATCTTTGGACTGTGGGACTGTGGGATGGAACTGGAGCATCCAGAGGAAACTCATCCAGTCACGAGGAGATCGTACAAACTCCTTACAGGCAGCATGGGATTGAACCCGGGTCACCTGTGCTGTAAAGCTTGTGCTAACACTATGCCTCCAACCCCATTTTCTTGTGATTCATTGACAGGAAAATAAAGAAATATACTTGAGTTTATGAAGAACTATACATAGAGACCGTCAAACAATAAATCTGTAAAAGAAGACGAATAGTAGAAATTTTAAAAGTACATAAGGATATTAATAAGGTTGAAAGCGTGCAGAGATGGTTTAAAAGGATTTTGCTAGGACTTGAGAAACTGAGTTACAGAGAAAGGTTGAATAGGTTTGGACTTTATTCCCCGGAGCAAAGAAGAATGAGGGGAGTTTTGATATAGGTATATAAAATTATGATGGGTATAGATAGAGTGAATGCAAGCAAGCTTTTTCCACTGAGGCTCGGGGAGAAAAAAACCAGAGGACATGGGTTAAGGGTGAAGGGGGAAAAGTTTAAAGGGAACATTGGGGGGCTTCTTCACACAGAGAGTGGTGGGAGTGTGGAATGAGCTGCCAGATGAGGTGGTAAATGCAGGCTCATTTTTAACATTTAAGAAAAACTTGGACAGGTAGATGGATGAGAGATGTATGGAGGGATATGGTCCAGGTGCAGGTCAGTGGGACTAGGCAGAAAAATGGTTCGGCACAGCCAAGAAGGGCTTGTTTCTGTGCTGTAATGTTCTAAGGTTCTATAAGCTCAACATTAGTGCACTGCAAACACTTATTATAAGCCCATGGAATGTCACATCCATCTCAGTTATACGTACTTTCTTCCATCCCGCCACCTAGAAGGGCAATTCAGTATTCCCCTTTCCCCAACAAAGACATTTTCTACACTAGTGTTTATGAAATGTCCCTTCCTGAACTGCGGCTTCGCCTCTACAACAGCTGAGAGTTCTTGAATACATCTGAGCAGATACTGGCACCTCTGCTCCAATTCCTCCTCCAGACAGAACAATAGAATTTCCCTGGTTTTTTAAAGCCTCTCCCCCACATACAACTTCGCAAATCCTTCACATTTTCTGGCTCAAGTAATGAGATGACTCCAGCAGACAATTTAACCTCCCCTCCTTTTTCAGCATTCTGAATGGACAATTCCCTTTGTGACTCTCTGGTCTGCTCCTCTATTTCCACATTTTCTCAAACTTACCGATACTGCAAGAGATGCACTCTTTTGTCTCCTCCCTTCCTAGCAACCATTGTTCCAAAAAGTCCCAATTACACTTTTTCCAATTCTCACAGCATAGTTTCCTCGATATTGTAGGATCCAAATATACATTGGTCAATAGCTTGACAAAACAACTGATTTCAGACTGCAGGCACAAATATGAGCTTCTGGTGCCTGCTACTTGAATTCTCCATCCCACTCCCACTCTTTCTGTTTATGGCCTCCTATTACAAAATGGTCGATTGTAGGAACAGTACACATCTTTTTGAGCACGCTTCTGCCTTACAGACTCAATTTTTTTATTCTACATCTTTAAGTCACCTGCTTTTTCTGTATAAGGAGCAAGGACCAACTTTATTCACCATATAAATTGACATGTATTAGGAAATTGCCATGTTGGTGTCACATGCAACAAAAAGATGACATTTAACAACTATACAGAATAAAAGTAAAGTTAGAAGTACAGATAGGGAATAAAATGTCCATAAGTACATCAACAGTAGCATGTAGTTACAAAGTAAACAGTGTTATAAAGTGTGGTTTAAGGTGTTTACAGTGCAGTGCATTGACTGAGATAATAGTGGGGATGGAATGGCTAACTAGAATGGTTAATCAGATTAACTGCTTGGGGGAAGAATTTTTTAAGATGGTTTTAATAGCCCTGTATGGCTTTTGGAAAAGGAAGTTTACTAGGTGGGTAATGTCCACAATGATTTTTCCTGCCAGTTTCTTTGTCTTGGACACAGACAAGGCAAAGAGCATTCTATGGTAGTGAATCTGTGGAATGCTCTACCACAGCCTGTGGTGGAGGCCAAGTCCAAGAGTTTATTTAAGGCAGGAGTTGATCGCTTCCTGATTGGTCAAGGCTTCAAAGGATATGCGAGAAGGCAGGTGTATGGGTTGAGTGGGATCTGGGATTAGCCACGATGGAATGGCAGACAGGCTCGATGGGCTGAATGGCCTAATTCCACTCCTTTGTCTTATGATCAAAGTCCCACAGTGATGGTAGTCTGCAGGCAATGACCTTTTCTGTCCTGATGGTCTGCTCTTGTTTTCATACCTCGTGAAAGACAGTTGTACCAAACCAGACAGTAAAGGTTTCTATGATGGCAGTGTAGAATTGCACCAGTATGTTCTGGGGGAAATGGAATTTTACCAAACATTTTAAGACCTTGGTGTCAATACCTCCCTGTGTAAATGGATCATCAGTTTCCTCACTTGTAGACCCCAGTCAGTTCAGTCAACATCTCCTCCTCAGTCTCTATCACAAGGCTCTGTGCTTAGCCCCTTGCTCCACTCGCTTTACACCTCTGATTGTGTGGCTAAGCACAGCTCCAATGCCATATTCAAATTTGCTGACAACACCACTGTCATAGACCCAAAGGTTCTGATGAATCAGTATATAGTGCCAAATCAGTTTATACAATTTCGAACAAGGTTGGAAGTGACATCAGACGCACGGCAACTCTGGCAGGCTCTGCAAGACATTACTTCCTACAAAACAAAACCTAACAGCATGAATGGCAGCGATGCTTCACTACCAGATGAACTCAACACTTTCTATGCCCACTTTGAAAGGGAGAACACAACTACAGCTGTGAAGATCCCTGCTGCACCTGATGACCCTGTGATCTCTGTCTCAGAGGCCAATGTTAGACTGTCTTTAAAGAGAGTGAACCCTCTCAAGGCAGAAGGTCCTGATGGAGTACCTGGTAAGACTCTGAAAACCAGTGCCAACCAACTAGTATGAGTATTCAAGGACACTTTCAACCTCTCACTGCTATGGGCAGAAGTTCCCACTTGCTTCAAAAAGATAACAATTATACCAGTGCCTAAGAAGAATAATGTGGGCTGCCTTAATGACTGTTACCCAGTAGCACTCACATCGACAGTGATGAAATGCTTTGAGAGGTTGGTCATGACTAGACTGAACTCCTGCCTCAGCAAGGAACTGGGCCCATTGCAATTTGCCTATTGCCACAATAAGTCAACGGCAGCCGCAATCTCAATGGCTCGCCACATGGCTTTTGACCACCTGGACAGCACAAACTCCTACATCAGGATGCTGTTCACCAACTATAGCTCAGCATTTAATACCATCATTCCCACAATCGTGATTGAGAAATTGCAGAACTTGGGCCTCTGTACCTCCCTCTGCAACTGGATCCTCAACTTTCTACCTGGAGGGCCACAATCTTTGCAGATTGGTGATAACATATCCTCCTCGCTGACGATCAACACTGGCACACCTCAGGGATGTGAGCTTAGCTCACTGCCCTACTCTCTATATACACATGACTGTGTGGCTAGGCATAGCTCAAATACCATCTATAAGTTTGCTGATGAAACAGCCACTGTTGGTAGAATCTCAGGTGACGATGAGAGGGTGTAAAGGAGTGAGATATGCCAATTAGTGGAGTGGTGCAGCAGCAACAACCTTGCACTCAACCTCAGTAAGATGGAAGAACTGATTGTGGACTTCAGGAAGGGCAAGACGAAGGAACACATACCAATCCTCATTGAGGGATCAGAAGTGGAAAGAGTGAGCAGTGTGTTAAGATCTCTGAGGATCTTACCCGGCCCCAACATATTGATGTAATTATAAAGAAGGCAAGACTTTATAATTTATTAGGAGTTTGAAGAGATTTGGTATGTCAACAAATACACTCAAAAACTTTTATAGTTGTACCGTGGAGAGCATTCTGACAGGCTGCATCACTGTCTAGTATGGAGGGGATACAGCACAGGACTGAAAGAAGCTGCAGAAGGTTGTAAATTTAATCAGCTTCATCTTGAGTACTAGCCTACAAAATCCCCAAGATGGAGCTGACGAGATTTACAAAATTGACATCACATGCCGGAAATAATAAATCTGATTCTGGTTCTGATTCTATAGGAGAGAGATTAAAAATCTGGCTGGACTTCCGGGTCATCAAGGGAATGGCGGTGTAGGAAGAGGTCTCTCAACAAAAAAGGAGGTAAACTGCCCCAAAGCCGAAATTAGACAAACATTTAAAATTGAATAATTATATTAATAAAAGGGGCAAGGATATTGTCTAAGAACAAGAGTAAAAAGTCTGCTCAGAAGGTTGATAAAAACAAAGAGATGCAGCGAGACGACGGGCCTAGCTCCCCCACGGCTAGCCTAGACGGAGATAATGAGGAAGAATCAGTGAATTTGACTTTGATTCTCAGAGAGATTCGCGAGTTCCGACAAGATAACAGCAAACAGTTGGAAGATATTAAAGGAGAAATAGTAAACACTAATTTGAGGTTAGACAAAGCCAAAGCAAGGATTGTAACGACTGAGGAGAGGCTGCAAAAAGCAGAGGAAGTGATAGAAATAATGCTGAAGCTGCAAGAGCAGCTCCAAGTTCCCAAAGGAGCTGAAGGTAAACCCGGACTGATGATTCCCTTTGTGGAGAAGCTGCTTAGAGAGAATCTTGATATACCGGATGCAAAAGACCTACAGATAGAAAGGGCTCACCGTGCGTTAGCTCCGCTGCCCCCAGCAGGCGCCCATCCCAGATCAATTGTAGTCAGATTCCTCAGCTACAGAATGAAGGAAGAGGTGCTTAAACGTGCATGGCAAAAGAAAGGTTTCATGTTGAGCAACTGTAAAATCATTTTAGACCACGATTACGCACCAGAGATCCTTGCCGGATGGAAGTAATATGCGGAAACACGGAGAGTCCTGAAGGAAAACAATATCAGATTCCAGACCCTGCATCCAGCTCAGTTAAGAATCTTTTACAACAAAGAGATAAAAACCTACGCTACAGTAGAAGAGGCAACGTTGGACATGGCAGACCAAGGACTACCTATAAAAGTTATCACCCAACCGGAGTTGTTACTGGAGAGGATTCAGCAAAAGTCATGGCAGCCAGCGCGGGGAGGACGCTACACGAGAACCAGAGTGTCAAATTACAAGGAAAAGCTGCAAATATCCAGGCACGAACGTACAGAGAATATAGATTAATTAAGAGAAATGACTGAAAAGAGTAAATCGGACTTGAAAGTAAAATGAAAGTTGGAATCTGAAAATAAACTAGGCAGAATAACTTGAATATAACAATATGGTCGAGACATAAAAAGGAGAGAATTCTCTATGATTATTCACACTGCGGAGGGCCCTCTAACACAGGGTGAAGATAGAGGTATTCCCTCTGAACTGAGGCAGATTAGTGCTCAGGCCTCATTGTTGGAAGTTGGAAAAAATTTTCAGATGTTATTTGTTCAAAAATGTTTTGGTTTATTGTTGAGAAGGGATTGCTTACTGTTTGGTTAGAAAAGGAGAGTGTTTTTTTTATTAGAGAAAAATGCAAACTGAACTGGTAAAAATAATTTCCTATAATGTTAATGGGGTTTTGAATCCAATTAAGAGAAATAAGATTATGCCTAAATTGAAAAAAGAGAGGGCACAAATAGTTTTCCTTCAGGAAACACACATGAGCCAATCCGAACATGTAAAATTAAAAAGAATGGGTTTTAACATGTATTTTATTCATCATATAAATTGAGCCACAAGAGAGGGGTAGCAACTTTAATATCAAATGCTCTTAATTATGAACATATTTCAGAGACTAAAGACAAGGATGGACGATCTGTAAAAATTACAGGAAGAATAGAAGGTACAGAAATAACGTTGCTGAATGTTTTTGCTCCACCAGGTCATTCTATAGGTACATTTTTGACCTAATGGTCAATTCTCAAGGGCTAGTAATCTGTGGAGGGGATTTTAATATTAGGTTAAATCCTGCATTAGATCCTTCAAGAATAGTCACTCAAAATAAACCTTTGACTAGGAAAGTGAATTCATTGATGGAGGGGTTGGGAATTATAGATGTGTGGAGGGAATTACACCCCACTATAAAGATTATACACATTACTCTTTCCCTCATTCAGCTTAATCAAGGATAGACTTTTTTTTATATTTAACATAGATAGACTCAGGATAAAAGACTGTAATATTGCAACAATTGATTTGTCGGATCATAGCCCAGTCTCTATGTCCCTAATCCTGGAAAGGACAATGAGGAAAACACTATGGAGGTTAAATTCACATATACTCAATAATCCAGAAGTAATGGAGAGATTAAGGGGAGAAATTAAAGAATACCTAGACCTTAATGACACAGGGGAAACATCACCAGTGATCTTATGGGATGCATTAAAAGCTGTACTGAGAGGAAAAATTATTTCCAAAACCACTCACATGAAAAAATTCAATGCACAAAAATTAGCAGACCTTCAAGGAAAATTAAAACAACTTCAGGTTGTAGATAGCAATAAAATTAATTCTAATTTAAAACAGGAAATTAAGAAATTGCAAAGTGAAATTGATATTTATAAATTGGAAACTCATAGAAAAAAGAATTATGAAGTAGGAGGTAAATCAGCTAGATTATTAGCATATAAGTTACATAAACAACAAGCAAATAATACAAATTACAAAATAAAGGATCCAAAGGCAAAGCTGGTGGAGAGCACAATAAGGAAAATTCAAGAGAGTTTTGAAACATATTATCGAGAACTGTACTCTCAACCCCGGGCCTCAAATCAAATCAAGTCAGGTCAAGTCAACTTTTATTGTCATTTCGACCATAACTGCTGGTACAGTGCATAGTAAAAATGAGACAATGTTTTTCAGGACCATGGTTTACATGATACAGTGCAAAAAACTAGACTGAACTACGTAATAAAAAAACCAGAGAAAGCTATACTACAGACTTACACTGGACTGCATAAAGTGCACAAAAACAGTGCAGACATTACAGTAAATAATAAAAAGGACAGTAGGGCAAGGTGTCAGTCCAGGCTTCGGGTATTGAGGAGTCTGATAGCTTGGGGGAAGAAACTGTTATATAGTCTGGTCATAAGAGCCCGAATGCTTCGGAGCCTATTATATATATATACATATGAGCCATATATAGATACTTTACTGAATTCTTTAGATCTACCCAAGTTCACAGATTTACAAAACAAATGCCTATTAGAACCAGTAACTGTCAAAGAACTAAAAGTGGCCATCTCTAGGTTAAAGACCAGAAAGTCTCCAGGTTCTGATGGGTTTACCTCAGAGTGGTACAAATTGCTGAAGTCACAGTTAGTCCTGTTGCTACTTAACACCTTTAATTGGATATTATTGGAGAAATTCCACCTTCCTGGAGAGAAGCGATTATTTCAGTTATTCCGAAAGAGGGTAAAGATAAACTAGAATGTGGCAATTAGTGGCCAGTCAGCATTCTTAATTTGGATTACAAATTATTTACATCTATATTAGCGCGCAGGCTGGAAAAGTTTTTACCTGACCTCATCCACTTAGAACAGACTGGATTTATTCAACAAAGACAAACTCAGGACAACATAAGGAGAACTTTACATATACTAGAACAGGTTACTAAGAGTGGGACAGAGACAATGATAGTGGGGCTAAATGCTGAGAAAGCTTTTGATTCAGTTAGTTGGGCATTCCTATATAGAGTGTTAGGAAGATTTGGCTTTCAAGAAAAGTTTATTAAAGTAATCCAGACTTTATATGACAGACCCACAGCTCGAATTAAGATAAATGGGGATCTCTCTGACTCCTTTATTTTAGAGAGAGGAACTAGACAGGAACTAAGGATGCCCAATTTCTCCTCTCCTTTTTGCGCTATACATTGAATCGCTAAGACAGAGCGAAATTGTAAAAGAAATTAAGGTGGCAGGGATTGAACAGAAAGTGGCGTAATTCACAGATGACGTTTTAGTCTATCTGAGTGAACCAGAAAAATCATTTATAGTATTGTTTACACTGTTGGATGAGTTCAGGAAAGTATCAGGTTATAAAATAAATGTAAAGAAAATGCAGGTTATGTCCCTAAATTATACAGTATCCAAAAAACTGCAGGATACATATGATCTTGAGTGGGAAGCTAAATCATTAAAATATTTAGGAATAACACTGCCAAAGGATCTTTCAATGTTATCACAGGTAAACTATGGGCCATTAATTTCAAAGATAAAAGCAGATATACATAGATGGAATTTTATACCCTTTTAAAGTTTAAATTCAAGGATAAATACTATAAAAATGAAAAGCAGAACATTTGCTCCATCCTGAAGAAGGCCCAGCAGCAGATGTACTTCCTGCGGCTCTTGAGGAAAGATGGTCTGCCTCAGGAATTGCCTGCTGCAGTTCTACACTGCAGTCATTGAGTCTGTCCTGTGCACCTCCATCACTGTGTGGTTAGGAGCCGCCACCAAGCAGGATAGAACCAGACTACAGCACACAGTGAGGACTGCCGAGCACATCATTGGAGCCACCCTGCCCTCTATTGTGGACCTGTACTCTTCCAGGTTGAAGAAGAGGGCGGGGAACATCATAAAGGACTCCTTCCATCCTGCGCACGGACTGTTTGAACTGCTTCCGTCTGGTAGGTGCTTCAGATCCCTCCAGACTAAGACTAATAGGCACTGGAGAAGTTTTTTCCCTACTGCGGTCACTTTGCTGAACAGTTAACTGCCAGTTAACTGTCGGCTAACTATTACTTGGATTGCACTACTTGTATGTATAATCTATATTTTCATTTATATTTATCATTATTATTGTTATGAGCAGAGCGACAACATCTGCCGGAAGTAAATTCCTTGTTTGTGCACAGGTACTTGGCGATTAAAGTCTGATTCTGATTCTGATTCTGATTCTGATATTCTCCCTCGGTTACTCTATCTTTTCCGGACTTTACCTGAGAGGTGGACGATAATCAATTCAGGGAATGGGACAAATGGATTTCCCGCTTTATCTGGCAAGGAAGGAAACCTAGAATTCGATCTAACACCTTACATTTAAGGAAGGAAGGAGGAGGTATGGCACTTCCTTGCTTGAGAAATTATTTTTATGCTTCACAGATAACCCCTCTGTTATACTGGTGTAATAAGAAATATAAGGCTAGATGGAAGGAAATAGAATTTGGATTGATGACAGTTCTTAGTGATGAATGGGTGGAGAGGAGACAGATTTTATTGGAGTATAAAAGTTGCATTGTTTGCTGTGTAACCAAAACTATGTAGTCAGCTTTGAGCTTGCTATTTTGCTATGCATGTATCCAATTTAGTAGGAGAATGAAATCTTAGGAATGTAGAAGACAATGGTGGGTTAATGAGAGGTAGCTAAGAGATGTAGATTAGAACATGATTAAGTCAATGGGTAGAAACAACAGTGGCGGATGTACTTGTGATACGCAACTATAGACTGATTGGATATGCTAATGCAACTAAACCAGGAGATTGCTATTAAAAATGCTATGTACAAGGATCGGTGGGCAATCAGCGACAAGCTCAATGACTGTCTCAGCTTTGATTTGCAAATTAAAGATTCTTGAAGAATCTTCTGTGTCTCCTGGTCGTTTGTGGGGCATGAGGAACCACGACAATTTCTCTCAAAGATGATATGTATCTCCATGGTTTTGAAGGCATTCAGCTCAAAGTTGTTCTGATTGTTACAGGCGGCATGGTAGTGTAGTGGTTAGCACAACACTTTGCAGTACCAGTGACTGGGTTCAATTCCCACCACTGCTTGTAAGGAGTTTGTACTTTCTCCTCGTGACTGTGTGGGCTTCCTCTGGTTGGTCTGGTTTCCTCCCACAGTCCAAAAATGTACCGTTGGGTAGGTTAATTGGTCATTGTAAGTTGTCCCATGATTAGGCTAGGGTTAAATCAGGAGTTTCTGGGCGGTGCAGCTTGAAAGGCCAGAAGGGCCTGTTCTGCACTGTAGCTCAATAAATAGATAAATTAATAAGACTACACCAGGACACTCGCTTGTTTACTTCCTGGTGGTACTTGGATTCCTCACCTATGGTGATTACTCCTTTAACTGTGGTGGTGTCCACAAACTATCAGTCAGTGCTTGACTTCTCAGTCACAGACTATGAAATGATCCTTTATAGTATAGTATTTAACTATGGATCACTGGACTTTGATATATAAGAACTGGCCAATTATGTAGTACAATATCTATTTGAAATATTGCCTCGGCTTTTCTCCTGCATAGCCTGCAGGACATTTCCTACATCTTTGCATTTCACTACAATTATGTTCCTTTGTTTGTGTTCTCTGTCTCTAACAGCCTGCATTGACCTTCTACAACTTATTCCCATGGACTTTTGGTGCAGTAGGATTAAGTCTGGGAACTGAGCCTTACATCAGTGATGGGAAAGTTGTTGGAGAAGATTCTGATGGACAGGATTTATGTTCTCTTGCAGACAGGTAATGATGGGGAGTGCATACGGTTTTGTGCACAGGAGATTACTCTACATATCCAAATCTAGAGTTTTATTTTCGAGGAAGTGAAAATGAAAGTTGAAAAAGGTAAAGTGGTAAGAGTGGTGTACTTGGATCTGGTAAAGGTTTTGGCAAAAATTTTGCTTGGTAAGCTGGCACAAGGTAAAGTAACAAAGGAACTCTAGGCATGTTTGCGAAATTAGGTTGGTATTAGGAGATAGCAGGTAATGATGAATGGATTTTTTTAAAGGAATTCTGTAGCAACTGCTTGGACCTTTGTTGTTTAAAATACATAACAATGACAAGGTTGAAAATGTAGGTGGAATGATTAGTAGGTTTGAAATCAACACAAAAAAATTGGTGGAGCTGTAGTTAGCAAAGAAGGTTGCCTAATGATACAATGAGACATAGATAAACCAAACAGTTGGAAGAAGTGGTGGCACATGTAAATTAACCAAGACAAAAGTGAGGTTATGTACTTTGGGTGGTCAAATTCAAGGAGAACCTAAGGTCAGGGACCTTAGGACATAATTAATATACAAGTTTGCAAGTCCATTGCTCTCTGAAAGAGTTGAAAATTGATTGACAAGGTGAAGAAAAAGGCATTTGGTATGTTTGCTTTTATAAGTTGCGGTATTAAGTAAAAGTTGGGATGTCATATTGCATATGTACAAAATATTGGTTTTGACCCAAAATGGAGACTATCCATTTCTCTCCACACTTGTTGCCTGATTTACTAAGCTCCCCCAGCATCTTTTGTGTTGCTGCAGATTCCAACGCCTTGTGTCTTCACCAGGATGCTGCATGGAATGGAGGACCGTTATAGGGAGAGCTTGGAAAGCCATGTTTATTCTCACTGGAACGTAGAAGACTGCGGGATGCTTATTGAAATTTAAGAACTAGATAGGATCATTTTCACAGTTTCACTGTTCAGAAAAGGGTACAGATTTAAGGTGAGAGGGAAGAAATTTAAAGGAATAGGGTGGGGATGTATTTTTATGTTTTTCCAAAGCATGTCGAGTACCCAATATGAGCTGTCAGAGGAATTGGTGGAGGTACATTTAAATATTTAAAAGAGATTTAGACAGGTGCTTGGATAGGTAAGAAATGGGAGGGCTATGGACCTAAAATAGGCAAATGAGATTAGCAACAGTTAGGCATTGTGAGGTTGAGGTGGGGCGAAATGGCCTGTTTCTGTCCTAGCCGATTCCATGATATTTCATTCGAATCCTCCCATACCCTCTCTTCGCTGAACTAAATTATTTTTACTTTTCTACTTTTACAGACGCTAATTCTGTTACTCTTGCCACTAACGTTATCTGACCCGCCAAGTATTTCCGATTTTTTTCTGTCTTTATCTCAGACTTGTAGTAACTGCAGTTTTTGTTTATTCACAAGAAGCTAGTCAGACAGTATTTACACTGGAATACATCTTTCAATTTACAATGTAAATTTGTGATTAATTTCTTTATTAACTACGTACCCTTGCTTGCTGACAATGATCGAGAGTTACGTCAAAGATTATCTTAGAAAAATCAACAAGAATTTAACAAAAGTCTTTTTTAAGAGTACTCGAAAAAAACCCTCACAAGAATATTTCAGCCTCCTTTGCAACCACACGCTCTACAAACTTGTTCCACTCTGCGTTTAACGAGGACTTGCCGCTGTCGCCTCTTAACCTTTAACCTCTGACTCTTCCATGGAAACCAAAATGGCTCCCGGACAACGGAGACGCGCAGCAATTTAGAATGGCCGGTCGGCGAAAAGGGCTTTGAAGCCTCAGAAACATTTAAAACTCCGGGTTAAGGAGTTGCATCGAAATCGGGTATCCCTAGGCGGAAGTGAAGCCAGGTGACTTTTTAAATTCGTTATCTTTGGCGCGGTTGCTAAGATGAAGCCGCGGACCTGATCTGCACCGGCGGCAACCCCCCCACCACCACCTTCAATCAACAGCGAGTATGTAGAATGTGGCTTTGGAATTTACCGAATGCCCCAATTGATTGGTGTGTTGAGTTGATTGCTTACTGAGGAAATAGTTTAGGGTTGTTTCCGTAGCTCACTGTATTCCGCGGTAGACCCCTTCACCTCTGGATTGAGTTCTGACAGTGGTAGTTTGACCGCGTCTCCGGGACTCAGCTATCCTCGGCGGTATTATTTATTTATTTCATTGATCCATTTTCCTATTTCTTTTAATTGAAATCATTGCGCTTTCGTGCCTTTAGGCACACAATACTATATTTAAAACACACAAAATGCTGGAGGAACTCGGCAGGTCAGGCAGCATCTATAGAGAGGAATAAACAGTCGACGTTTCGAGTCGAAACCTTTTACCTGTAATGGGCCAAAACATGCTCTGCTCCGACCGGCGTTTCTATAGCGAACCTGCATTCTACAAAGGAGAAATCAGAAATGATTCGTTTAATAATTCCATACTTATTGTGTGCTCTTCCTCTGATTTAGTTTAGATCACAGCTCATTGTCTGGCTGGAAGCATTCTGCTTCCTGATGTACGCCAGTAAGCACGAAGCATCTATTCCGCAGTCTGCTACATTCCATTGGAGATCAGCAATAATTTGCTTATGTTCAGGTCTCATGAGATTTTAAAAAAATCACTATCTTAGACAACTAATAAGGTTTAACTGATAAGAAAACATTGAGAAACAGAAATTAGAGTGAGAAGATGTATTGAGCTTTCCTTACTTTTTGTATGAATGGATTACCTTGCAATGATCAGTTGAATTAAAACGTTAGTGGTTAGAAATGCTCACTATGTCCACCTCCCACCCCCAATCTGGGACTGTCATGAAATTTGACTGAGAAGTATTTGGTTTGGTTGGTAAAGGCCTTTTAAAATTTGTCATGGTTCAATAGGTAGTAAAGACAAGAGATTTATGACGCTGTCTAAAACTCAACTAGCCTGTGAACTTTCATTCTTTTCATTTACAGTGAGAAATGGTTATTCTTTATTTTAATGACAAAATATCATACCAGCCAAAGCTTTTGATTAGTCATGGAATAAATGTGCATATTTCCTTACAGCATAAGAGGAATTGATTTTAGACAGTTCACAGAACAATCCAATTCCCCCAATAATCTTCTCTGCAATTTAACCAGGTTCCATTATTTCTCCTGGATTTTACCAAGAGAGACTATTTACAGCGACTAATTAACCTGCTATACCACATACGAGAGAATAGGAGAAAACCACAAGCCCACAGGAAGAGCGTGCAAACTCCACAGTAGCACTGGAGATCAGGATTGAATTCAGGCCACTCGAGCTGTGGGGGAGCTGCTGCTCTGCTGCATGTTATTAAGTTTGCAGAAATTTGCTGGATTTTGTTATGCTTCTTTCATTCTTCAGGCATTAATTTGCATATTATGTACCAAATGGATTATCATTAAAGATATGAAAAATGAGTCAATCACTGAATGAAGGAGAAGAATTTTTCAGAGAATTGGTAAGAAAATTGACCTCCTTTGATAATCGATTATGTCAATATGCATGTTATCCATATTTATCATTCTCATTCATTTGCCAAAGGTTATCATGGCTGGTAGTTTCTTTAGAAATAGCTTTTTCATTACTATATTAAACTTAAGTTTAAAAACCTCTCCTGCTTACCTTTGAGAGCCAGCAAGGATAGCATTTAACAGACTTTAAAGACAGCCACTGATGTGACCTGAAAATCCACAGGATAGCAATTGATTAGTGAATTTGCAGAAAAATTGATGGTGTTGATGAAGATATGGAGGACAAAGAGGATACTGGGATCAGGGAGAGGTACGCTGATACTCTAGATCAGAAGTTCACAATGTTTTTTATGCTATGGACCCCAGGTTTGGAACCCCTACTCTAGTTAAGTGTTAAAACAAAACAACACTACACTAAGAAATACATCACTGCTGTAGTGTAGTTTCTTTACACTGGTGATCTCCAGGATGTTGCTGATGGGGAATTCATTGATTGATATGCTGCTGTATATCAAGAGCAGGTAGTTTGTTTGTTCCTTGCTGGAAAGATTGTAAGACCAAAGCTTACACTCAGTTCTTTTCTGGTTGCGTATTGCTTGATTAAACAATTATTTTTGGTTACATTTTTGCTAACAGAGTTGTATTGCTCCATTTGGTGATTGAGAGAATTTGTGTTCCCATCATACCTGTTATTTACTAGCACTACCTGTTAGTGGAATTACATCTCTCGTTTTACTTACCCTATAGGCATCTGTTCAGTAATAGTCTCTCTTGTATAATACTGTCTGACTTGGATCATAGTTTCTAATTAAGTTATCCTTGGAAGAAGGCGCTTGAATGCTGCAAGATGCATTTCCTTTGAGCACGAATAGACTTGTAAGAGCAATAATTCAAGTTAAATACCTTAGATAGGTGAAAGATTTTGTTAATTTGGCCTTTTCTCTTACAAACACAACTTCATTAGAGAATGGTGTGGAAAGATAATAAATGGTAGTGAGTTCCATTCTGCTCCAATTAATATTTGTTCTTACTTGTCAGTGTGCATGTAATGGACTATCATTTGAGAAGATTGATCAGGAGGGACCACGTGTCAAGGAACTAGAAGTGTTTTTCTCAGGATATCCTCGAATGGTGGGACTCCTAAACTTTCCAAATTTAGTCATTCTTACACTAGTAAAACAGGATATCAGACGGATTGAAGGTTTGGAAGGGTGCCCTTTGCTTTCTGAACTGTGGATTGTGGAGTCACATTTAGTGGTGAGTTGCACATTTTGTTGAAACAAAATCAAGTACTTCAAGTACTAATTATAAAGGAGTTAGGACTCTGGCTTGTTTTTTTTTAAATAAATAGGTGTCTTTGTTTGATATGTCAAATACTACTAAGTCAATATTGTATGGCTCTTCTGGCCTTTAAATCTTATTGATTTTCTGTTGCATATTATCAATAAAGTAGAATTTTTATTCAAATTAACCATTCAGAGTTTCAGAGCAATGCATTCTCTTTCCATAACAGAGCATTCTGTGTAAACTTACATTATAACCTCATTACTTCTGGTTTGATGTATTTTAAATTTTCATAATTTTTGCTTTTCCAAAGGAGTAAATAAAAACCAAGTAAATAACCTAGAGAAAAGATCATAGCAAATCCTGAAATATATATAATGGCAATACTGTCAAATGTAGTTAGGAGCAGCTGGAAGTTGGTAGCAAAGTTAGTTGTAGAAGTCACAAGTATTAAAGTCTCGTTACAATTTTGAAAAATCTTTTGAATTTGGGAGTATTGTATAGCTATAAGAAAATAAATTTCTTGCCCAGGTTTCATCACTTAACGATTGCTAAAAATTGGGAGAGCTACCTGAGGGTCTCAAAATTTCATTTTGTTTCAATTGTGTATTGTCTGTCTGAGGCATCTGTCAGTCAAGAGTTGACCATGGAAATTGCATCCTAGTGGTCTAGATATGCAAGCCTGGGCAGTACAATATGGAGAGCAAGCTGTTGCCCATGTAGCAAGCTCCCCCTCTCCACGCATCTGATGAATGGCAGAGATCAATACAGTTTAGTATCAGCAGTGTTGCAGGAGTTGCCAGTCAGCATTGAACTCAATGTAGGACTGCTTTAGGGACTCCAGCTCTGGATTTTTCCTTCAGGGTTTAGCTGCAAGGCAGTGGAGGTTTGAGATCAGTGTCTTCCTTCTCCTAGATGACCTACCAACCATTGCTGACAAGCCCCATCTGCCCAAAGCCACTGGTTTTAAGGCACCAGTAACCTTCCTTTGCCCCTTCTGCTGTCAGTAGAAACAGTTCCAACAGACTTCGAAGCAAAGCTACATGTGAAGGCCAGGAGCTGGACTTGGTTGTCAGAGACTTTTTGAGGCACATGCCATTTGGAGGATTCAATAGGTTGTGTGAGCTTCTCCTCGTTACTACCCCCAGCTGTGACAACCTTAAGGAACGATTGAGTATTATTTTTAAAAAAATATTTGAGCAGTTTGTCTTTCGTATGTTATTTTTCATTGTTTCTATTGCATTTTGTTGTTCTGCCATGAATTTGTACTAGAAATGAATCTCAGTGTAGTATATGGTGACATATATGTAGTATGATAATAAATTTACTTCAAACTTTGTATTGTACTAGTATAAAATTGGATTAATTAAAAAAAAAGCTTTATTTTTCTAGGATATTGAAGGATTAGATTCGTGTACAAATCTTCAAAAACTCTACCTGTATTGTAACGGAATCACTAAGATTAAAAATCTGGAAAATCTAACAAAGTTGGAGGTTCTTTGGTTGAACAACAATAAAATTAATGTCATAGAAGTAAGTATGTCTTTTCAGTTCTTAGTACTCTTTCTTTCTTTTGATTGTCCTAACTGATTTCAACATTTTGGATTTGCTTGTTTAAGTGTTGCATTTTTTTCCCTCTTTTGAAGGATCCATGTTGTTAATATAATAATAGTTTTGGGAATTAACTTTTAGAATATTCTTTTCTCAGAAACCATTTGAAATCTTTGTTGCTGACTCACAATCTTCCAAACATCATCAACTTGAGATTATTTAAAATTCCATTGCCATTACCCTAAGTTATAAGGAGGACATGGCCTGGTTTGTGCATGCTTTATGTTTTAAGCTTAAATGGGATTTTGCTAATATCACAATAAGCAAGAGGCAGAGAGAGAGAGGGGAAACTGAGAGTAGAGAAACTTCATGATAGTAAAACTCCATAAACATGCATAAAACTATATATTTTTTACTTTTTCACTGTAGGGGTTAAATACACTAAGGAATTTAAAGGAGTTGAATCTTGCTGGCAATTTAATTGATGTGATTCGTAAGTATCATTTTCAAAAACTTTTTATTATTTTTAAAGATCAATTTTAAAAATTTTTGGCTTGTTAAGATTTGCCATGGTATCTCCTGATATCTTTACAGGACTACAACTTAAATGTACTAAGGGTGTGTGTTTAAGGTTGGGGGTAAGATTTCTCACCCACAGGATGTTGGGAATCTGGAATGTACTGCCCGAGTGGGTAGTGGAGGCAGGTACTTTTTATAGCATTTAAGAAGTTTCTAGATGAGCACTGAAACGCTGGCATGTAGATGGCGATGGAGCAGGTGCTGGTAAATGGGATTAGTAGAGATAAGTATTTGCTGGTGACAATAAGTACCAAAGAGACTATTTTGGTGCTGTATGATTCTGCTTGACTCTATGCTTCTGAAACATATTTACAGATCAATAATCTGAATCAGAATTAGGATTAATATCACAGACATATGTTGTGAAATTTGTTAAATTTACGGCAGCAATACAATGAAATACATGATAAATATAGAGAAAAACTGAATTACGATAAGTATATATCTATTAAATTGACCGTGTTGTAATGTCATCCGCACCAGACTTTGAGGTGAATGGTCCTGAGTTCGAATCCCGCCGGCTCCTTGCCCACTTTCCTCTGTGTTGAGCTAGCAATTTGGCCTAATAAAAAAACAGTCAAATGCTACAGAAACAGCAAAAATTCCGCCTGAAGTGCCTCAGGGTGTGAAAAGTAACAACAACAACAATATATGTTTATTAAATAGTTAATGTTCATGGGTTCAATGTCCATTTAGAAATCGGATGGCAGAGGCGAAGAAGCTGTTCATGAATCACTGAGTGTGTGCGTTAAGGCTTCTGAAACTCCCTTCCCAACAGTAAAAATGAGAAAAGGGCATGTCCTGGGTGGTGCAATTTCAGGAATCAGCTTTTATGGGAGCAGGATATACCAGTTAAGTGCAGCAACAACTTTTCGCTCAATGTCAGTAAGACCAAAGATTTTCAGAAAGGGTAAGATAAAGGAACACAAATCAACTCTCATGGAGGGATCATTCTCATGGAGAGGATGTTTCCTATGGTGAGAGAGTCTAAGACCAGAGGACACAGCCTCAGGATAGAAGGGTGTCCTTTTAGAACAGAGATGAAGAGGAATTCCATTAGCCAGAGACTGGTGAATCTGTAGAATTCTTTGTCACAGGCAGTTGTGGAGGCCAAGTGTTTATGTATATTTAAGGCAGGGCTTGATTGGTCAGGGCATGAAGGATGTGGGGAGAAGGCAGCAGAGTGGGGCTGAGAGGAAAAATAGGTCAGCCATGATGAAGTGGCGGAGCAGACTTGATGGGCTAAATGGCCTAATTCTGCTCCTATGTCTTATAGTCTTTTGATCAGAAGTGGAGAGAGTGAGCAGTTTCCAGTTCCTGGGTGTCAATATCTCTGAGGACCTAACCTGAATGCAGCACCATATTTTTCAATCCTTAATATTGTTTTTTTTTTCTTTTTTGAGACATTGTAAGTGTTACTTACTTCGATGTACTCTTGTATTTTGGATAATAATAATTTTAAAAAAAGATTTGAGAAGAAAAGTTGTTAAGCTAGTAAGAATAGATTTGTTGAATGGAATACAATATAGGAAAATTAGCCATTCTGGAAGGAAAAATTAAAGATACTCCTTATGTAAATGGTGAGAGATTACAGGTCCCTGAGATGCAAAGGATCTGGGAGTCCCAGTGCATGATTTGAACAAGACTAATATCATGATGCAAGAAATAATTAAGAATCCTAACAGAATTATTGCAAGGGGAGCTGAAAGCAATAAAAGTGAAATTATACCTCTGATTGAGACCACATCTAAAGTGTTGTACACAGTATTGATCTTAAAGAAGGGTTTTAATACATTGGAAGCAGTTCATAAAATTGCTGCAGCAATACCTGGAAAAAGCTGTCCTATGTGGAAAATTGGACAGGTTAGGCATACCTGTAGGAGTTCAGAAAAGTGAGAGGAGACTTGATTGAAGGAAATGCTTAGTCCTGAGTGGTTGTGATAGGATGAACGTGTGGATCCATCATAGATAAGAATCTAGAACAAGGAGTTATTGTTTAAAAATAAGAAGGTGCACATTTAATAGAGTCAATGCTTTTATTTCTCTTGGTGGTTGGAATGGAATTGGATTGGTTTATTATTCTCACATGTACTGAAGTATAGCTCGTCTTGCATGCTACTCAAACAGAACAAATTATTACATAGTCCATTGAGGTTGAAACAACAGAATACACAATAAAGTGTAACAGCTACAGAGAAAGTATTGTGCAGGTAAACAGTAAGGTGCAAGATCAAAACAAGGTCAATTGTGAGGTCAAGAGTCAGTCAAAGAACATTACAGTGCAGAAACAACTCCTTCAGCCCATCTAGTTCATGCCAATCTATTATTCTGCCTAGTCCCATTGACCTGCACACAGACTATAGCCCACCATACCCCTCTCATCCATATATCTATCCAATTTTCTCTTAAGTATTGAAATCTAACCCACATCCACCACTTGTGCTAGCAGTTCATTTCACACTCTCACCATCCTCTGAGTGAAGAAGTTCCCCTTGTGTTCGCCTTAAACATTTAACCTTTCACCCTTAATCCATGACTTCTTGTTTTAGTCTTGCCCAACCTCATTGGGAAAAGTCTGCTTGCATTTACCCCATCTATACCCCTCATAATTTTGCATAACTCCTATACTCTAGGAATTAAAGTCCTCACCAATTCAACTTTTCCCTATAACACAAGTCCTCAAGTCCTGGTAACATTCTTGTAAATTTTCTTTCTTTTTGTACTGGAAACCATTTAATAGTCTTATAATAGTGGGGTAGAAGCTGTCTGTGAGGCCTTTCAAGATTTTGTATTTCCTGCCTGATGGGAGAGGTGAGAAGTGAGAATCATCAGGGTTGGGTGGGGTCTTTGATCAGGCTGGCCTCTTTACTGAGGCAGTGCAAAGTATCAAGTCCATGATGAGTGTACGGTTTATATGATGTACTGAGCTACTTGCATATGTCCACAATTCTCTACAGTTTCTTGCAGTCACGTGCAGAGCAGTTGCCATATCAAGCCATGATGCATCCAGATAGGGTGCTTCCTATGGTGTATTGATGAACAAATGGTAAGGATTGAAGTCTGAAATGCACTGCCTGAGAAGTTGGTGGAGGCAAGTACTCTCACAACAGTAGGAAGCATCTAGATAAACATTAGAATTGCCAAGACACATCAGGCAAAGGGCCAAGTGCTGGTAAATGGGATTGGTATACTTGATTGGCACCTCATCCACCATTCCAAATATTAATGCCACTTTGGCATCATCTCCAAAATCTGCAACTTCTACCACAAATAAGACAATCATTTCAGGTATGTAGGAAAACCACCTCTACTCTGCACAACATTCAACCTTAGCGGTAATTTGTTCTTTTTGTAGCTGGGTCTAAAAATCCTAGAACACCCTCTGTTTTCCAACATTCCAGAAGTACTTTGATTTAAAGGAAGCCAGTTCACCACGTCAAGGGCAATAAATTCTAGCACTGATGATGCCCGGAAAACAAAAAAAAGGTACATGCATATTTCCCATCAAGTAGACCATTGATTAGGAATTGGGCATGCCCCCTTTGATTTTCACCATTTTTTAAATTGATGCACCATAGGAAGCATTTTATCTGGGTGCATGATGGCTTGGCATAGCGTCACACATACCAGCCTTCCCTCCATTGACTCTGCTTTAATGAGGCCTCTTCCTGCCTCAATAAAGCAGCCAGAAGAATCAAAAAATTCCACTCACCCTAGCCATTTTCTCTTCTCCCTTCCCACCAGGCAAATGGCACGTACCACCTGCCTCAAGGACAGCTTCTACCCTGATGTTATAAGACTATTAAATAATTTTTTATTAAGATCATCTACTTTATGCCTTTGCACCTTATTGTTTATCTGCTCTGCACTTTCTTAATTCTGCATTCTTACTGCTTTACTTTGTACTACCTCAACACACTGTTGTAATGAATTAAGTGGTATGAACAATGTGCAAGACAGGTTTTTTCCATTGTATCCCAGTATATGTGGTAATAATGAAACAATTTACCAATGTATGGCTTCAACAGGGACTTGTGAATGGTAGCATTTTCATGATTTTGTTCCATTAGTGAGATAATTGTGTGGTTTGCGGTTTTCTTTCTTTAGTGTATAAAATCCATTATTATGTCAAGTTTAATTTTAATTTACGTGCTTCAAAGCAATAATTAATGTAAACTACATAAAACAATATTTTAAATTTCAGGTAACTCTTTGGACTTCAATGTTCAGTTAAAATGGGTCAATCTGTCAGGGAACAGAATAAGCTCCTTTAAGGTACAAATTTCACAATTTAATTACGTTTTATATTGAAAGCAGTCTATATGAGAATAATGGATTTGATTGTATGATCTACTTATGTGGAATCATGTGAATATTTTTCTGGCTGAACAAGCTATCAAAGCTATCAATCTTGTCTTGGGACAAAATAGTTTACTTACATAGCATGTATTGGATTGGGGCACCTACAATAGGTAAATAATTTGCATTTATTCCTGGGAGTCTCCCAATTCTGCAAAGTACTGAGCAAGTCATATTTATTTAAAAAAAACTAATAGTATAGTCAAATATAGTCAAACTACTGATTCTAGTGGCAGAGTACTGATATGGAGAGGAGAGGGACTTGAAGGAAGTTATTGACCCTTTGGGAGATGGTAAATACTTTTTTCTTTATATTACTTTCATTTTTAATTTTTTTGATATTTTAAAGTATTTTAATTGTTAATTTTCAGATATATAAATTTTATTTATACCAGTTTAAATATCAATTAGAGAAATTTGAAACTGCTTCAAATACTTTTGACACCAGTGATCAGCCACAGGTTGCCAGGAAATATACAGGATCTCAGGATTCAGTGCCTTTGGCCAGATCATTCTAAGGATCCTGGATGCCTATGAGGTGCCTCAAACATGTTGGGTACCTATCACTGCCATATGTCTACAGAAGCTGCACTGGCTGTCCACTTGGTCATGGATAACCTGGACAATAGTAATACTTACATTAGCAGCTGTTCATTGACTACAGCTCAGCATTCAACATGATCATACCCACAGTTCTAATCAAAAAGCTCCAGAACCTGGGCTTTTGTACTTCCCTCTGCAACTGGATTCTTCACTTCCTCACCAGGAGACCGCAGTCAGTGTGGATCGGAAATAACATCACCTCCTCACTGACAATCAACATTGGCACTCCTCAAGGATGCATACTTAGCCCACTGCTCTACTCTCTATATCTCTACGACTGTGTGGCTAGGCACAGTTCAAATGCCATCAATGAATTTACTGACAATACAACTATTGTTGGCAGAATTTCAGATGGTGATGAGGAAGCATATGGGAGCAAGAAAGACCAGCTGGTTGGGTGGTGTTGCAGCAACAACCTTGCACTCAATGTCAGTAAAACCAAGAAGAGTAAGTCGAGGAGATGTACACCAATCTTCATCGAGGGATCAGAGGTGGAAAGGGTGAGCAGTTTCAAGTTCCTGGGCGTCAATATCTCTGATGATCTAACCTGGGCTCAACATATTGATGCAATTACAAAGAAGGTGCACCAGTTGCTATCCTTCATTAGGAGGTTGAGGAGAATTGAGGAGAATTAAAGACATTCAAGATTTCTACAGATGTACTGCGGAGAGCATTCTAAGTGGTTAGATCACTGTCTGGTATGGAGGAGTCACTGCAAAGGATCAGAAAAAGCTGAAGAAAAGTTGTAAACTCAGTCAGCTCCATCATGGGCACTATTCTCCCTTGCATCCAAGAAAACTTCAAAAGGTGATGCTTCAGAAAAGTGGCATCCATCATTAAGGACCCCCCATCACCGAGGCCAAGCCCTCTTCTCATTGCTACCATCAAGGAGGAGGTACATGAGTCTAGAGACACATACCCTACCTCTTAGGAACAGCTTCTTCCCTTCTGCCACCAGGTTACTGAATGGACCATGAGCCTATACACACTTCCTCAATATTGTTTCCCTCTCTTTTTGTACCACTTATTTGATTTATACTTTATATATACTTACTGGATTTTATCATTTTTATTACTATGTATTGCAGTGTAGTACAGCCACAAAAAAACTAATTTCTTAACAGCAGGATGGATCTTTGAAGATATTGCCCAGTGATAGCATAGATTTAAAAGCAATGTTATGGAATGACCTTTTGAGATTAATTGGGCATTATTACAAAGTTTTTTTTTTGGTTCTTTTCTGTTGTAGTAAATCTATTTGAACTATTCCACTTAGAAGGTCCTGGGTACTTGTGAGTTTAAATGTAATTGTGTCCATTTCTTCAAAATATTGAGAATTATTCATGTGATTTTTAAAAAAAGAAGTAATAATAGATCAATTATTGGCAATAGAGTGTTTGGGCCAAACATTTTGCTTTAAGAATTGGGTTCATCATCAATGTTAGCACTGTATTGTAGGACTGGAAGGATGCTACAATATATGAGATATGCTTCCCTGAATAAAATATTATCTGAACTCTCTTCTTTATGTTCAATTGATGTTATTACATATTTATTTTCAAATAGAAACAAGTGTTTCTGTCATACATTTCCTTCCCTTACCATTCTGTTTTTAAAAATAACTAATGAATTATTTTTCTGTCTAATCCTATGTGGGATTCTGCCAAATGATCATCTAAACTATAAAGTTGTCTTTTTAGAGTCATAGTTGTACATCAGAGAGCCAGGCCCTTCAGCCCAATTCATCCATGTTGTGCAGCTGGCTGGTCTTATTTGCCTGTGTTTGATGCAATGGCCACTAAATCTCTAATTGTCACACATACCAAGCCTGTGGCTATTTAAGCAGCAGATTGATATTGTACAAAAGGTTTTGCATTAGGTTCTACGGCTAGATACATGCCAATGCCAAAGAATCCCTTTTAGGATAATTGAGCCCATATCCCACTTTTTAACAAAGAGACTGAATCTTGTCTGGTTTTTTTCTCATATGAGTCAAGTTTGATCAGTTTTTTTTAAATAAAGAATTAAACTTTGGACATCCATACTTAATGTACCAGAGGACCTTAGTCTTGGGAAATAAAGCCCAACCTTGTGCTGCAGTGAATGAGTTGTTGATCGTTTAGAACTCAACCTTTTGAGCAATGAATGTAAATGCATTTTGCAGGTCTGTTAATGGGGTCTGAATATCTTTCCAGTTCTAGAATGCAGTTAATGCAGGCTGAACACTTTCCTAGTAATTTTGAAGATTAGCTCTACTTTTGCAAGAAGTTTGTTTGGAACTTAGTTGCAACATTGTGGAAGAAAGTTTGAGAAAAGCTTGTCAGAGTAATGACTCTCTGTCATGGTTATAACAATGGCTTTTACTGCCAAATAGGAAATGGAAGGAGGGGAAAAAACTGGATCGACAGTAAGTTTTACATGCCAGCTGATTTTCAATTTCATTCATTTTAGTTTTGGTTACTGTCTGTAAGTACAAATACAAATTTGCACCTGAAAATCGCTTAGAACTAATTTATTTTGCACAAGAAAATTAAATATTTTAAAATTAAATAACTGGCATTTAAATATTATTACACAATTTACATCCCATGGGGTACTCTAATGATAAGAAATAATATATAATCTCTATTCACTGGAGAGGATCAGCTGATCGCTTTAGAACTTAAAAGTTTATTTCAGGGCTTGACTGGATGGATGATAATTGTATATTGCCTCTGGGTGGACTATCTAAAATCAGAGGTTTTGTTCATAGGATAAGGGTTTAGCCATTTTTAAAATGTGATGAGTAGAATTTTGTTTGTTCAAAGTTTCAGAAGATTCATGTTTGAAATAGATATATTTTCAGACACGGAAATCAATTTGTTAGGAAAATCAGGCAAGTAATTGACCTTGAGTTCCAAGATTGACTATGATCTCATTGAATGGCAGAGGAAGTTCGGGGGCTATATGGCCTCCCCCTGTGTCTGTTTTTATTTTGTTAAAGGCAATAATGAAGTGTTTAAGTCATCCTGAATGTTTCCTTTTTTTCTGTTCAGGAGCTCACCAATTTAGCAAGATTACCTGAGCTTCAAGAGTTAAGTCTAAAAGATCCACAGTACCCAACAAATCCTGTCTCTCTTCTTTGTAACTACATTACACATGTAGTTTATCACATTCCAAATCTTGTGAAACTGGATAGTTATGATGTTTCCAGTAAACAAGTCAAGGAGTTTGCTGAGGTAAGTAACTTTTGCATAACTTGTTCTCAGTGCGTAATCAGTTTACTTCTGTTGTCAAAGATGAGAACATTTCAAAATTGGTGTAAATTGGGTTACCTGTATAACACATCAAAGCATTTTGAGTTCAGCCCTTTTCACTAAATACTCTTAAACTGTAAAACTTAGCAGAAAAGGAGCAAAAATAGTATTGCTGAAACATAACATCAAGTTCCGACAGGGCAATATTCCATTGATTTGCTTGTCATATTAGAATGTATGTTTGTATAAGGAAATTTAATTTTTGTAATTGAGGGATTGAGAAAGGCAGGACTTCTTTTGGAGGAGAAACAAATTAAGTCATAAAATTACACTATTTCTAAAATGTAGGTATGTAATAAAATATATAAATAATGAAATGAAAGTATAAAATATCACCCTTAAGTATTTTAATACTAGAATCAAAATTAAAGCAAGGTTTGATTAAATAATTTCTTTACAGTCTACAGTGATGAAAAAGACTATGTATTACAGCATGCGTGTAAAGACTATCCATTACCAACTTGCTGAATTCATAGAAAAGCTGCAGAAACAACGACGTTACTTGCAGGAAGTACCTTTGGAACAAATAAAAACCATCAACTTTGTCATAAAAGGTGTAAGTACACTGATTATCATAGTTTACAATCTAAAAAGGATGTAATCTTCAGTCAAAAGGGTATATTTTTTCATAAAAACAGTAGATTCTGAAGGTTCTAGGAATCTAGAGCCACACACACAAAATACTGGAGGAAATCCATAAGTCAGGCAACTTCTATGAAGGTAAATGAACAGTGGATGTTTCAGGTTGATGCCCTTCATCAGGATTGTAAAGAAAGGGAGAAGAATCCAGAGTAAGAAAGTGAGAAGAGGGGAAGAGGTAAGGAGGGAAGTACTACACCTGCCCCTACTCCTCCTCCCTCATCACCATTCAGAGCTTCAAACAGTTCTTCTAGATGAATTGATATTTCAGTTTGGGGGACAACTTTGCTGAGTATTTTCACTCTGTCCACCACAAGATGTGGGATCTTCTGGTGGCTAACTATTTCAATTTGACTTTCCATTCAGACTATCCATGGTCTCCTGTACTGTCATTCAGATTCGAGGAGCAACACCTCATATTCCGTCTGGGTAGCCCTCAATCTGACGACATGAACATTGATTTCTCTAACATCTGGTAATTTCAACCACCACCTTTCTTACTCCTTCCCCTTCCCTTGCCCCACCTCCTATTTTGGCTTCTGGCTCCTTCCTTTCTAGTTTGATGCAGGGTTTTTACCCAAAACATCAAGTGTTTACTCCCCTCCATAGTCGCTGCCTGATTTTTTTTTAGTATGTTGGACAAATCTCAATCCATGATTATATATTATATCATCAACATCATATACTCTTAAGTTGTAATTTAATCTTTTGTGAGACACATTGTAAAATGCCTCTTGGAAGTCTAAATACAATACATCTGCTGTTTCCCAGCTATCCACTCTGGTTGATCTTTCTGGAAATATTCTAAAGATGTAAAATATGATTTCCTCTCTATAAGCCATGTTGACATTGCTTAGATATGAATTTCAAATGCTTTTACTTCCTTAAAAATTATTTAATATTTTCCCAAAAATATGCTTGTAGTTATCTTCACTTTATGGGTTCTCCCACCATCCAAAGGTAGAGCATTTCTATGAAACAGTTCTTAAACCGGAATGTCATAAAGTGAATAAGCAATTACCATTTATTAGTATGGGAAAAATTTGTGAGCGTTCCCAGACTCAAAAATAACCTACAAAATCATGCCAAATAACACAAAATAATAGTAACATATAGTAAAAGTAGGAATGATATGATAAATACACAGCCTATATAAAGTAGAAATACTTTTCTGCAACCATTGCAGCATTGTCTAATGTAGCGAAAATCTCTCTACGTAGCGGAAGCGGTCTCACTGGAAGCACTCTGTCCAGTAACCTTTAAGCTATGAAGCTGCCAAATCATACCAAATAACACATAAAAACACACAGCCTATATAAAGTAGAAATAATGTACGTACAGTGTAGTTTCACTTACCGGATTTGGGAAGACAGTGAGCACACTGATGATGGTGTGTTAGGCTGAGTCGTCGGAGGTTGGGGTGCTTGGCAATTTTTTCCAATAAATTGCAGTTTCGTCACAGTTAAACACTTGCTTATAAGAATAACCACCTTCTTCTGTAATCATTTTCTTCAGTTCTGCTGGGAACTTTTTGGCAGCTTTAGTATCAGCCGAAGCACTCTCTCCAGTAAATTTTAAGCTGTGAAGTTGCCCTCGCCTCAGAAACCAATCAAACCACCCATGACTACCTTTAAATTCCACTTTCATAACACTTCCATCACCATTGTCCAGTGCTTTCTGTTTCAGGTTATTAAAAAGACTGACTGATTTCTCCTTGTATAAGATAACGGAACACCATGCCTTGTACACCCATCAATCCACTCAAGCAACAGACTTTCCATTTTATCCATTATTGGACGCCGACTAAGAGAGACCACTTTGCTACAAGCAGAACCAACAATAACATCGGCTGCTTTCAAGATTCTTTCTGTCTGCGTATAAATAGTGCAAATGGTGGATGCAGGCAAGATCAAAACGCAGACAATGTCCTTACTTCATTCACCATGATTGAAACACTTAATTACGTCTAGTTTTACGCTAAGTGTAACACCCTTAAGAGCTCTTTAGACTTTTCTAATACCTTAGAACTCATCTTGCTAACACATGCACAAAATAGATCGACATAAAGCACAGATGCTCACAGGCATGTGTTTAAGCAATGGTGGCTAGAGTGCCGTTCCGGGGGAGGAGCTTGGCTGCTTGGTTCGTGCACTGCCTTTTTTCGTAACAGTGAAAACACCTTCTGTTAGCAAAAACAGGTAACTAATGTAGGTCTTTCATAACATCAAGGTGTCGTAAAGTGAACGTTCGAAAAACGGGGGCCACCTGTATCTCCCCTTGGCAGTTTCCTCATCCTCTGGTACTTCTCTAGAACCCTAAGGATTTTAGGAAGCTTACTAGTAATGCATCCATTATCTCACTAGCAATGTTTAGGATCCTAGGATACAAACCATATTAGTTTGCTTAAGATTAGTTTTTTGTTGCACTTAATTCCTTTCCAGCATCACTCAGTGCCAGTGGGATGTTTTTACTACTTTCCATTGCAAAGACTGATGCAAAGCATTTGTTTAACTCCGTTGTCGTTTATTTTATTGTCAATAATTGTTTCCCCGTCTTACTTCTTCCAATGGGCTTGTTTTCTCTTCCATTTTATATGCTTAAAATCTACTTTAATATTCCTCACTCATTTTTCCTCATATTTTATTTCTATTATCTTTGTTGCATTCTGAATTTATCCCAATCTTCAGTTTGTTTAGCCTCCATAACATTTTCTCTTTCAATTTGATACGTATGCTAACTTTTTTGCTTAGTCATGGTTGGTTCATCATTCCCTCATAACCTTTCCTCCTGACTGAGATGTATTTTTGTGGAGTGTAATGAATTTCCTCCTGAAATGTCTGCCACTGTTTGGCATGAACATTGAATTCTCCAACTTCTGGTAATTCCCTTCCCCTCCCTTCCCCCATCCCAGTTTCACTCTGCCTCCTCCTCCAGCCGCCTATCACCTCTCTCATGATTCTGCCTTCTTCTACTACATATAGTGCTTTCCCCTTACATTCTTTCTTCACCTTTCCTGCCTATACCCTCCCTGTTTCCCCTCCCCAACTCCTTGATCTTTCCTCTTACTGGTTTTTCACCTGGCACCTACCAGCCTTCTACTTCCCACCCTCCCCCCACCTTCTTTATAGTGCCCCTGCCCCCTCCCTCTTCAGTCCTGATGAAGGGTCTCAGCCCGAAACGTTGACTGCTCATTTCCACAGATGCTGCCTGACCTGCTGAGTTCCTTCAGCATGTTGTATGTGTTGCTTTGACCACAGCACCTGCAGTGTACTTTGTGTCTGCCACTGTTTGCCTGCTTTCCTTCCTGATAATCTATCTATCTAGTCCTCTTCTGCCAACTCTTCTTTTTCATTCCATTATAATTTCACTAATTTAAGTTAAACCTAATTACCAAACCAGGATTCTCACTCACAACAGAATATACTATAATATTCTTTCATGCTATGTTCACAACTTCCAAAGAGATCTTTAGCTATGAAGTTCTTCATTAAATATGCTTCATCATCCATTACCAGTTAAAAGATAATCTATCCTTTATAATGGCTCCATAACATATTCATGTAGAAAACAATTGTAATGCATTGTAAGGTTTCACTGCTAATTTAGTGGCTTCTTTGTAATGTTCACTGCTGAGGTAACGGTTTCACTGTAGTAGCAATGTTTGGGTTATGACTGGAGATAACAGGATGCACGTTAGCCAAAAAGAGATTGTTGCTGTTACTTGTGAGTCTGGAAAGATGTTTTTTCACGGACTTTTGTCGAGGAGAGATGAAGAGGGAAGGCACGTGTAGAGAGAGCTGGTAGACCACTGGATTGTGTGGACTGGGATCTGAGGGTCCAAAGGTCGGCGATGCTCGGAGGAGACTGATGGTGGAAGAAGGACTACTGAGTGAGCTGCAATGTGACTTTGACTTGACTTGGGCCCTTTTTTTATTTGCATTACGAACCCTATATTCATATTAAGATTCATAAAGTTCAATCATTTAATTGCATATGGTGTACGGTCTGATATTTTGCATTGTGGATTTGTAACTGGGGGTACATTACACAGCATCCACACAAACGCGATTACCCAGTTTCGCGGGGCTGAAGGCTGTTTCCCTAAACAAGGGGTGGCCAACCTTTTACATTCCATGCCTAACTTTTTCACGCACGAGTTCAGATGTGCCATACAACTCTCGTACCCCCACAATTCTTGTAAAAATATATTAATATAGAACTCATGCATGAAAAAAAATCACAATTGAACTCATGCGTGAAAAAATTGACGCATGGAATGTAAAAGGTTGGCCACCTCTGCCCTAGACAAACACGAGCTGGGCGAACCTGAGGGTTACACAATCTAAATGTACTCTGTGAATTTGTTCTCATAGCTACACTTTCCAACTTGGTTATTAAATCTTACAGATGAAAGCCACCCAAATTTATGGCACTGCTATGTTTTACATCCCCCCCCCCCCCCATTATTTGTTGATGTATATTCTTTCCTGGAGTGTAACATGATCAAAGGTCTACACAATATTAACTACAGTTCATCTTTTTACTTTCTACCTTTTACCTCCAATTAGATAGTCAGCATAATCTGCGCCAAGATTGGTTCTCACAACTACACTTATTAAGAGTCCTATCTGTCACCTTTTCTTTTCCAAATTTCCTTCCTAAAAGTCAAATATCCTCAAGTATTAAGTTCCCCAGTTTTGATTTCCTTTGCAACTATGCCTCTATAAAAATTATCACATCCATTTATCTTATTGTGAGCCACATAAGATGACCATATTACAAATGCTTCAAGCATTAAACTACAAACCCTTTAGATTTGCCCTTTTATACTTATTGATCTTCATATGCTTTTTGTACAGTGACTCTGTTTGCTCACGCTTTTGATTTCTCTGCTTCTGCTTTTGCATTCTTCATTTTTATTATATTTCTATCCTTCGTTCTCTGTTTCTTGTCACCCTGCTTAGGTTCCCATAGCCCTACCATTCTAGTTTTAAACCGTTCAACAATGCTAGCAAACACATATAATGACATTGATCCCTGTCCTCTCTGGGTAAAAGACTCTGCATGTTTAGGACCCACCTTCCTCAGATTAGTTCTTAAGAAACTAAGTCCCTGTCACCAGCATCATCTCTTGAGCCACTGATTCATCCAATCTTTTCTGTTGTTCTTGTGCTCACCAGCATGCAGCATGTTGTTCTAGAAAACTCTTCTGACAATGTTTTTGTTACTCACTAGCATGTGGCACACATTGTTCCTTTCCTGACCATGACCTTACATACCTGAATCATCATGAAAGGTAAAAGTAAAGCCCAAAACAGTTTTCTGCACAGTTGTCTGATTGCTGTATTTAAGTATTATTTTTGCAGGCTTAAATTATTTTTCATCTATATCCATTCGGTCTCCATTCCTAATGATCTTGACAGATATTTCAACAATTTCAGATCCTTGGTGTCTTTCAGCTATCTCAATTGTAAAAGTGCTGTACATTCTTTCTGGTTGATACATTGGTACTCATAGTCTGTACCGTCACAGAATTATTTTTTAGCACCGATAGTGAAGTACAAAATAGCTCATTAGTTGTAGTTCTAATGATACTGTAATCATTGGTTAATATCTTGCAATATCTTGGTGTTTTTTTTAAAGATATGGTCAATTACACCTTGAATCAAGTTCAAGAGTTCACCCACCATCTGTGGAGGAAAAGGGGGTTAGTGTTTTGGGTCAAGGCTCTGCAGCAGGACCTGAATCTTGATGCAGGATCTCAACCTGAAGCATTGACTATTCCTTTTCCTCCACAGAAGCTGCCTGATTTGCTGGGTTGATCCAGTAGTTTGTTTTTTGCTCCAGGATCCATTATCTGTAGTCTCTTGTGTCTCAAAGGGTCCATCTGTTGACATTAACAAGTCAGCTTTAAACGAGTTATAGAACAGTTAGAGATTTTTTCGAGCAATGCAATAAATAGATAACAAACCAATATTCTTGAAACAGCTAGAATCTGAATTGACAATGCTCCAAGTCAACAAAATGCAAGATTCTGTACCAACCTCTCTGAATGGCTTGAAGAGTACAGTCGAAATGGAAGAGGTTAACAGCTGTGACAGTTCTGTTAAGAAAAATACAGAAGATCCTAATTCAGAAAATAAATTTTCCCAAAAATTGGATGCTTTGAAAAAAAGGCTAACTTTTTGGAACACAACAATGGAAGAGTGAGTAAAATCATTTATGATGCACCTTTATTCTGAAAGTGGTTTAACTTCTAAAGTAATACACAGTATTTTATAATGCTTATAAAGGGATGTACTGGATAAGTAATGTAGCAGGGACAGAGTGTTGTGCTAAGGTAAGGATAGGGGAGGTGAATCTGAGACTGGTGCTATGTTGTTGGCAATGGAGAAGTGGGGTGCTTAAGAGCTTTCAGATTGCTAAGTTAAGGTTTGGAGACATGTGAAGGGGATCCTTATAAGAAGGCACTGGGTGGTGAAAAAAATGTCATGCACACTTTCATGCCAAGGATTAAGGCTGACATGTGAAGGGATTTGGAGATTGAGAAATACTTTGGAAACTTTGGCACATCAGATAATAGGTGAGTGGAGTATGGAAATTGTCAAGGCCCTGGGTAATTGGGACCTTGAGCTGAGAGATGGGTCCGTCAACAGTTCCTTTCCTCCCACAAAAACTGCTTGATCCGCTGAGTTCTTTCAGCAAATTGCTCCAGATTCTCACATCTGCAGTCTCTCCTGTCTCCTCAGGATTGAGAAGGATGATGGGAAAGAGACCTGTGGAATGTTTGGGTAGCATGATATACAGGAGGAAGCAAAATAGCAAAATAAGAGGGTGATTTGTCTGATGGATCTCAATCTAAAATTGTCTTGGGAAAACATTTTTGTTATTGATGGCTGTTTGGGATCTAACATGGAATAAGATCAGAGTCATGAGCAGTGAAGTGGGTACCCATCAACAGTAAGGGGATTTTTCATGCCACTGCTACCAGGAGCAGCCCTCTTTTCTATGCACCAAGGTGAAGCAGCGATGGAAGAGGTAGCACAGGAACAACACCTTAATTTATTTGGTATAATTTAGCCTTTAATTTAATCTCAGCCATTTCAGGAAATAAGCACTTTCATTATTTTCACTTCCAATTCCTAACATTAACTCCACTATTTTAGCAATCTGAAATAGTTCTGTATTTTCTTCCTGCAAACTGACCTTTTGTTCAGATTGCCTTCTGTTATTATCTTGCACCTAGATTTTTCTCGTTTCATTTTCCCTGTCGTTGCACCTTAAGACTCGCTTTACATTCAATTATTCCCATTTCTGTTCAAAAATTATTAAACTGATAATTTCTCCATATGATACCAGATTGAATATCAAATATTTTCTATTATCTATCTTCTTAATTTTGGCAATGCATTTATTTTCCATTTATTTTTAAATGTTATATATTTTGACAGATGCTACTTGACCCACTGACTTCCTTCAGCATTTTTTTTCTGTGTGCCAGACTCCAGATTCTACATTTTTTTGAGTCTCTATTACCTTTGTGTTCATGTTTTAACGTTTTTCTGATATAACTATATAACAATTACACCACAGAAACAGGCCATCTTGGCCCTTCTAGTCCGTGCCGACGCTTACACTCACCTAGTCCCACTGACCTGCACTCAGCCCATAACCCTCCATTCCTTTCCTATCCATATACCTATCCAGTTTTACTTTAAATGACAATACTGAACCTGCCTCTACCACTTCTACTGGAAGCTCATTCCACACAGCTACCACACTCTGAGTAAAGAAATTCCCCCTCTTGTTACCCTTAAACTTTTGCCCCCTAATCTTTCTTCCTTGTACTTGTCTTCCATCTAGTGTTCTTTTCTTAATCTTTATTTGGCTTTTAAAATATGTCCTTTTCTTTCTTTCTATATGAAAGTGACTTCTATTTTTTTTCTTCATTTTTATATCTCTTCATTTCTCTACTTTTTTTTGTGAAGATCAAGCTTGTATATTTTGTTTGTGTACAACTCCCCACATCCCTTAAAAATTAACCAGGAATCATCAGACAATTGAATGCACATTGTTTTGGTGTCCAGAACCATGTTGCTTCATCTTACCTGATATTCCACCACTATTCTTCTGAGGATAACATAGAGAATTGGCTCATCTCTACTCCTTTATAATTCCCTCCCTCCTCTTTACATGCTTGATTTCTAATCTCCATCTCCCTACCCTTTCTTCTATTTCCCATCTTTATTCCCAACCTTCCTGCCTTTTCTTCGTACCCTCCTGTCCTTCCTCCAATCTTCCATTTGAACCTTTATTAACAATTTCTCTCTACCCTGCCTACCCACTGAATTTGATTTTACTTTTCTTTTTGTAATAATTGATGAATTGATCTGTTTTATAATGTAAAAATGATAAAGTAATAGGCCTGATGTGGTTTTTAAAAATAAAATGGTTGACGTGTATTATAGGTGATTAGAATAAATAGTGAATAAATAGCTCTGGGACCTAATTATTTGAAAGAACTGCAGACTGCATCTGGGCAAACTTAATGTTTGACAGTTCCTGCAACATCTACAGTACTATATTTATACAGACATAAAATTGTAATGTGGATAAATTCAAGCATTTATCTCAAGTGTGTGTGTGTGTGTGTGTGTGTAAAAATACATAATAATATACTATTGTAACATTTTTCATCTTTAAAATAATCATTATATTTGTATTTTCTCTTCACAGAACTGAAGTGGGCTATGAGATGGAAGTAAAGTCAATAACTGAGTTTTTAAATTTGAGTATTCTGTTTCTATTCATTGAACTGGAAACAGTGGGGAATATTCGCTTTGAAGAAGGCACACCTTCTGATGTGTGGTATGATGATAGTTACAAAATACATAGCTATAAGTCTTCAATTCCTTACTTTTTAAATATTACTTGGGATAGTAACAACTAAAACAATAAAATCTGCAACGTTGGGTAAATATATGCTACTCCTATCAAAAATAATTGGTTACATTTTACCAGCAAATATTTCACATTTATTTAGATACAATTTCACTTGTAATGCGTTCTAGGTCAGCCATAATGTCACTTGTATTGTATCACAAAACAGTTAAATTATATGTACTTTTGGCTGGAAAATCTATAGAAAGCCTCCAGTTCTGTCCTTTTCTTAAGTCTGTGAGTCTCTGAATTTTATTCCTGCTTGTTGAAATATAGAAGTCAGAGGTGAACTGGAAATCAGATCAACAAAATCAACAAATTTCTGCAATCATAATGGATTATCGTTACAAGAGTTAACATGCATAAAATGCTGCACAAAATACAAAGCAGGCTGCCACCATGCATCAACATGAACAGTGGAAGTTTTGGGCCAAAGCATTTCATCAGAACTAGAAACAAAGAGAGGAGGTAGCAATATAGAAAGGTGGGAAAAGGAACAGGAGCACAAACTGGCAGGTGATAGGTGAATCCAAGTGAGAGAGGAAAGGTAGGGAAATGGGAATGATATGAGAAGCTTGGAGATGGTATGTGGAAGAAGTAAAGGGTGGAAGAAGATAGAATCTGATAGGAGAGGACAGTCAACTGAAATAAAAGGAAGCAAGTGGGGAACCAGTGGGGGGAAGGTGTGGGTGATTGCAGGGTATGAGTGTAGAGCAAGGTAATGAGAAAGGGGTGATGGATAAGGGAAAATCAAAAGGGGGAGGGGTTGAAAAGAGGGGAATAGTTACAGAAAATGATGTGGATGCCATCGTCAGAAACTACCAAGCAGAATATGAGATATTCCTCTAATCTGCATCCAGCCTCAGTGTGTCAATAGAGGAGGCTCTGGATAGACATGTTTGGTCCCCTGAATGGTGTTGAGAGGAGATGGTAAGGATAGTGTAATACTTAGCATAGTTGCATGGAGTTGGATCAGTGGAGAAGGTCAAGCTGAAAAGGGAGCCACGGCAAGGACAATTTGTGCAGAAAGCAGAGACAGGAGGGGAAAATGTGCCTGGTTGTGGTATTTGTGGTATGTTGGAGAGCAATGAGAAATATGCATACTGTCGATAATTTCACATATATCTGTTCTTCAGCTTTAAACCTTTCTGTGGGGAAGCCAGTCAGGACTCACAGACTAGCAGAAACAGGAATTCTTTTAAAAAGTTTATTAAAGCCTGACCATGCACCATGAATTATTTAAACTTGGGAACTATAACAATACATACTGTATGAAATAACTAAAGATTATGTAATGTGAAATACTATAACCTGTCATACTATTAAATGAAGTCTGCATCCAGTACTTTACACTGCTTTTCACTCCGAACTTCTGATACTTCACTTACCCCTAGTGATGGTCAATCCTGTTAGCGGTTCTCTTGCAAGCAGCTCTTATTCTTCCTAATTCTTATCTGAATGATTTCAAAGGTACTTGTTCTAGTAACCACTTGGAATATTCAGTCTGTACCTCCTTCTAAGTTGTCTCATCTTTCATGAGTCCTCATTATTTACAATCCAAAAATAACACCCATGGTAATTTGATTGATGTAACCTTCCCTTTTAATTGTACATATTATCCTTATCCTGTTTTCCTGCTGCATACCATGCATTGTCCGTTATAGGCATTGTTGATGTCCAATCGTGAGCTCAACAACGATACTTTGATGGTGAAACAGGTTTGAGCTTTTCGGCATCAGTGAGTTAGTTGTTAACATGTTTTTCTGTGATACATTCACAAACACCTGTTGAAGGCAGCTCCAGCAACACCAGAGCCATCTATAATTCAGCTTGAAACTTTTTGCTGATATTGCAATATGACAGGTGCCTGGAAGAAATGCTTGTGTTTGAATATATAAATTCTCCCAAAATTCCTTTCCAGTTTTTCACCTGTTTGAAAAGCTAAGCACTGACACAGAGTTCCTTCACAGCAGCTTGGGACTGAAATTTCATTCGGTTTTAGCTCAGCACGCATTTAGCATTCTTGCTAAAGGCATAACTTGAATGCAAACGAAGTATGAAATGCAGTAATGCAAAATCAAATCTTTGGTGGTCTTAGCAAGATTCTGAAGCAATGAGCAAGCTAAAAGGACACCATTTCACTGCATTTTAGCATTGCCATATTTCACCATGATGGTTATTGACTAGCTGACTTGGTATCAGAACAGTTTTAGGGTCTTTCATTAGTCTTTTCCCTCTAGCCCTAATGTTGAAAACACTTACAAGTTCTGCAAATTGCACCAACCATAACTCCTTGCTAAGGCCCCAAAGGTAGTGCCTGCTTCTTATGAGGAACCTCCTTTGCAACTGATGACACTTTTCTGTTGCGATGTGATGGAGGAGAGGAATCTTCTACTTGCTAGTTCCTTTCTCCTTGGCTTGGCCTCAGTTCTTCAGAAGTCTTTTGGTTGAGACTTCTAAGGATGTACAAGCTATTGAATTTTTTTTGATTTAAGATAACAACTAATAATTCCACAGCTGTTGTCC
Source organism: Hypanus sabinus (assembly GCF_030144855.1). NCBI lineage: Eukaryota > Metazoa > Chordata > Chondrichthyes > Myliobatiformes > Dasyatidae > Hypanus > Hypanus sabinus. The sequence goes on from NC_082707.1 coordinate 174,756,249, forward strand.
AGAACAAAACTGATTTTTTTCCCTTTCGCATAAATAGAGCATTCTTGTACCGTAAGATTACTCAGCAATGGAGTCACATAAGAAAATGCAGTTCTAATTTTCTGTATCTCTCTCACTACACACTCCTCTCCCCATCAATTTTTAATTTACAAATTCTGAATGAAGCTGTTTTGGCAGCAACTTCTCCTGTTGCGACTCTTGCAAAAAAGTGTACTTCAGGACTATCTCAGTGTATATCAAATGCTGCCTGGCTTGCTGAGTTTCTCAAGCAATTTTGAGTGTGAGGTTCCAGCTTATATTGCTACTGCCACTTTATCAGCAATAGATAAAGCTACACAAGTTTGTTAGAATTTAATTTTTTTGCTACCTTCATCAAGGTAGCTGTTGTATTGCTAGTGACAATGCCCTGTTTTTCTCAGAGTTTAGTTGAAAAGTCGCAGCTTTCTAAACAGGAATTATAGCAGGATCATATGTGTTGAGGCCATGGGAGTTTTCCTATTCTGTTCTGCTATTGCCATTTTCTTTGTAAAAACAGAAAACAAAATTCAGGAAAAAGTGAAAAATCTGCCATGCATAAAGGAAAATTCAGGTCCTTGAAAATCATTCTTCATGTCCCATCCTTAAGATTCTTGAGACTTTAATACCTACCCACCCCAATTCTAAAAAAACTGGAATTTATTAATCTCCACCTATCTAACCCAAAATTCATACAGACTCTCATTAGCAACCAACCTGTGCTAGCTATGGTTTATTGCTTCAGTGCACCATCAAACCCAATTCTGTGAGTGGCTTGCAGCAGTTCCAGTCAGCAGTTGCTGTAATCTCCATATTTTACAAAGGTGATTTGTAACTAGATCCTATGGTGAAAGTTAGTCTGAACTTTTTGCAGGCTTATTAAACCACGAGTGATTATGGGCAAATGTAGCCTCCCAAGTTTCCTGACGTAACACTGATCACCTAGGTAGATAAGAAAGAGTTTCCAGATCCTATAGGGACAATGAAGAATACAATATTAAGTGACAATAATAAGAGAGACCAAACTAGTGTTTAAAATAGAGATCTGGTTGAGTATTAAATTAAAATTGGAGCCAATTTGGTTAATCTGAATTCAATCAAAACCTGCCGTCTTGTAATTGCCCAACCCAACCTAAACCAGCACTGATTAGGGTTGGGTTGGGTATCCATTCTGTGAAGGTAAACATTAATGTGCTGCTCTGTGGATTTGAACTTCAAGGCTGACCTTTGCTTCAATTCTCCAAGCTTGCATATAGAAACATAGAAAACATACAGCGCAGTACAGGCCCTTTGGCCCACAAAGCTGTGCCGAACATGCTTCATAGCCTTCATATACCCAAAACCCTCTATTTTTCTGCATGTACCAATCCAGGAGTCTCTTAAAAGACCCTATCGTCGTCATCTCTGCCTCCACCACCGTCACCAGCAGCCTATTCCACGCTCTCATCACACTCTGCGTTTTTAAAAAAAAAACTTACCCCTGACACCTCCTCTGTACCTACTTCCAATCACCTTATAACTATGCCCTCTTGTGCTAGGGAGTTCAGCCCTGGGGAAAAGCCTCTGACTATCCACAGGATCAATGCCTCTCATTATCTTGTACACCTCTATCAAGTCACCTGTCATCCTCCATCGCTCCAAGGAGAAAAGGCCAAGTTCACTCAACCTGTTCTCATAAGGCATGCTCCCCAATCCAGGCAACCGCCTTGTAAATCTCCTCTGCACCCTTTCTATGGTTTCCACATCCTTCCTGTAGTGAAGCGACCAGAATTTAGCTGAATACTCCAAGTGGGGTCTGACCAGGGTCCTATATAGCTGTAACATTAGATCTCGGCTCTTAAACTCAATCCCACGATTGATGAAGGCCTTATATACACCGTACACCGTATATGTGTCAGGGATTTGATTACTAGGCCTGCAGATGAGGCTCGATGGATCAGTCAATATTGGTGACACAAGAGACAACAGATGCTGAAATCTGGAGGAAAAAAAACACAAACAGCTGGTCCCAAACCATTGTATGGCCACTCTTCCCCTTCCCCGCCCCCCCCCCCCCCCATGGATGCTGCTTGATGCACTGAGTTCCTCCAGCCATTTGTTTTTTGCATGTTGGTACGTATCAGAAAAATTTGTGCAGTTGCAATCCCAGCAAGAGTATGATTCTGTCAAGCCATGCTTTTGGCTCCCATCTTGGGCTTCACTAGTTCAACAACTTCCAATAATCTTGATTGCAGGTACCCTGGCATAGATTGCATCCTTACTTGACTGCATGACTCAGGATTGCCTCTGAGCCTCATTTACTTTCAATATTCAGGATTGTTTGATGTCATTTTCAGTACATAAGTGTAAAGGAGAATGAAGTAATTGTTATTTCAGATCTGATTTAGCACACAAAAGCACAATAAGATAAAGAACACAATGATTAAAAAAACAATAAATATAAATACAAAGGATAGCATATATACATTGATTGTATGTACATTAAGTGACACTTGGTACAAGAGTGTCTGTACATAAAGTGACTGGCAGGAAATGATAAAGTAGTGGTGGTGAGGTGGGTTAGAGTGTGGAGGTTTTGATCAGTTTTTGTGCAGAGAGCCAGTAACTCTGGATGCAGCATGTACACTGCCATTAAACAATGAAATCAAATCATGGCAATTTTTAGGTTTAGTTATCCCTTGTGGCCTGAACCCAAGGATTATAACTGTTTCAATACTCAATCTGGTTAGGCTCCGGATTAACCAAAGGACTAATCTAAATTAATTTATGAATGCAGATTTGCTTCAATGACAAGTTTGTGATCTCACCACTGTCACCTCATTAGTACCCTTGTTATTGCCCGTCACTCAGCCAAATTAAGACTGCTGAAATTCAAGCTAAAAATGGTTCTATCTGAAGTTGGATATTTTATGGCTGGAAATTCCTTAAGTTATCCGCCAAGATCATCAGAGCTTTTTCCAATCAAATCGACAAATTTTTTTTATCCATACTGAAAATTTCCTAAATAGTAATGACAGAAGAGAGAAAGGAACCAGAAGGTGAGCATCAAGGAATTGTTCAAATTTAATTAAAGAATTTGGATCCCAATGACTTTGTGAACTGTAATTTAGGAGCATGGACAAAAACTAATTAATTTTGTGGAAGAGAAGACTCGAGAGAAGTGAAAATAATGAAGCTGGACTGAGAGCATTGCATAGATTGATGGAAGCAACGGTAGGGCCCAAGAATAGATGATGGAATGTCAAGGTGACAAGAAGTGAAAAGAAGCAAATATATCAATCCTGGGATGAAACTGATATATAGGAGTTGACAATCCCAAATTATATTCCATTTCCACAAAGAGAAATGTCCTTAAGTATATGGTGGATCTGCCGGTCCATGGAGAAAGAAAAAGAATGAATGCTTTTTGTCATTGACCCTTCAGGGAAGCTAGAAATGTGAAGCCACAAACATGCTTTAAATTGCAGAAAGAGGTAGTGATAGTGAGAACAGAGTGTGAAGTTCCTAATACTTTGTGAAACTCAGTGGATGCTTAGCACAAAATGAAAATATATTTATTGGTGATATATTTATGGATTAATTGGAGTGAAATTTGTGATGCAGATATGCATATGTATTATTTATGATAACTCAGGGAAGGTTCTCATATTTAGAGCAGAGAAGAATTTTATTTTTCCTAGATTTTCAAAAACTTTATTTCAAATTAAGATTTATGATGGTTTTGTATTGCATGGTTAAGGTCATTATTATTGTAGCACGGTTTTAAAGCTATTTACCGTCTTCATGAAACTTGGATCCGTAGCTCATTCAAGGAATTTAGTCATAAATGAATAAATTATTCATCCTTATGACAGGTTCACCTCTTGCTATGATGTAATCCTATCACGATTCTGTGCATGGGATTTCAAAAGACTTGGAGTGACAGGGTTAAAAATAAATCGTATAATCAGAGTTCATAATCGAATTCTAAGGCTGAAATATGAAGAAAAGATCCATTCCATTTTGAACAAAGAAGGATCGTCATATAGATCAGAGTGAGTGCTGTATTTAAATCATGTGTTCCAATTTGAGTATCTTTTTACTTATAATGAAAGCGGTTCGGTTTTGAAAACAATGCAATAAATTGTAATGTTAAGACTTTTAAGAAATAAATTGTATTTGTATTGTGCCATTTATACTCTTAGGCCATCTTAAAGCATCCTACGAACAATTAAGTAAATTTGATTAGCAATTGCAATTTGTAATATGGAAAAACAAGAATGCTTACTGTTCATTTTGATTAATAAATAATAGTCCTAAATAAAAATGAATACCTCTGCTGCCTTATAGATTTTCTTACATTGCAAATATATTTGATGCCCTAATTTCACAGAATTTTAATAAATATTTCTTTAGAACAGAATAAATAACGGGCTTTACGGAAAGTGAATTTTCTTTTTCTTTTCTGATATTGAACTACAGAAGTACTGTAGTTTATCTGTCATAATTTTCTTCTCATTACTACTTCTCTCTTTTTTGCCACATTCTGCTATGCCACACTTTCTTTTCATTTGCTTTTTTTCCTTTCTCCCTTCTTTTCATGCTTCTTGCTCCTCTTACATTTTTAGTTCACTGCAGGAAGTCTTTTGGTATGACTTGTAAAGTGGTAACTACTGGAAAGGAAGAAAGCTTCACAATGAATATTTTAAGAATACCCAAAATACTTAACTTCCAGACAGAAGCTGATATAATTAAATTAGTAAGTTCCAACTTTGTTACTGTTAGGTAACAGGCATAATAGTGTTTGGCATATGTTTTCTGTATTGTGCAGAATGATCCTGTTCTATCAGTTAAATCATTTCTGGCCTGAAATCAAAATTTCTGCTTTTATTTAGAAACTACAAGAAGATGCTGGAATACCTGTTTTATGTGTTTGATCCAGAAATATCCACTGGAAAGAATGAAATTCTATGTATTCTGGAGGATGGCTTCAGAAAAGCAGAAGTGTATAAAGTATGTAATATTTCACTAAATTAAATGGGTCACTAAAATATCAGTTCACTACAACTTGCAGATGAATGCTTGCTCATAAGGGAATTGCATCCCAAAAAGACTTTCAGACCAAATGGTTAGTTTGTCATTTGAAGGTGGTTTTATGTGGTTATTTTTACTCTATTCTTTTTGTGTAACACTATTTTGAATATCCTCTTATGATTATCTGAAACATGCTGACCTCAAAATTTGGATACACGGCACTATTTTTATCAGCATTACATTTTTGGAATTTTTTTTATCTCTGGAGTGGAATGTGCTTATTGACCATTTGTCTATCAAGCCACATCAGTCCAGGAATTTGACTGAGAAATTGTAGTTACAATTTGTCCAGTACAACCTGGCTCTTCTCCCTTCTCCTGGCCCTGATCTCATATAAGTAGCCATCTATATGATTGTTGAGGAGATCAAGTACATGTCTGCCTGTCCTTTCTTCAAACTGTTAACCTCTCAGAACCAACCTTGGTCCCACTCAGTACATTTTCAAGCAAGGTCCCAATTACCTTCCATCAGAACTCCACGTAATCTCTTCATTGACTTTAACCTTATTGAGTTCAGATAGCACCAAGTCACTCAAGTGTGTCATTTATTGTTCTCGTATTTGGTTCATAGAATTGATGTTTGGATTCCAGGTGTAGTCTAACTAAGGCTTTGCACTGTTCTTGACATATAAAGACCAGTAATCTGTCAGTATTTATGACTATTTTCCTCTTATTTATTTGATGGTGTAGGGATCTGCATTGTTTCTCTGTTTAGAATGTATTCTGATTTATCCTCTTTGTTACAAAACATCTCCTGTTTTCCTGCATTGATATATTTTTCTGTAATTTTGGCCGGATATTAATAATTCTCTGCAAATTAATACTTCGACCTATATTTCTATGGTGTCTCCTGTCTTTGTGTCATTCTCAAGCTTGTACTGGCGGTCTTTTCTACAATTAACCAGTTTTGTTTTGTAATCACTGATTGCAAGCTACCAACTTGTGTATTTGTCCATTACACCAAGTCACTCAGTTTCTGAAGCAGATCAATAATTATCATTAGAATTCCATCACTCATCTATATATTATACCCATCAAATTTTTAAGCATCAAGTTTGTTCCAGGCTGGCACTATAGGCAATTTGCAGTGTCTGTATTTTACTACATTAATTCATTAATATAAAGGCAAAAAAAACTGCAGATACTGGAAATCAAAATTAAAACAAAAAATGCTGGTAATAAATGGCTTCATCTATGGAGAGAGAAACGGAACTGATGTTTGGTTCGAGTCAGAGAGCAATACAGTATTGTACAGATAACAACCCTCCAGTCCTAGTAGTCCTTTCTCAGCCAGCTAGCTCCAATTCCCTGCATTAGGCCCATATCTCTCTAACTTCTCACCCTTCTATGCCCTTCTATCCAAGTGCTTCTTAAATGATACAATTTACCCACCTCAAAACAATTCTTCTGACAACTCACTCCATATACTCACCAACTTCTGCATGAAAAAAGTTGCTCTTCAGTCTCTTTTAAATCTTTTCCTCGCACCGTGAATCTATGGCCCTATTTTAGTCTCCCAAACCATGAAAAAGACTGTTATCATCCACCTTATTTATACTTCTAATAATTTTAAATGTTTTTATAAGGTCGCCCCTCATTGTCCTTCATCAAGGAATAGAAACCCAGCCTACCTAACCTCTCCCTAAGTCGCAGGCCCTCTAGCCAGGCAACATTGTCATAAATATTTCCTGTACTCTTTCAAGTTTTTAATTACATCTTTCCTATAAATAAGTGACCAAAACTGTACACTATACTTCAAATATGGCCTCATCAATGACTTGTACAACTGCACATAATGTTCCAGCTCCTATACTCCATGCCTAAGCTATAAAAGTCAGTGTGCTAAATGCCTTTCTTACTACCCTGTCTACCTGTAACATCACTTTCAACAAACTATGCCCTTGTACTCCTTAATCCCTTTGTTTTATTACATACGGTAGAGCCATTCACAGTCTAAGTCCCAGCCTGGTTTGACTTTCCAATATACATCACCTCATACTTTTCTGTATTCAGTCCATTTGCCACTCCTCAGCCCACTTCCCTAACTGATCAAGATTCTTTTGTAATCTACGACAATCTTCTTGACTATCAGCAACACTTCCTAATTTTGAGTTATCTGTAAACTTACGGATTAAGCCTTGTGTGTTTGCAATCAAATCATTTGTATAAATGAAGAATAACAACTGACCCTTGCTGCATGTCAATAGTCACTGGCCTCCAGTCTAAGATACAACCATCACCCTCTACTTCCTACATCTGAGCCAATAGTGAATCCACCTAACACCCTTTCCCTAGATTTCACAGGACCCAACCTTCCAGACTGGCCAACCATATGGGGTCTTATTAAAGGCCTTGCTAGGCCAAATAGACAACATCCACTTCCTTATCAACATCTTTCCTTTTGGTTACCTCTTTAAAAAAGCTCCAGAAGATTTGCTGAGCACAGCTTTCCAGACACACTTTCCAAGCACACTGCACCTAATCAGACTTTATCTATCCAAATATTGGTAGATCCTATCCCCCAGAATTTCCTCTAGTAACTTTCCCATTACTGCTGTCCAGCCTGTAGTTTACTGGCTTATACTTGCTACCTTTCAAACAATTAAAGTAGTGACCTTCCAGTCTTTGGGAACTTAACCAGTGGCAAACAATGAAGCAACTATATCCACAACGGGCTCTGTAGTTTCCTTTCTAGACTCCCACAAACTCAGAGGATACAGTTGGTGAGGCCCTGGGGATTTATCCACCTTAATGGGTTGTAAGACTGCAAACCTCCTTCCTGGTAATGTGAATGTCCTCCAAATCATCTTCGCTTATTTCTTGAAAAACCATTATCTCTGTTTGTCTCTCTCTCTCTATAGATGCTGCCTGATCTGTTGAGTATCTTCAAGTTTTATTACTACATTCACAGTTGTACTATCTGGCATACTGTATTTTTCCTTTTATCTGGTACAGGTACATTTTAGTCCAACAGAGTTGAGTATATTTCATTTTTTCACTGATGAATGGAAAGTCGGCCTTGTCAGGTAACGTAATGGTTAACAGAGGACACATTTTGTCCATAATAGAAACTGTTCTACATAATCCACAAACACCATCATTACGTTGTTGTGTTCACTTTAAGAGAACGGTGCCTGACATAATTATGTCAGTGTAAGGCTTTTGATTTGTTCATAATGGAAGTAAAAGGCTGTGGCTTTTGTTAAGCACATAAAATGACTCGCATGTTTTATTCACAAAATCTTACAGCCTCAAGACAATAGCATAGTATAGAGTGCTTTTGAGTGCATGCATGTTACTTGTCCAGCATCACATATCAGTACAGAGCTATAAGCAGCCAGAGGCACTTTTACTCTCAGCTGATGTGTACTCATGCATAACACATCAACAGAAGTCATGATGTCTCAATTTTTACGTAGTCTACTTTTGGGATACTGTATTAAATGAAAGGATGAATTGCCAGGTCAAGGACAGTTTCATGCTTATGTTGGTCCCCACAATGCAACATAGGTACATTAAGGGTAACGTGCAGCCAACAAATGGATAAAATTGGATAGCACAGATCAATGGAGTGTACAAAGAAAAGAGTTAACTGCATTAACTACTCTGGAGAGATTCTGTAATATTTAACAGATGAGTTTAAGATCTCACTGTAATGAGAATTCAATTCTTAATTCTAGTTTTATCATTATTAGAGATAGAAAAGATTGTAATGCTGGAAGTCTAGAGCAAAACACATAAAGCTGGAGGAACTCGGTGGGGAGGGGGACACGGGTGGTTGATGTTTTGGTCGAGACCCCACATCAGGACTAGAAAGGAAGAGAGAAGATGTCCAAAATAAAAATAAGGGGGAAAGGGGTTGAGCAAGAGCTGTTGGGTGGATTGAGGTGAGGGGGATGGTAGGCAGCTGAGGGAGGTTGAGAGTGGAAATGAATTAAGAAATTGGGAGGTGATTAGTGGAAATGACAAAGGGATGAAGGAGATGGAATTTGATAGGAGAGAACAGTGAACCATGGAATATAGGAAGGTGTTTCATGGGAGATAAGTGTGTGTGATGGGCATATTGAGAGGGTGGAGAGGGGAAATATGGGGGTAATGGGGACCAGTGGGTTAAGGTGGGTGTGGGGTGGCTGGGGCAGAAAGGAGAGATGGTTACTGGAAGTTGGAGAAATTGATGTCCATGCCTTTGGGTTGGAGACTATGAAGGCAGAATATGAGCATTTGGCAGAAGAGGAGGCTGTGGCTAGACATGGCAGTGTGCGAGTGGGAAGTGGAATCAAATTGGCTGGCCACTAGGGGATCCCAGCTGGTAAAGAGGACAGAGTGAAGGTGCTTGATGAAGATTTTCTCAAGCTATCACATTGGAGAATTCTCCCTTTCTCTCACCTGCCTATTACTCCCCTCACTTGGAATCACCTGTCACTCACCAGCTCTTGCTGGTTATACGGCTATTTTTCTGGCTATAATGGCTATCTTCTCTCTTCTTTTTCAGTGTTGATGAATGGTCTCAATCTAAAATGTCAAGTGTCTGATTTCTGGGTTTTGTGTGTGGCTTTTTGGGTAAGCCAAGTTCCCCACTATCAACAGTTCTAAATCTAGCAAAATGCCAACACAAATATAGGCACAACATAAGTATTATAATTCAAATCTATAAATTTGAACATCCCAAATTCCAAGTAAATATCAATTAAGAATAAGAGAAATTGAAGGAGCAATTGACAATACAATTCCTTTAAACCTCTTTTATTACTCCGTATGATTGTAACTGATCCTCTATCCCAAGTACACTGCACCACTGAATTCTTGGATCACATTATTCTGTTATGCCCAAAAATCAATGAATTTCATCTTTCAGTTTACTTAACTGGATATCCATTAACATAGAGAACCATTAACATTTACAACTCCTGTATAAATAAATTCGTCATCATCTCTGTCAAGGCTTTATCCTGTGACTATTGTTACGTACTCGTGACACATGACAGTGGTGCCCTTGTCACGTGGCTGGGGTTGAAGTTTTACTGGACTTGAGGTAATGGTCTTGTGATGGTGGAGTGACATCATTTTCCCGCCAGTAGAGATCATGTGACAGGTTTTTTTTACAGGTTATAAAAGGTAGACCCCACCTTGTGAGGAGGGGCAGTTCGTGGCTGGATTTGCCAAGTTGACTTCATGCCACTGTGTGTTTTAAGTGATGACGCAGTTTAGTTGAAGGATGAAGTTTTTATCTAATGCCTAAAGTTTAAAAGGTCATTGCCAGCAGGTTCTTTACGATTCTGCTAGTTCAAGACAGTGGAGAGTGAAGATCAAAGTTCGGGTGTTAAAGATCGAGGAGAATTGTTTTCTACGGTGAAACGGGTTTCTACCTTTGTTTGATCCTTATTTGGAAGGATTTCGTTGACTATCTTCGTGTTAATCCCTGGGTTTACCAGAAAGGATTGAAGGTAGTGAGGAAGGAAAGGTCAGTGCCTTTAAGCCGTTTCAGTTCGTAAATTCTTCATGGGAAGTTCGACGTCGGGGATCGAAGCCAAGCGACGTGAAAGAGAATTTAAATCGTCTTATAAAGTCTCTCCTTTTAAGTGGACTGTGAGCATATCGAACTTTTGGCAATACCACTTTAAAGAACTGTTTTTGCAATATCGCTTTAAGAACTGTTTGGGCTGCCGCACCGCAGCTGTTTCTGGTTATGTTAGTGTTTGTTTACTTTTTGGGGGTTTGTTTTCTGTGTTTAATAAACGTGTTGTTTGTTATCTAAAACCCTTGCCGAACTCATATATTTATTGTTGCCTGAATACATAACACTATGCCTTCTTGTTCTTGATTGTGCAGTTGAGAAAACTGCATCATACTAACTACTCTTTCAGGTTGTTCATATCTCACAGAGATCATCTCTTGCTCCTTTAGATTCTAGTGAGTACAAAGCCCTTAAGGAGTGCCCATTGCTATCTGATTTCTTAGATGGGATTGGATGGTCTATTTGTTTGCAAGAAGACCTCGAGGTATAATTTCTATACCTGACCTCAGAAATTATGCATGAAGATCTGTTAATATCAGATGCTGTTGAAACATAGTCCAGAGAATGATTTATTTAAATTGAAAGATCTCACCCTCATGTATCTGTTGTGGGACTGTTATTTATCAAATGAATCTGGGTTATTTTTATGAGTGATTTCTTTTTTTATATAATTGATCTATCATGACTAAAAGTATCCAATAACATGATAGATCATTGACACAATTACATGACTGATACTTAAATTCCTCCAAATTGTTAGGAGTGTTGCAAAATCTCATCCCTTGTTTATTATGGTATCCTAGGATTTTGTTCATTTGTCCCTGGAAACTTGGGTTTTTAGCCTGTTCAAGTATTCTGCAAACTTGTTATGTTCATGATAAATTACTGGAGGGCATACGTGTTTGATATCTGATCATCCATCCTCTTGTATTTCCCCAGGTAAAGTAAACTAATCAAGGAATTGAGATTTTAAGTTTCTTTCAAATACTCGTGATGCTTTCAAAGTTTTCAATACTATTTTACAATTAATGGTTTGTACATTGCCATGATTTTTCCTTAATATCCTTAATTTTTAGTTTTCTGGAACAATAATCGCCAATTTAGAAATATAATTCATCTGTTCTGAAAGTTGTTTATATGTTCATAATACAAGGAGCTACAAATGTACCACACAATAAATTTAACTAATTCATATATTATTGCATTTCTTCACAGTTTCTAGGTCGTGATGAGGCAGTTCCTCTCTGCAACAGCATGAGCTTATGTGAACAGCCTAGAATAGAATACCTGCAGCAACAAGCAGAAGCCTGGAATACTAACCTAATTGATCCAGTACCTTTCCGATATGGTAAAAGAATTTGGTGTAATGGATCTTGATATATTTCCTTATGCTTTTAAGTATTGTTTTCACAAAATTATTCAAAGAACAACGTGGTATGCTGGAGTCTACCAAAAATTGAATCACAACTGGAGATCTTCCAGCCTTTTTGAGCTTTTATCAACTCTTGTGAAGGATGGTTCATCTGACTGCCACACTTTTCCTCATGCCCTTGCTACTCTTTTACTCCTAATTTTTATCCAGTTACCTTTTCTGGCAATTGTTTTTGAGTTTGACTCCACTCGTTCTCTAAAGGTGGTTTTCTTCCTCATATCACCTTTATCATAATGTGAATCAACGTTTTTATTTTTGGTCATCTTTGTTCTACGGAGAACACTTTAATGTCTCCAGTCTCCCCATGTTATATTATCTTTGGATCCAATCTGGTAAGTGCTTTCTTTATCCTTTACAAAACATTCACATTTATCCAAATTTGTAGTGACCAGAATTGAACACAATATCTTGCAAATATTGAACTAGTTTTCAACAATTGAAGTGTTCAGCTACTAATTTTTGCACTTATAAAGATTATTTAATGAAGATCTTTAAACTTCTAATTTTATATAATACATAATATCTCTTTATTTGTCCAAACAAAATTTGTTACCCCATTCTTTTCAGTGATGAATTTCATCTGACATACCTACTGTATTTCTTTACTATCTTCTGCTAGACAAGTATTATGTTACCATCAGTTGTGAAGATGTCCTGACAGTAGCAGAACAAATCTGCTTACTCTTTGATTAAATTTATTTGCATGCGTCTGAGAAATTTTAGGAACCTCAAGTCATAGCTAACACTATAAAATCCTTCCATTTCTGTTTACTGTTTCATTCTACAAGCTGAGCCACATGTACTATTGTTCAGAATACAACTGTAACCTGCTGAGGCAAAACTTGCCATCCTCTCCTAATTCCAGTCTATCTGAGTCTTTGTTTTTATTATATAACAGATCAAAATTTCTGTATAACTGGCAGTAATAATTGCTGATGACCAGCCCCACCCTTTCTTGAACTACATTGGATGGGAGTTTTTATCTTAAAAATAAGATGTCCCTAGATATTAATAATGTTCCCCTTTGATATATTGTAGTGTTATTGACCTCAGTTTAAGGTTAAGGGGTAGGCCATTTAGAACGAAGTTCAAGAAAAACTTTTACATCCAGAGAGTTGTGGATCTATGGAATGCTCTGCCGCAGAAGGCAGTGGAGGCCAATTCTCTGGATGCTTTCAAGAAAGAGTTAGATAGAGCTCTTATAGATAGCGGGGTCAAGGGATATAGGGAGAAGGCAGGAATGGGGTACTGATTGTGGATGATCAGCCATGATCACATTGAATGGCGGTGCTGGCTCAAAGGGCCAAATGTCCTACTCCTGCATCTATTGTCTAATGTACATTCCCCCTCTTTCCTTGGCATGAACAAACAGAGCCATTGCTTACCTCTAGCTCCTCCTTCTGACTGCCATTTGACAAAATATCACTATGTTTCAAAGTCACAATTTTGAATAACATTGCATGTGGTCAAGCACAATTTGAAAAGTAAATGTGGCCTTATAGTTGTATTGGAATTTAAAACTGTGGGATTCACTTCAAACAGGTGGAAAGTCAGGTTCAGTAGATTTTCAAACTAACATTTTAGATGGGAACACACTTACGGCAGGATTTTTCATAGAAACATAGAAATTAGGTGCAGGAGTAGGCCATTCGGCCCTTTGAGCCTGCACTGCCATTCAGTATGATCATGGCTGATCATCCAACTCAGAACCCTGTACCTGCTTTCTATCCATACCCCCGATCCCTTTAGCCACAAGGGCCATATCTAACTCCTTTTAAATATAGCCAATGAACCAGCCTCAACTGTTTCCTGTGGCAGAGAATTCCAGAGATTCACCACTCTGTGTGAAGAAGTTTTTCCTAATCTCGGTCCTAAAAGGCTTCCCCTTTATCCTTAAACTGTGACCGCTCGTTCTGGACTTCCCCAACATCGGAAACAATCTTCCTGCATCTAGCCTGTCCAATCCCTTTAGAATTTTATACATTTCAATAAAATCCCCCCTCAATCTTCTAAATTCCAGCATATAAGCCTAGTCGATCCAGCCTTTCTTCATATGAAAGTCCTGCATTCCCAGGAATCAATCTGGTGAATTTTCTTTGTACTCCCTCTATGGCAAGAATGTCTTTCCTCCGATTAGGGGACCAAAACTGCACACTATACTCTAGGTGCGGTCTCACAAAGGCCTTGTATAACTGCAGTAGAACCTCCCTGCTCCTGTACTCGAATCCTTTTGCTATGAATGCCAACATACCATTTGCCTTTTTCACCGCCTGCTGTACCTGCATGCCCACTTGCACCTCTCCTTTTCCTAATCAGCCACCATTCAAATAATAATGTTTTCCTGTTCTTGCAACCAAAGTGGATAACCTCACATTTATCCACATTAAATTGCATTTGCTATGAATTTGCCCACTCACCTAACCTATCCAAGTCACCCTGCATCCTCTTAGCATCCTCCTCACAGCTAATACCGCCGCCCAGCTTCGTGTCATCCACAAACTTGGAGATGCTGCATTTAATTCCCTCGTCTAAATCATTAATATACATTCAACTGAGAAATAATATATATTTCAACTGAGAAATGCAGGTGCAAACCAGCAAACTATATATTGACATAAAACACCATGTGTAAATAATCCAGTCCTTTGGGCAGACAGTAGGACTTAATCTGGCTATTCCAAGTACTCTACCATTTTTCTTTTCAGTCAATAGCTTTTGAGGCTAGTATTTCTAAAGGATTTGAATAAATAAACAGACATATGGATTATTTTTAAAAACAGTGGCAATCATAGCAAAGATGTGGTTAAACATGGAATACATGTGTCTGTTGCTGTATCTCTACAAACATCTTGCACAGTTACAGAGTTGTTGGTTCTGTCATGGTACACTTGGACATTAAATATTTTGTCAGTTTTGAACATGTGAGTGCAGCTGGCTGTTTTCACTGGCTGAGTAGCTTGAAACTTAGGTTCACAGTCTCAGAAGAGGAGGCAGACCATTTTAAGCACTGAGTTGAAGAGAAATTTCTTTACTCAGAGAATGGTGAATCTTTGAACCTCTCTAATCTGAGGGCTGTAGAAGCTTAGTCATTGACTTAAGACAGAGATAGATAAATTTCTGGATATTAAAGGAACAAATGGATACTTGGAAAGTGCATTATGAGGAAAGCAAAATGACACTAAGGTAGAAGATCAGTCATGATTCTGATAGTTGACAGAGCCTTCTCAAAGAGCCAGTTAGACCATAGCACCATAAAAGATGAGAGCAGAATTAGGTCGTTCTGCCTATTGAGTCGGCTTTTTTTTTTCAACCTCATTCTTCCACTTTCTCCCTGTATCCTTTAACCTCTTTACCAATCAAGAACCTATTAATCATTTCCTTAAATTCACCCAATGACTTAGCTTGCACAGTGTTTTGTGACAACAAATTCCGTAGATTCATCACCCTTTGGCTGAAAAAACACTCTTCTCAGTTTTAAAAGGAGGTAATTTTATTCTGACTTTTATTCTGAGGCTGTGCCCTGAGATCTTAGACTTTCCTACCAATGGAACCATCCTTTCCACATCAATTTTATCCTGGCCTTGCTGCATTCCGTAGTTTTCAATAAGATACCTTTCATCCTTCTGAAATCTATCAAGTACAAGCCCAGAACTATCCAACACTTCTCATATGTTACGCCTTTTGTTTCTGGCATTATTCTTGTGAACCTTCTCTGAGCC
The DNA here is from genome assembly GCF_030144855.1 of Hypanus sabinus. Lineage (NCBI taxonomy): Eukaryota > Metazoa > Chordata > Chondrichthyes > Myliobatiformes > Dasyatidae > Hypanus > Hypanus sabinus. The sequence continues at coordinate 174,772,002 of NC_082707.1, forward strand.
TTCTCCAGGGCCAGCACATCCTTCCCAAGATACAGGGCCCAAAGTTGCTCACAACATTCCAAATGCAAATCCAATAGTCTATTTCTGCTTCAAATTTTGATGATTTTTAAGGGGGTCACAAGTTGACCTTGTATTATTTTACATGGCTCTGTTAATATAGATAGTTCTCAATTCTTTATGATGTAAGGCTAGGTTTCCTTGCTGTTTACTGCCAAGTTTTATGTTACCTGAAAAATCTGTAATTGTGCCCTGATTGCACATATGGATGTTCGGTTGGAAATAAAATCTACTTATTTTAAATTGAAAGACTTATATAAAATTCTCGAGTTAATATGTTAAAGAAACAGAAATAACTTCTTCTGTAAATTGAGTAAAAAAATTTACAAGGATAGGCTTGGAAATTCCCATTTTTACTATTTTATGAACAAAATGGACACAAATCTTGGAAAATCAACTAGTCGCAGATGAAAATATCTGCCGAATTCATAGGCTTCCTGAGTCTTGTACTGAAGAATTCTTCCTTATCGTTCCAGACAGGAAGCATTGGTTTTTAAAATTAGAAACCTTGTTGATCTGTAGTTCCTAATGTCTTTCTCCAGAATCCATCTATTTGCTTGAATTGAGAGGTTAAGAAAGCCTGATACTTCACAAGTGATTACAGGAAGCTGAGCACAGACTACATACCTTGATGAAATGCAGTTACTTTGAACTTTATTCTTCCATTAGGTTCAGGTATAATTATCAGCTTTTGTATATTCTAAGGTCTGTTATGCACGCCATTTTTGACCGTGGCTTGCAGTCTGCATTGATTGACCTTTCAACCAGTAATGGAAGAGTGCTGTCACCTAATTAGAACAATACTGATTTCCTTGCTTGTCTTCCCTTGGGATCATCAAAGAAATTCATCACAGTGAAGATTTTGGAAGGAAGTGGAGGGAATCTGTCATTTTAATCATTTTTTAAAAATCCATATAACTGCTAATTTATATAGTTACTAAACATCATTGAACATAGAGCATACTATTTTTCACAAGTTATTGAAATTAATTTCTACGACTTTACTTTTAGGTCAACTGATCATTGCCAAAGTCTTCCTTGGACATAGCGTTGAAGCCTTTGATTCAGAACTGGTTCAACAGCTAAAGTATCCAAATGCAAATTCTGTTTACAGACCACGAAAGGTAGATACCAGATCTTCCATTGATAAAGGTAATAAGGTGCATAATACATTGATACTGCTTTGGGGAAAATAATAAATTGTCTTTGAATAATTCAATTGTCAAGAAAAGCAAAACAAAATCAGAATATTGGAATAACATCGTGGTAATGTTCAGCAAGTTCAGACTTTAGTCAGGTGCATCTGATTCATCAGGACTCGTGTCACTGATGTAAGATGTTTTCCCAAGAAGATGGTGGTATGCTAGGATGCAGCAGCCATGCTGGGTTCAATCAAAGGTGTATTTGTTCATTTTTTTTTTGTTTTAATAATCACAAGGTACTACTGAATACTTAGAACATCAATTCATACAAGACTATCCCGTAAGCAAGTTGCTCAATAGTGATGGAATTGGATTTGTTGTGTACCCTTGTTGGGTTGTTGCCTTGACTTGTTCTGAACCGTTGAATGGTGTGCGGTCCAAAAAAAAGGTGCGAGTGATTGTCTTAGACATTTTTATTGTGATCACAAGACCCTGTTGGACATTAGTAATGCAGAACACTGCAGGTCTGGTTCACTGATTCATTGGCAAGACCAGCAGCAGGGGAGCACTGTGCTTTTGTTGTGGTGAGGACTATGCCTAGGCTGGAGGTCACCTGTTGTAGTCGTCCAGGGAAGGTGATGCCGAGACAGCTTGAGAGAGCCTGCTGTGGGCGCGCTGGAATTTGTTCTGGGTTGGAGACTGGTCCCTCCTGTCCTTGCTCTGTTCTACTCTCCAATGTTTTCTCGGTGGAAGATCAAGCTGGATAATCAGGGACTTGAGCTATATTTTTTCTTTCTGACTATGTTTTCTAAAATGATAACTATATGTGTCATTTGTGCTATGTGCTACATGCAGTGTGTTGTGTGCTGTTGGTAATGTGTTTTGCATCTTGGCCCTGGAGGGACATTGTTTCATTTGGCTATACTTATGTATGGTTGGATAATAATTAAACTTCGAACTTGAAATTTCCTGGTAAAGCCTACATTGCTCGTCATGCAATATGCTCAAATTGTCCTGAGTTTCTGCTTATAAACACTAGGTGTCTCTGTTTCTCCTTGTGTTTGAATTTGTAATCTGGCCATTAAACCAGTGGTCCTGGACCCTAGACCTTCTTGCCTTCTGCATTTGAGTTAGATTTGATATGTAAACACTGAAATTATACACTTCACAAGCAAAACACAAGCTTAAAATCTGCTGCAGAGCTAACAGTTATAGACTACGATGCAGTCCATGTTTGCATCTATCTTGAAACATGGAGCATATGATTCAGATGCAGGAATAGGCCACTCATAAGAACATAAGAAATAGGAGCAGCAGTAGGCCATCTGGCCTTGTCGAGCCTGCTCCGCCATTCAATAAGACCATGGCTGTCTGTCCATGGACTCATCTTCACCTTCCTGCCTTTTCCCCTTAATTCTTAATTCTGCTACTATGCAAAAATCTATCCAACCTTGTTTTAAATATATTTACTGAGGTAGCCTCCACTACTTCATTGGACAGAGAATTCCACAGATTCACCACTGTCTGGGAAAACCAGTTCATCCTCATCTCCATCCTAAATCTACTCCCCCAAATCTTGAGGTTATGTCCCCTAGTTCTAGTCTCACCTACCAGTGGAAACAACTTTCCTGCCTCTATCTTATGTATCCCTATCATAATTTTATATGTTTCTATCATTCTTCTGAATTCCAGCAAGTACAGTCCTAGACAACTCAATCTCTCTTCATAGTCTAACCCATTCAACTTTGTAATCTCCTCTGCACCGCCTCCAAAGCCAGAATATCCTCCTTCAAGTAAGGAGACCAGAACTGCAAGCAGTACTCCAAGAGTGGCCTCACCAGTACCCTGTACAGTTGCAGCATAACCTCCTTGCTCTTAAATTCAAACCCTCTAGCAATGAAGGCCAACATTCCATTTGCCTTCTTGATAGCCTGCTACACCTGCAAACCAACTTTTTGTGATTCATGTATAAGCACTCCCAATTCACTCTGCATAGTAGCATGCTGCAATTTTTTATCATTTAAATAATAAGCTGCTCTTTCATTTTTCCTTCCAATGTGAATGACTTCACATGTATCAAAGATTGTATTCCATCTACCAGACCCTTGCCCATTCACTTAACGTATCTATATCTCTGCAGACTCACCGTATCTTCTGCACAATTTGCCTTTTCACTCAATTTAGTATCATCAGCAAACTTAGATACACTACACTTGGTCCCTTAAGCCAGTTACACTATTTACCAAGCTCAATCGCATATTCCAGTCAAGCAGCAGTAACCCCATTACCCATTGCTTATCCAGACTCCATCTACCTCCTTCTGAAAAATGTTCGAAAACTTGTTTCCACCACCCTTTGAAGGAGATTCCTCAAGGGAAGATATTTTGCCTCATTTCTATCTTAAATGGCCTATCTCTGAGTGAAACAATGATCCCTAATTCAAGGTTATGGTATAATAGGAAACATCCTTTCCACATATACCCTATCAGAACCCCTCAGGAACTTGTATGTTTCAATCAAGTGTTTTCACTCTTCTACTCTTCAGTGGATTCAAATTTAACCTGTCCAACCTTTATAAAGTTATCCAGCCTTCCATTTTTCTCTCCAGGAAATCTTATCTGAAGCGCTTTCATTGCAATAGAATCATCAAATGAGAAGATGAATACTGTGCACAGTGCTCCAAATCTGGCCTCAATATCAAGTATAAGTGAAGCTTAATATCTTTTGCGTTCAGTCCCCTGAACATGGAATTCTAACATTGTGTTAGCTTTCCTAATGCTTACTGCATCTTCATACAATAATCTGGTACTTTTAAGCCATTACTTACCTTATTAGGGTAGGTAAAACTACTTGCCTTTATTGAAAGTAATTGTAATCACAGATTGTAAATTAATATCCCCCAGTTGCTTCTTTTTTGAAATTGGAATATGAACGCACAAACAGTGTAGGTAAATCATCAAGGTGAGATTCTTGTCTCCATTATCCAATGTATTAATGCTTGTAAAGAAATACAATCAAATTAGAAAATCTTTTAATTATTTTCATTGCTTCCTATGTTTTATGTATCTTCAAGGAACCTCAATATCCTTAAAACTCCATGGCAGCTGTGATTGCAGTCTTCGTCAGTATGAGTGGTTTGTATTTGACCACGAACTTGTTGTACCTGAATATCTCATTGACTTTGAATACTTAACACAGGTATGCTTAGTAAAGATTTGAGAAATGGAGATCATGTTAATTATGACATATTTATATTTTAACAGAATATCTTACATGCAACCCTGAACGCTAATGACATTCCTTCTAAGTCAATAGCATGTATCAGAAAAGTAGCAGTCCTGTTGATGGTTCTCAGCCTAAAATGTCAACTAATTATTCACCTCCATAGATTCTGCCTTATATGCTGAGTTCCTCCAGCATTTTGTTTATGTTGTTCAAGTTTCCAGCATTTGCAGAATTTCTTGTTTTAAGAGCCTAGGAGCTACCATTTTGTGCTTACCATCAGTTCAGTTACAACTATTTTCATTACCATCTACCTTGAGCTTTAATCTAATTTTAAATTCCACTGACTATTACTATCTTGTTTTATTTGGGTTCTTTGCGTTTCTTGCTTTGTGGCTGCCTATAAGCAAACAAATCTCAAGGTGTGTAATTTATACATTCTTTGTTAATAAATGTACTTTGACTACAATTTTGTTAAATGCCTATTATGTGCCACATTACATCTAGTACAATCATTATGACGCTATAAACAGTCTTTTCTCAAGTTCCATTGGCATTAATGAAGAAATTGAAAACTTTGAGAATGTAAGAAACTGCTAAATATGCCTTTATTTTACCAAACCATTTTGTGACTTTTAGCAAATATGATTGGTCAAACCATGCCAACTACAGTAGAGACTCTAGTGTTTCACTGCAGGCAAGAATGTAGAGAAACATTCCATAGAAACCTGAAGTGTACTGAATAACAAATGGAGCAGGGGCAGGGGGATCACTCTACTCCATCAGTGGAATGTGCATAGAGTCCAAGCAAAGCCAGATTGTGCTGGAATTCCCTCACAATATACCGAGGAATCTGTTTCTTTGATGTTACACCAGCTGGTCTTGGCATAGGATTGGAGCCTATATTTCTGAAAGATAAGGTGATTAAAATGAATTTGTTCTCTCATTTTTTAAGTGAATGTATTAAAGTTATTTATTGTTTAAAAGTATGCTTAATTTTGATTATTTTTAAATTAAATAATTTTAAAATATTTTCAAGCAACTAACACAAACAAAATGCTGGAGGAACTCAGCAGGCCAAGCAGCATCTATGGCAAAAAGTACAACTGATGTTTCGGGCTGAGACCCTCAAAAACAACTATATTTAAAATATCTCCAAATTTCATAGGCAGTTAAAACGGTTACAAAGCCATGACAGCTTCAAAACTATACACCTAGTTTTGCCTCCTGTGGAAGTCTGTCAGGACACTCTTGGGATGAGGATTCAGTACTACACCATCTAAGGCCTATTCACTGCTAAACTTTGCTACATCACCCAGGTAGGGAATGTTGAAATATTTGGCCATTTGTATATGTCCAGATGGCCAGGAACTCAAGCCAATATGTTTAGGCAGCAGGCTGAACCCAGCTTGATTCCTTCCTGTTAGCAGTTTTAAATTAATGTTTTTTATAAGCGATTGCACTATTCATAATCACATAAAGAAAATGTTAATCAGTTTTCTTGGAAGAAGACTTTATCTTTTCAATTGCATTATAAAGTACCTTTTTTCACACAGACAACTGCCCCAACTGCATAAATCAAAAATCAGTATCGGTTTGGACACATGCAACATTATGCCAATTTGAGAATACTGTTAAGAAAAGTTGTTTGACACCAATCTTCACTGAGAATAGTTCTGTTAAAACCCCAATCACTAATATCAAGCAGGTATTGATACAGAAAGTGAAAATGTATTTTTCTGGAGTGGTCAGGCATTTCCAGAAGAAATCCTAAATGCTTTCTTAACAGGATAATAATCAGAATATTTTACATCTATCAACCTAAAAACTTCCCTCACTCCTAAAGTCTCTGATTGTCTCAGACTTCAGATTTCAATAGCAAGAAGTATTTTACACATGAGTCAAGATTAAGGTTACAAGTTATACAAAAGTGGGCTTAAAATTAATGCTAAGGAAGAAATATGTACTTTGCAGGAGGATTTCAATAAACTGATAATGTGATCAGAAAAATAAATGGTTCAAACCATTTAATTGAATTCCATTTATTTTCTCACAAGTGTCATTATCAGAGTGTCAATTATTAAGTTTGGGGAGGCAAAACAAGTGAGTAGTCTACAAATGGTGTGATAATGAGATGTAGTAAGAAATACAGGGTTAATGAAATGCATGTCCACAAATTCCTGAAAGTTGGTGGAACAGCATGATAAGGTGGTCATGAAGGAAAAGTTAATTCCTTTATGAGAGAAGGTGTAGAACCTGGAACCAGTGAGGTTAGACTGAAACTAAAATACAGTGGATTCTGATTCATTGGGGCACATTTTAGTCCTATTAAGGGGCTGCCTCAGTTAGCCAAAATTTCCTGGAAATTGGGGACGTATTAAAAAAAAGGCAAACTTCCACTTAACTGAGTAACAAATTATATATTTAAATACAATACAGAACAAATGGGCACACTAACAGTACTATAAAACTGTACTACTTCCTAATAGTTATCAACAGAGGAACTCATCCACGGTGTACTCTGCCATGTTCTTTTAATTAACTGTGAACATATTAGCGCAGCTACCTGGTGCAGTTAATGGACTGCTTTCATACAATGCGTTCAATGATTGCATCCTCCTAATCCTCTTTTCCATTGTAACATTCAAGATAATTGTTGAACCTTTAAATTCTTCATAGTTTCTAACTTGTTGAAGTATTTCTATTCTCGGCTGTTTCTGGCATCTCCAAGCCTAAATACTTGAAACCGCTGTGAGCAAAGCAGTTCAGAATTACCCTACACATGTATCTGACGCTGTTTTAAAAACTGTTTGTTCTAAGTGTGGTGTAGTGTTTAATAGTCACAGAAGTGCACATGACTGATGTTTCGGCAAGTAGTCTCCTGGCCCAATTAAGCAGCAGAGTACCCCTAATAAACAAAGGGAATCCTGGCTATTTTTTAATGTGTTCTAGTTCTTTAAGAATTGTCCCAAATAAGTGACTGCCCTGATTAACCGATGGCTCAATAACCGGAATCCACCATACAGAACAAATTAAAACATTACCAGTACTGCTACAATGCTATAAAACTGTGTATTGGTTCCTAATTATTATCACTGAAAGAATTCATCCAGACAGTGTATGCTGCCTTGTTCTTTTGACTGACTGTAAACGAACAAAATCAGTGCAGACACCTGGTGCAGATAATAGACTGCCTTCGAACAATGCTATCGACAATTGCATCTTCCAAATCTTCATTTTCATTGTAACATTCAACATGGTTCTTGATACCTTCAAATTTTTCACAATTCCTAACTTTTTGAAGTAGTGAAATCATTTCATTTTACTCATGGCCGTTTTTGGCATCTCCAAGCCTGAGCTATTGAAACGGCAGTGAACAGAACAATTCTGAATTGTTTTACTGCTTATTTCTTACCAAATATCAGTGACAAAAAAATCACTGCTTTTTGAAAGCGAACACAGTCAATTGATGCTACTTAAAAATGTTTGCTTAAAGCATAGTGTGGTGCCTAATGGTCATGCAAGTGCACACAACTGGTGCTAACTGGAAACTGTTCAGCAAGTCTCCTGTCCCAATTAAGTGGCATAAAGTCTCAAATAACAAAGGGAATCCCAGCTATTTTCTCATAGTTTTTGCTCTTTAAGAGTTGTCCAAAATAAGTTGCTGCCCCACTTAACCTATAGCCCAATTAACTGTACAAGTAAGGCCACATTTAAAAACCTATGAAAAATTCTAGCCCTCACATTGCAGGAAACACATGATCACATGAAGAAGATTTACAAAAGAGATTTGGGAAAATATTGTAGTACTAAGAATTTTTTTTCCAGGTGGCCAGGTAGAGTAGATTAGGGTTTTTTTTGGGGGGAAGATTTAATTGATGTGGAAAAAGCTATAAGGAAGGTTTGATTGCAGTAGGAAAACCTGTTCACTTACATGGGGGCTTTTAAAGTAATTAATTGAGGGATTAGAGGTTATTGTGGAGAATTCCACTATATCTTCCCCCTCCCCATTCCTGAAAGTGATGTGGTCTATAGATCATTGGAGCCAGAAGTGTCATTGTGTTTAAACAATACTTGATGTGCCATACCCTATATTGCTATGCATCAAGATCTGGAAGTTAGGAATTAGGTTTAGACTAGATTGCTCTGTTTTTATTGGTATGGATAAGCTGGGCTGAATAGTCTCATTGCGATATAAACATGTATAATTCTAAAATGCAGTGATTTTACGTTGTAGTTTATAGGGTCAATAACTTGTTCAATTTTCCGCACATTTGATGAAAAAAGTGAATTGGAGATGAGTAAAAGAAAATATAATCCATAAAAAGCATTTTGTGAAACAATTAACTGAGTGTGTTTAATAATTTTTCTGACAAATTATATTTATCTAGAATGATCAGCAGAAATATTATTCTGCTTTTTCTGAAAATAAAACATCTCAAAGAAAGCATGATAAAGCAGAAATAATGATGATACAGCAAGCCAAGGCCCTTGATGAAGAAGTTCTGAGAATGGATCCTGTTGTGAAGCTAAAACCTAAAATATTATGTTTGGGAGAAATGACGTTACTTTCTATATCTAAAGCTTCAGCACTGAATCACATCACAGTGAGTTATTTCCAGTCAAGTCTGTATAAAGTAACTTAAGATTTTGGCAAAACAGTTGTTCCTCATAATAACTCAAGATTCAAGTTGAAACATTTTCAAATTGATGCAGCAGTAAAACCAGGTTATAGTTACATATCATTACTTTAAGATTTGATAATGGGAATATTAGATAGAATTTTCAAATGGAATCTATGCCCATTATTTATCCAGCAATATTAATTTAATCCTTTCTTTGAAAAAGAAGACAATCCAATTCTAATACGAATACCTACTTGCTTGGGGGAATTTGGCTAGGTGCTTAAATTTTGGTAAGTGACCTTGAAAAGTAATTCTTTTCAGTATTGTGGAGCTTGTTCAACTATATCCAAGAGATAGAAGAAGCTAAATTATGCTACATAATCAACAACAAAAAAATCAATCCTAAATGTATGAAGTCCTTTGTGTGAAGTACAAGCTACCAAGCTGCAAATATTGTTATAAACTAAAATCACAGAATAGTTGTCTTCTAAATTATAATTTGGAAAATAAATTGAATTTGCATTTCTTAAATCAAGGAACATACTATTCCTTAATTTAGGATATGAAAGCACAGTAGATTCACATTTATGGAAATAGCTACTGAGTAAAGAATAATTATGAATTCTACTGTGACACTTAATTTAAGAACATAACTTTTCTTTATTTTTCTTCCTTTTACAGATTCTGAATTTACATGGACATAGTCTAAGTAAACTAAAAGGTATCTCCAAACTTACAAACCTACAGAAACTTGTTGTTAGTTTCAATGAACTTTTACAACTGGATGATCTTACAAACCTGGTAAGAAATGACATGATTACAGTAAATTATGTGTAGATCTGTTTCAAACCTATAAATATTTTCAGCACAGATGTACAATTTCAGCAAAATTGAAGTTAATGAGAATTGGAACAAGAACTCCCCATTGAATTGAACACACACCTACACACACACGCACACACACCTACGCAACTACACACCTACACAGAGCAAAGGAAGAAGGCTCTTGTTGCTGGAAAGCAATAATATTAGCACCAGAACACCACTACAAGAGTTCATTAAGGCAATGTCCTACACTTAAAACACTTTCAACTATATTTATCAGTGATTGTTTCTCCAAATAAAGGATAGAGTTAAGGATGGCAAAGTTTAGTTCTATTGATTAATTCCTTCATTATGCTTACTTACAAACTGACTATATATGATGAAACTTGGATTGCTTACAGCCATGGAGTGCTAACAAAGGCTACTGGCATTCATGGCCTAATACTACCGATGAATGAATATATCTAACAAGATAAAAATTCTCACTTGCCTTGACATTCACATAATATCAAATACTTTACCATCCATAACCAGAGGTTTGCCTAAAATTTCATTAAGAATTTCTCATTTTTAATTGAGATGTAACTCACTTCCCCACTTTGCATTTGTTTACTTAAATGAATGTAGCATCAGCAGTACACAAAAAGCTTGGCATTATCTATCACAGAGAGTCCACAAGATATTTTGCAGTAACCCCAAAGGCTTCTTCAACAGCATTTTTCTCAGTCTTGTCAGTTAAAATGACAAGCACCAGGTGCATGAAAATATCACCTCCAACTACACACTTCCTTTTATATTTTGTGTCTTCATGATTTGGAGATTTGTCACCATTTTTCACTGTTACTTTAGCAGAGTACCTGAATTCTCAGCACCTTTAGAGGCCTTTAACCATAAAGACTGTAGCACTTAGATTTCTGTTTGCAGTTATTCCAGAATGTAAAAGTGGACAAGTAAACCAATGTCAGTGTTACCTCTCCGCTAACAGCCCCAATATTGAGACACAAAAAAGTCAACAACATTGGACAGGCTACGTCATCTAAATGCCTTATGATATGAAGAGCATTTGATAGCTCTGGGCTTGTATTCACTAGAATTAAGAAGAATGATCATTGAAACCTATCAAATGGGGAAAGGCCTTGATAGAGTGGATGTGGAGAGGATGTTTCCTATGGTGGGCGTGTCTAAGACCAGTGGACACAGCCTCAGAGAAGAGGGGTGTCCTTTTAGAATAAAGATAAGAAGGAATTTCTTTAACCAGAGTGTGGTGAGTCTGTAGAATTATTTGCCACAGGCAGCTGTGGAGACCAAATCTTTTTGTATATTTTAGGCAAACATTGATGGATGGTTGATTGGTCAGAGCATGAAGGGATTCGGCAGGAAGGCAGGAGATTGGAACTGAGAAATTTGGATCAGACATGATGAAATGGTAGAGCAGATTCCTGAAGCATTATACTTCGACCTTTGTAATGGGAAGAGATTACCAGGCAGACAGCAGAAACGATTCAAGGATGTAGTCAAAGCTCTTTGAAGTGTAACATCCCCAATGACTCCTCGGAACTTCTGTCTCGTGATTGCTTTAAATGAAAAAGGAGTATCCAGGATGGTAGTTGGGAAGCTCAAGGTCATTTATTGGGAGCACACAACAATTCTGTGTAAGTGGAAGATTGAGGAAACGGAAAACACATATATTCACACATCTATCTCCTCGCCCACCACCTGTTCCATCCGTGGAAGAGTCTAGCTCATGCATTGGTTCCATAAGCTGCCTTAGAAATTGTAAAGATGAAATAGGTTTAACTCATCCTCATTCCAAGGTGTTAGAATTAGTTTACTGGTTTTACTGAGAATTATCAATGGCTGGTTGATCACATCAAGGAATTTATGGTATAAATTAATAACAAATCATAATATTAAGCCACAATTACCCATGTATTGAACTATAAAATACATATTTACAAATGGTGCGGGAACAATTGAGAAAAATTGTCTGATCTATTTAGATGTGATTGATTTTGTAATATAATTAATTCCTTCTCTGGGACTGCATTCTTTTTCTCCTTATCTTTATTTTATTATCACTTGGTATTCAAGTATTCATTCCATTAACTTGGGAATCTTCAATCGCCATCATCAAAAAGGAATGTTAATATTGTTCAGATGACTAGCAGAGGGAAAGTTTGAATAAGGATAGTCTCTTCCAATCTCTCATGTATGAAGGCGAAAACTTGTTTGCAAAAATTTTGGAAATTTAACATTTATGAGCAGTGACAAAAACATATTTGGTTCATACTTTAAATATGGAAAAAACATCAAAATATTTCTTCCTCTGGTTTCTCTACTACTTCCCCCTCTGTACTGACCTCCATCTCCCTATCACTTCCTTGAGCTTGATGAGGATAAAACAGTGGAATTTAAACTATGTAGACTGTAGTAAGGGATCCTTCATGGTAGGTTGATTCAGATGATAAAGGCCCAGGGTGAATTGCAAATTTAGATTTCGAACTCACTTGTCTATATAAAACAGAAAGTAGGGTGGAGGACTATTATTGTAACTAGAGGTCAGGTGGTGTTCCACCCAGGACTGGTGTTCCGACCTCTGTTGTTTGTGATTTATATCAATGATTTAGATTTAAATTGTAGATGAGTGAATCAGCAAGTTTGCAGGTGACACCAAGACCTTCTACAAGGGCACCATTGAGAGCATCCTCACTGGCTGTATCACCACCTGGTACGGGAACTGCACCAACTTCGATTGCTGGGCACGGCAGAGAGTGGTACGGACAGCCCAGCACATTTGTGGATGTGAACTTCCCTCCACTGAGGGCATTTACAGCAGTAGGTGTGTATAGAAGGTCTGGAAGATCATCAGGAACACCAGCCACCCCAATCAAAAACTTTCAGCTTCTTCCATCTGGCAAACAATGCCACAGCATTAAAGCGGGGCCAACAGGTTGCCATACAGCTTCTTTCTACAAGCCATTAGACTTATAAATTCACATGTCTGTATATTGCAATGGAGTTATACCACAAAGATCCTTACTCCCTCACATTGTGAGATGGATGTAAGATTTCAATAAATTCAGATTAAGTTTGGGTTTGGATTATTGGAATCTTTGACAATGTAGAGGAATATCAAAGAATAATGCAGGATGTCGGTCAGTTTACAGATGTGGATAGAGAAGTGCAATATGAAGTTTTATCCAGACAAGTGTGAGAGGTCAGATGGTGGACCCCTTAAAAGCCCCAAGATACAGAGGGATCTTTGGAACCAGATCTTTAGTCAATGAAAGTGATGATACAAGTGGATAAGGTGGTAAAAAAGGTGTATGAAATGCTTATTTTTATTAGTGCTGCAGCTACAGTACTATGCAAAATTTGTTAGACTCATGTATATAGCTACGATGCTTAAGACATTTGCACAGTACTGTAGTAATTTTATGTATTGCACTGCATTGCTGCTGCTGCTGCAATAAAAACAAATTTCATAATGTGTGAGTGATGATGATAAACCTGATTCTGATATGGGTCTCTATTGTGGACTGAGAGTGGGAAGGGTGCAGGGAGAGGGGAATCATGGTTGCAGAGAGGGAAGCACCAGAGAGACCTTCTGTAATGATCAGTAAACCAGTTGTTTGAAATCAAATGACCTTGGTTTCTGTAGTGCTCCACCCATGCCATTCCCAACAACATTAGTTGCTCCTGCCAGGTTCACAAACTTGCTCTCCGCTCCATGTTGACAAATACAGTACTGTGCATAGAATCATCAGCATTCTCTTTTCACTCTGTTGTACTGGAATTCCTCTATATATTAACTAAAACAAGAAAGTGATAATGACCACTTCCAGATCATTGTATGCCACTTTAGAAGTTTAGTTGAATATTTCCAGGCATTATTCAAATCAAAAGGGTGATTTGCTCTTCTGCAACCCAGGTTTTGAAAGTTTGAAGGGTGGTGGGAAGTGTGGTTGGTAATGTGCTTGGAAAGTCTTGTCTTTCAGCTCTTAACATTAGGCACTTCCACAACAAAGTGGTCTTTCCAATGTAGCACCATAAGTTATGCCATCTATCTCATTTAACTACTTGTGTATAATTGGTGATCGGCAGATGGATAATAACTGAGATGATCATGAGGATTCCATTACCACATCTATCTAGCACAGGCTTTAGGCTACACTAAAATCTCAATCCTCATTACATTGTTTTAAAATTCTGCAGCAACAATTAACATATTTGGATGCAAGCCACAACCATGTGACAACATTAGATGGATTCAAAGGAATGGTTAAACTTAAATATTTGGACGTGAGTTGGAATCAACTAACTTACATTAAAGAGGAAATTGGAGTTCTTCGTAAGCATGCATTTGACCTTCTTACACTTGATCTCCGCCACAATCCATGGAAAAAGGTATTCTTTATAGAGATAACAGTCATGAAGTCTAAATATTTGAAACAGGACAATGTTAATAGAAAATTTTAAAAATACCCAAATCCAACAGTTTACATCTTTAAGTTATTCCGTTACATTGTTCAATGTTTATTATGTCATTATTTTTAATACAAACAGGCCTAGAAATTTGATCATGCAACACTTTTTTTCAGTGATCTGCATAAAAACATTTCCCCCACATTGAAGTATAATTACAGCAATTCTTTTGTCCTTGCATAAAGGCCTCACTCTGTCCAAGGACAATTCAATACACATAATGAATTTTCAGATACATAACAAATGTTATTGGTATGCCACACTGCAGCTCATTAAGTTTTGAGCATCAAAAGTTCCTAGGTCATGCTCCTTCCTTTGAGTTCACTGTTGCAAACTCACATGTAATTTAATAGCTACACAGTGTTATTTTTCATTTAATTTTAAGTTCAGTGGGTGTTCAAGGCCAGGTACAGAACAGAACTATGCTGAATTGTGTAATGAAGTAATTTCAATTATACTATTTTTCTTCATTATCTATTTCCACTTTCAAAGGGTGTTATTGAATAGAAGGTAAGTTTGTTTGAACATTAATCAGAGAACAGTGGATTGGAGAGACACAAGTATAAGCACCATTCTTTCTGAATTCCCACTATTAACTATGGAAATGTAGAATTAACTTTAGTTATATTTTAACTGTATTTGAATAATTATATGCTAAGGTAAAAACAAGTATGTCTTTTAGTAATACATTTATACAGAATTAGCTTGCACTTGAATAACTTAAAGTTTTACATGTTAATGCTGTGTATTCATCAGTTCTTCCAACTGTTGGTGATTGCCATCAAGGTGTGTTGTCAGTCAAAGGCTATAAAAATAACAATTCATTGATGTTACACTGGATCTCCCTGGATCATCTTGGATTGGGTCAACACCCATGGTTCTGGATCATCTACTCTTAGCTTGGCTAGTTTGAAGTTGTTTGACCTCTGCTACTTGGTATTGGACAGGTAACCTCCAAATGACAATAGGCCATGACAGTCTATTGTCATTTGGACCTCATCTGGTCCGGAATACTCTTGACAGGTTTTGATGGAAGGCAAAGCCACAGATGAATCTTTCGTTTCTGCCAAAATTGTAAGGCTTTTTAATAGAAATCAGAATCTAAAAAAGAAATTGTGCAATCTTTCTCATTTTTGTGTGTGCAGGGGTATTTGGGGGTGGATGTGCCTGTTCCATTTTTGTTCAGTTTTTTTGTGTGAGGGAGCAGGAATTTAGGGGTAGATGATCATGCTGCCGTTCTTTTCTTTCTTGGTTTCCTGGCAATCTGGAGAAGAAGAATTTCAGATAATAAATGAACCTTTGAACCTTTGATATTGGGAATTCTAGCATATTTGGGCTGCCATTGAATTCCATTTAATCTTCTTGCGGAGGCTAGTATCTGAGATGGGAGAAAAATACATTGCTGGGTGCATGTATGTCAGGGACTTTTATCTGAATGCCTGAAGAGAGCCAATGGATGAGTCAGATTGATTTGTACTACAAATTTTGTTGTATAATTTCACACTTTCTTTTATAAAGTAAAATGTATAAATATTGTTCTGCTTTAAAATATTTACTGCAACTTAATTAATTTTAGAATATCTTATCATTCTTCTTTTCTCATAACCTCAATTATTTGAACAGCCTGCATTAGTGCGTCCAATAGCAATTGGCCAATTAAAGTCTCTCACTAATTTGAATGGGTGCAGTGTAACAGAGGAAGAAATTGCAGCAGCCTTGCATAATACTACTGCATTTAGGGTAACACAGGTAGGACTAGCATTGATTGTACAAATTATACTTATGATTTTCTTTTGAGTTACTTGTAATAAGATTAGAAAAAATTTGATTTCAGTTAATTTGACTTGCCTCTTTAGGCTGTTATGCTCCACTAATTTATCGTATATTATTGGACAAACTGGTTTTTATTTCAGGTTATCCAAATATCATGTACCATATAAAAACCTGATATTTCATGTGCACATTTAAAATAAAATGCTGTCTAAAAAAGCTTACTGATTATCACAATTTTAAATACACTAAGTAGAGTCAGACAAATAGCTGTTGTGATTTTTTTGCTCTCTATTTCATTTAAGGTTGTATAGTCTGCATTTTAATTGATGTGAGGGGTAAAAATCCTGTTTCTAATTTAAAACAACATTATTTATTACAATGATTACTCAGTGTAAAATTGTTATGAAGAATTTAGTCAGATTTTTATCATTCATTACATCCACTCTTGTTTTACTTTTCAAAATTTATTATACTGAGTAATTACCTCAATGCAATTAATCTGCAGAATTATTTAGTATGTGTATGTGTGTGTGTGTGTGTGTGTGTGTATGTGTGTATATATATAAAAGCCCAACTTAATGGGCAAGTGGTTTGTTAGAACTTGACAAGGGAATGCAGTTGATTGAAAGTGAATAGAATTTGCAAACCTAAGCAATGATCCTTTCAGTGTTGCTGTATTCAATGAAGCTTTAATCACCAAAGGTAATTTTTTTCCTTTCTCTGCCAGGCTTCATTATTGGCCTGTTCGCGGACGGATGAAGTACCCCCTCGTTGCCTCAGCTTAATGAATTGTGCTCAGATCCTGACTCAGATCAGCGAAAACAAGCCAAATGCATCTGTTGACCAAGGCACAGCCTGGTTTTCTAAGGTTTACACAAATCTTTTATATCTGAGTCATTAAGCATGTTTATCCAGTGCTAAATGTGTCATATTGAGGCATTGTACTCTGCATCCAAATTCATTTTCAATACTGTTTTACAAAAATACATAGGTATCATTACAAAAAAATCTTTGCTGGTATAGGATTTAATTCCAGCATAATATATACCCATTTAACTTCGTGTGCATTATTCCAATTATTTAGTTGTTAATTTGTCTTTGTAATTTTTAAAGTTTCATTATGATGGTCCAATAAATTGTATTTTATGTACAAAGAGAAGATAAGTATATGAGTTAATATTACAATGCTACTCAAATGCTCCTCTAGCAACTGATACAAGCCTAATCACTGTTGCATTCAAATATGAAATTATTACCCTTCGGATCTATAGCCATGATGTTAAATTATGATTACCAGGTAAACCAGTCATAATAAATCTTCTACCTCTTAAATGTTAATTATTGTTTATCATTTGCAGATTACTGCATTAAATTTGGACGGACAGAATATTTCACAACTTACTAATCTTGATAAACTAGAGAACTTGCGTTGGGCTTCATTTAATAACAATATAATTCGTAGGCTTGAAGGCTTGGATCGGTGCCTTAAACTTGAAGAACTTTCTCTGGAAAACAACTTTATTACTAAACTAGAAGGTACCAGTTGAATTTCCACATTTGCAGATTTTTTTCCATGGAGTTTTGGTAAGAGGGGTTTGCCTTGGATCTGTAGTAAGTACATTTTCAATTGCATTGCAGTATTTAGTTTAACTCTGTGGAATCACATTTTGAGGTCATTTACTTGCTTATTTGTCATTTATGTTTATTTCCTTTATGTTAACTTCTGCTTTTGGCTACTTTATAATTATTAGGAGTCAGCATGGTTTTGTGTATAGAAAGCATATCACACAAATCTGACTGAGGTTTTTGAGGAGGAAAATTGATTAAGGCAGTGTGATCTCTAGTTAGGCTGTTGAATAATAGGCTGGTTCAGAAAGTTAAACCATAATGGATTCCTGGCACATTGACAGACTGAATCCAGAATTGACATCGAAGTAACACACACAAAATGCTAGAGGAACTCAGCAGGTCAGGTAGCATGAATGGGAAAGAGTAAACAGTTGACATTTTGAGCCAAGATCCTTCACATTGACATAGTGGGAAGAGGCCGACTGGCGGATGAGTGTTTTTCTGGCTGTAGATCTGTATCAAATGATGAACTGCAGGGATCAATATTGGGACATTTGTTGTTTGTAACACATATAAGTGACTTGGGTGTAGGTGTAGTTGACACGAAAATTGGTGGAGTCATAGATAGTGAAGAAGGTTGTCCAAGGATGCATTAGAACATAGATCAGTTAGAAAGTTAGATGGACAGTGGTAGATTGAACTTAATCCAGACAATTAAAAGGTAATGCATTTTGGGAAGTCAGATTCTGGTAGGACATATGCAGATTGGCAGGGTCCTTATGAGTGTTCATATACATAAGAACTTTGGGATGTAAATGGATGTAAACCCTCCTGAAAATGGTGATATCAGTGGATAGAGTATTGAAAAAGGCATTTGGTGGGCTAAGGCATTGAGTATAAGAGTTGGGACGTCATGTTGCAACTCAATAAAACATTGGTTAGATCACATTTAGAGTATTGTGTATAGTTCTGGTCACCACAATACATAAAAGATGTAACAATAGAGTATGGAAAAAATTAACCAGGATGTTGCCTTGAATGAAGGGTTGTCCAGAAGATATTGGATAGACTGAGCTTATTCTCTCCGAAACACTGGAGGCAGTTGTTTTTAAAACTAGAGGGCACAGGTTTAAGATCAGAGGGAAGAAATTTAATGGAGATCTGAGGGGTATGTTTTTCACATAAAGTATGGTAAATGTCTGGATTGAACTGCTAAGGGAGGTATAATTAGAATGCTTAAAAGGCCTTGAAAGGTCTGTATCTTCCAATTTTAGAAAAAAGCACAATCACCTGTCCTCTTAGTTTTCTTCTCCCTACATATATCTCACCTATCCCCTACCCCATCTACTCATCATCTGATTCGATCCATCACCTATCCCTCACCCCCATCCCTATCTAGCCTTCATTCCTCTCATCTGCATCCACCTATCACTACCAGCCTCTATCTCATCCCTATGTGCTGCTACTGGTTATACTAGTAATCTGTCCTTTCCCTTCCCAGTCCCGAAGGTAGGGTTTTGACCTGAAAAGTTTTCTTACACCCTTTTCCAGCACTCCAGTTTTGTTTAAAAGTCAACTGAATAGGTATTGAGATAAGAAAGGCATGCAGGCATACAGTCCTGATATGGGCCAAATGCTGACAAGTGCGATTAGTGTAGAGGCATGACAGTCAGCAGAGGTGAGATGTGCTACATGATCCTGCATTTTCATGGCATGGTGGTGCAGAGGATGACAAAGTAGCACAGCAGTTTGGTTTGTTGCCTCACTGTTTCTGGAACCCAGTTTAAATCGGTGTGACTGTCCCGGTTTCTGCTGGGTACTCCAGTTCTGTCCCCTATTTCATAGAAGGATTGAGAAGTCAACTGGATGCTGTAAAGCTCCCCATAGTGTAAGTACATGGCAAAAGAATTAAATGGGAGTTGATGGACATATGAGTGAAAATAAGTTGCAGGACTGTAGAAAAAATGAGGAAAGGTTAATGAGACTGAAGGAATTGCCTTGTTGGAAGCCAGTAGGGATCAGGTGTTACTTAGTGTTTCATAATAAGTAAATAGGTAAATCTTTTAAGAACAGTTTATTGTCTTTGAAGTACTTTGTAATATTGTGTACATGTGAAGTATATTTTTAATCCAAATTGGATGGCACACTTACTAAACTACTATGCCTATACTTCAGAATTTTGTTTTGTTCCTGTAAATGCATGTTCATTTGTTATTGCTTTTCCTGGATATTTATTTATTTATTTTTGTTATTAATAGGGATATCAAAGCTGACCAAGCTAACTCGATTGAATCTTGGCAATAATCAATTGAAAGATTTGGAAGATTCTGGTCTAGATAAGTTAACACATCTCCACTATCTGTCACTAGAATTCAACAAAATTTCTTCACTTCGTGGTTTACAGAAACTTTATGCCCTAACCGAATTATGTTTAGGAAACAACCACATTAATAAGAACTGTGAGGTCTACTATTTAAAGGTAAATATGATTTGTACATTTTCAATTCCATTATTTAGCCTTTTTCCTTTAATTTCTAAATGTTCTTTATAAAAACAAAGTAATTCCATTTGAATTGAAGTATAAGGCATATAAACAAAGATTAGTTGTTAGTACTTCAACATCCAAGTCATAAAATCAAGGGTTGATGTTCTGATTCAGTAATTTTAGCAGAAAAATCAAGATACTTATTCAAGGCTCTGATCTGAAACATCAACAATTCCTTCCCTTCCCCAACCCACCTCCCCCATAAATGCTGTTTGACCTGCCAAGTTCCTCCAGCAGATTGTTTGTTCCTCCATTTTAGTGTTGATAGAGTGTTGCCTCTTTGAAGACATTAGAACACTCAGTAAAGTTTAAAAACAAAGACCAATCTATCCCAGAAGATGGAGGTGAATAAAATGAGAGTTTCTCTCAGTATTTAGCCTATATTTTTCTCTCTATCAACATTACAAAAGTAGATGATGCTGCCTGCAAATTGGATGTTATATTTACTATCTTATTACATTGAATAAAATTAGACATACAGACAGGCAGACATACTTTATTGATCCCGAGGGAAATTGGGTTTTGTTACAGCCGCACCAACCAAGAATAGTGAAGAAATATAACAAACATAAAGTAAATACAGAAAGGACTGGGAGTAGAACCAATTAGGCAGCTGGAGGGAGGAACATTTTATGTTGAGTTTTCATTAGAATAGATGAATGCTTTAAACTAATAACATAAACCATTAGACAATATCTATAAATTTGCCAGTGAGACCACTGTAGGTGGAATCGCAGATGGCGTTGAGGATGCAAACAGGAATGAGATATATCAACTGATTGAGTGGTATTACAACAACAATCTCACACTCAGCTTCAGCAAGACCAAAAATTTGATTGTGGAATTCAGAAAGGGAAAGTCAGGAGAATACATATCAGTCCTCTTTGTGGGATTAGCAGTAGAAAGGCTGAGCAACTTCAGGTCCTGAGCATCAACATCTCAGATGTATTGAATGCGATGATTATTATACAAGAAACAATCTACCCTGATGCCTTTCACATCTTTGCCGGGGACTTCCATCATGCTTGCTTGAAGTAATCTCTGCCCATTTATCATCAGCACCTGCATCTGCAGCACCAGGGGGCCTAACATACTCAACCACTGCTACACCAGCATCAGGAATGCCTACCATTTCATCTCTAGACCATATTTTGGGAAATCTGTGCATCTGGTTGTCCTACTCCTTCCTGCATACAGGCAGAAGCTAAAGAGCAAAACACTTGAGGTAAGGGTAACAAAAGGTAGAGGAATGGCTAAAGGATTGCTTGAGCCAGTGGACTGGGCCATGTTCAGGAACTCATCAGAGGATGTGAATGAATATGCCATGTTTGTTACGGACTTCATAAAGACACTTGTAGATGAGTGTGTCCCCACAAAATCATTCAGAGTCTTCTCCCACTGGAAGCTCTGGATAAACCAAGAGATCTGCATCTGCTGAGGGCTAGATTGGAGGTGATCAAGTCGAGTGACCAAGGAAATTGTAATAGGTCCAAGTATGACCTCTGGAAAACCATCTCACATGCAATTCCAGACCAAAGTTGATTCGTAGAAGGATGCTCAACAGCTGGGGCAGCGCTTGAACGCTATCACTTCCTACAAAGCAAAACCAAACAATATATGTGACAACAGGGCTTTGCACCCAAATGACCTCAATATCTTTTATGCTCACATTTGACTATCAAAACCAGGAGGCTCCTTCACAGACTCCCACAGCCCCCAATGATTTCAGTCTCTGTAGGGTGAACCCATAGAAAGCATGTTGCCCAGACGGTGTACCTGCCGTGTACTGAAGACCTGTGCTAGCCAACTGGCTGGAATATTTACAGATGTTTTTAACCTCTCACTTCAGCAGTATTAGATACCCACCTGCTTCAAGCAAGCTTCAATTATACTGGAGCCCAAGAAGAATGTGATAACCTGTCTCAATGATTGTTGTCCAGTAGCAGTTACATTGACTGTGATGAAGTACTCTGAGAGGTTGGGCATGAAGTATATCAATGTCTGCCTGAGGAATGACTTTGATCTGTTCCAATTTGCCTACCATCACAACGTGTCTACAGCAGATGCCATTTCATTGGCTTTTCACTCAGCTCTGGAACATCTGGAAAGTGAAGATGCATACATCAGGACTACAGTTCAGCATTCAACACTATCATCCCCTCATAACTAATCATTAAGCTTCAAGATCTTGGCCACAATACCTCCTTGTGCAATTGGATCCTCAATTTCCTCACTTCGGCTTGGCAAACAACATCTCCTCCACAAACTCCATCAGCACAGATGCACCACGAGGCTGTGTGCTTAGCCCCCTACTCTACTCATTTATACTTATGACTGTGAGGCTAAGCAGAGCTCCAGTGCCATATTAAAGTTTGCTAACAACACCACTGTTGTTGGCCAAATCAAAGATGGTGACAAATCGGCATATAGATTAAGATTGAAAATCTGGTTGAATGGTGCTCTAACAACAACCTGTCACTTAACTTAACCAAAACCAAAAAGCTGATTGTTGACTCCAAGAGGAAGAAAATGGGGGTCCAAGAGCCAACCTTTATTACGGACTCAGAGGTGGGGAAGGTCAGTAACTTTAAATTCCTTGGCTTATCATTTCAGTGGATCTCTCTTGGGTCCAGCACATTAGTGCCATTACAAAGAAGGTATGGCAGTGCCTCATTTTCTTAAAGGAGTTGGCATGGATTCAGCATGTCATCTAAAACTATGACAAAACCTTATAGATGCAAGAGGAAAATATCCTGGCTGGATACTTCACAGCCTGGTTTGGAAACACCGATGTCCAAAATGGGAAGGTCTACAAAAAGTAGTGGATACAGCTCAGTCTATCACAGCAAAATCTCTTCCCACCATTGAGCACATCTACAAGGGCCACTCCCACGGGAGTGATTTGTCATTTGATTTGTCATCAAAGACTCACACCATCCAGGCCATGCTTTCTTCTCACTGCTGTCATCAGGATAGAGGTACAGGAGCCTTGGATGCTTTCAGCTTTCTTTCATCAGGCTGAAGTCAGCACAAGAGGCTGTTCATTGTTGACACAGCACTAAGTTTAAAAAGAGTTCAGGAGCTTTCAGCTTTCTCTAATTGGGCTGAAATCAGCATGGGGCCACTAAAAAGTAAGGAGTTGTAAGTGGAGCCGCCGTTGTTGGCGTGGTCCAGCATTGGAGTGATCTGGCTTTGGCTCAATGGGCTTGGTAAAGCACAAGTGGGGTTTCTAAGTAAGTAAATAAGAAAGTTTTTTAAAGGTTTTTTTTCTGTTAGTACATAGCTAGTGTGTTGAGAATAGATCCAGAGGTAGTTTTATGTTCCCTGTGTGAGACTCCAATCTCCCTGATAACTACATCTGCTTAATATGCATTGAGCTGCAGCTCTATAGGGACCGTGTTAAGGATCTGGAGTTACAACTGGATGACCTTCAGCTCATATGGGTGAATGAGGAGGTGATGGATAGGAGCTAAAAGGAGGTAGTCACCCCTAAGTTGCAGGAAGCAGGTACCTGGGTGACTGTCGGGAGATGGAAAGTGATTAGGCAATCAGTGCAGAGTATCTCTGTGGGTGTACCCCTGTATAATAAAATACCACTTTGGATACTTTTGGGGGTGGGGGCAGTGATCTACCAGGGAGAAGCTACAGTGACCAGGTCTCTGGCACTGAGTCTAGCTCTGTGGGTCAGAAGGGAAGGGGGAGAGAAGAGGAGTGTGGTGGTGTTAGGGGATTTCACAATTAGAAGAGCAAAAAGCAGCTTCTGTGGGTGTGAGACAGACACCCAGATGGAATGTTGTCTCCCAAGTGCCAGGGTCAAGGATATCTCAGATTGGGTCCATGGCATTCTACAGGGAGAGAGTGAACAGCTGGGATGTATTGGTACCAATGATATAAGTCGGTAGGAAAAGGGAGGAGATCCTGAAGAGAAAATATAGGAAGTCAGGAAAAAAGCTGAAAAACTGGACCTCCAGGATAAGTTTTGGATTGCTGGCCTGTGCCACATGTCAAGGAAGGTAAGAATAGGGTGATCTGGCAGATGAATGCATAGTTGAGGAATTGGTGCAGAGAGCAGGGTTTCAGATTTCTGGATCATTGGGATCTCTTCTGGGGAAGATAACTGTCCAAAAACAATGGGTTACGCCCCGAGAGGGACCAATATCCATGTGAGCAGGTTTGCTAGAGAGGTTGGGGAGGGTTTAACCTAATTTTACAGGGGGCATGATAAACTAAGCCAAAGTCAGCATGATTTTCTAAAGGAGATATCTTGCCCGACAAATCTGTTGGAAGTTTTTGAGGGAATAACAGGCAAGATAGGCAAAGGAGAGTCAGTGGATATTGCTTACCTGGATTTTCAGAAGGCCTTTAACCAGATTTCTTAACAAGCTAAGAGTCCACAGTATTACAGCAAAGATGCTAGCATGGATAGAAGATTGCCTGGCAGAAGGGACAGAGTGGGGGAGAAAAGGGAGCCTTTTCTGGTTGGCTACTGGTAACTAGTGGTGTGCCACAGGGGTCGATCTTGGGACCACTTCTGTACACTTTGTATGTTAATCATTTGGATATAGGAATTGATAGTTTTGTGGCCAAGGTTATGGACAATACAAAGTTGGTAGAGGGGCAGGTATTGTTAAGGAAGTAAGGTGTCAGCAGAAAAACTTGTACAAAGTGGCGGAAATGGCAGATAGAATATAGTGCAGAGAAGTACAAGACAGCAGTGTGAGCTGCCCTATGACTATTGTCTAGTAACACTCACATTTATGGAGGTGAAATGTTTTGAGAGGTGGTGTACTAATGTGTTGGTGATGTCCCAATATTGATCACCAGACCTGGAATACCTTGAAATTAAGTGCCAGCCATCTTACCTGCCGTGAGAGTTTTCAGCAGTCTTCTTGGTGGCGGTGTACATTCCACCTCAAGCTAATGTCAAACAGGCTGTAGGCAAGCTGAGTAATGTAATCAATAGCCATGAAACAGCACATCCTGACGCCTTCACTATCATTTTGGGGGATTTTAACCAGGCCAGCTTGGTAAAGTCACTAAATAATGATATAAAAATCACCTGTGGTACCAAAGGAAATAACACACTGGACCATTGTTACACTAAGTTCAAGAGTGCCTGCTGACCTATTCCATGCCTATAATTTGGGAATTGCTCACCTGGCTGTACTTATACTCCCTGAGTAGAGGCAGAGAATGAAGGCTGCAGCGCCAGTAGTGAGGACCAAGAAGTTATGGACCAGTGTGGCACAGGAGCACCTACAGGACTGCTTTGAATCAATGGATTGGACTGTGTTCAGAGAGTCATATTCGAGCTTGGTTGAGTATGCCAAAGTTGTCATCAACTTCATTAAAATCTGTGTGGTTGAATGTGTGCCTACGAAAACTTGCTGTACATTCCCAAATCAAAAGCCATGGATGAACCAGGAGGTTCGTAGACTGCTGACAGCTAGATCTGTGGCATTTAGGTCTGATGACCCAAGTTTGAATAAAAAAAACCAGGTATGACCTGTGGAGGGCTATTTCAAGAGCCAAGAAATAATTCTGAGAGAGGCTGGAGGCAACATTGAATGCACATCAATTCTGGCAAGCTTTGCAGGCCATTACCTCTTACAAAGCAAAACGCAACATCGTGAATGGATGCGATGTTTCACTACCAGATGAGCTTAACACCTCTTATACCGACGTAGAAAGAGAGAATAAAACCACAGCTATGAGGATCCCTGCAGCATCTGATGACCCTGTGATCTCTGTCTTGAAGGCCAATGTTGTGCTGTCTTTCAAGAGGGTGAACCCTCGCAAAGGAGCAGGGCCCAATGGAGCACTTGGTAAGGCTCTGAAAATCTGCATCAACCAACTAGTGGGAGTATTCAGAAACACTTTCAATCTCTCACTGCTGCATTCGGAAGTTCCCACCTGCTTCAAAAGGGCAACAATTACACTCGTGCCCAAGAGAACAGTGTGAACTGCCCCATGACTGTTGTCCAGTAGCAAACACATCTATGGTGGTCAAATGCTTTTAGAGGTTGACACCTCTCTAGGGAAGGACCTGGACCCACTGCAATTTGCCTATTGCCGCAGTAGGTTTACAGCAGGCATGATCTCAATGGCTCTTCACACAACCTTGGATCACCTGGACAATGCAAATACCATGTCAGGATGCTGTTTATTAACTATAGTTCAGCATTTAACACCATCATTCCTACGGTCCCGATTGAAAAGCTACAGAACCTAGCCCTCTACCCCTCCCTCTGCAACTGGACACCTCGATTTCTCAACCGGAAGACCACAATCTGTGCAGATTGGAAATAATGTCTGCACCTCTCTGACAATTAACATTGGCACTCCACAGGGATATGTGCTTAGTTTCTGTTCTCTCTACACCCATGACTGTGTGGCTAGGCATAGCTCAAACAGCATCTATAAATTTGTTGATAATACAACCATTGTAAGCAGATAGTGGCAAAAAGGCATACAAGTGCGAGATAGAAACATAGAAAACCTACAGCACAATACAGGCCCTTCGGCCCACAAAGCTGTGATGAACATGTCCTTACCTTAGAACTACCTAGGCTTACCCATAGCCCTCTATTTTTCTAAGCTCCATGTACCCATCCAGGAATCTCTTAAAAGACCCTATCATATCCACCTCCACCACTGCCGCTGGTAGCCCATTCCACACACTCACCTCTCTCTGGATAAAAAACTTATCCCTGACATCTCCTCTGTACCTACTTCCAAGCACCTTAAAACTGTGCCCGCCTGTGCAAGCCATTTCAGCCCTGGGAAAATGTCTCTGACTATCCACATGATCAATTCCTCTCATTATCTTGTACACCACTATTAGGTCACCTCGCATCCTCCAGCACTTCAAAATCAGGTCACCTCGCATCCTCTGTCGTGGGTGGTTTCATAGCAACAACCTTGCACTCAATGTCAGCAAGACCGAAGAGTTCAAACAGGGTAAGACGAGGAAACACAAACCAATCCTCATAGAAGGATCAGAAGTGGAGAGAGCATTTTCAAGTTCCTGGGTGTCCATCTCTCTGAGGACCTAACCTGGTTGCAACATATTGATGCAGCTATAAAGAAGGCCAGACAGCGGCTATATTTCATTAGGAGTTTGCAGAGATTTAGTTTGTCAACTAAAACACTTGAAAACTTCTACAAATGTACCGTAGAGAGCATCACCATCTGGTATGGGGGTGGGGCTGCTGCACAAGATCAAAATTAGTTGCAGAACTTAGTAAAATTAGTCAGCTCTGGCATGGGTAACCAGCCTCCATAGTATCCAAGACATCTCCAGGGAGCAGTGCCTTCGGAAGGCAGTATCCCATCGCCCAGGACACTCCTCTTCACACTGTCACCATCGGGAAGAAGGTACAGAAGCCTGAAGGCACACACTTAGTGATTCAGGAACAGCTTCTAACCCTCTGCCATCACTTTTCTAAATGGACATTGAACCGATGAACATTACGTCACTACTTTTTATAATTTGTTATTTTTGCACTACTTATTTTAACTTTTTAATAGACAAGTATATACTTAATGTGACTCTGGTATTTTTCTCTATATTTATTTATCATGTATTTCATTGTACTATTGCCAGAAAGTTAGTAAATTTCACGACATATGCCGGTGGTATTAAATCTGATTCTGATTCATGCAGGATTCCCTAAAGGTTAACTTTCAGGCTGAGTTGATGGTATGGAAAGCAAATGTAATGTTAGCATTCATTTCAAGAGGAATAAAATACAAATGCAAGTAAGCCTCAGTATTAAGGCATTGATCAGGCTGCACTTGGAGTATTGTGAGCAGTTTTGGGCCCCATATCTAAAAGATGGACTGGCATTGGAGATGCTCCAGAGGAAGTTCATAAGAATTATCCCAGGAATGAAAGAGTTAACATACGAGGAGTGTTTGATAGCTCTGGGCCTGTACTTAATATTATGGGGAGAAACCAGGAGAATGAGACTGGGATGCATAATAAATTGGACATGATGCAATGGTGGGGCAGATGCGATGGGCTGAATGGCCTAATTCTGCTCCTGTCTTATGATTTTTCATTGATTCTGTTGTATTTCTTTGTTCTAATGTGAATGTTTGCAAGAAAATGAAGCTCAGGTTAGTATACGGTGACATATATGTACTTTGATAATAAATTTACTTTGAACCTTTGAGATCTATCCTGGGCCCAACCATTTGACACAATCATGAAGAGGGGACACCAGTGGCTTTAATTTATTAGCAGTTTGAGGAAATTTGATGTGTTACCAAAGATTCTTAGAAATTTCTACAGATATATGGTGTAGAGTATTCTAACTGGTTGCATCACAGCTTGGTATGGAGGCTCCAGTGTGCAAGATTGCAAGACACTGCAGAGGGTTGTAGTCTCAGCCAGCTCCATTATGAGCACTTTCCCACCGTCGAAGACTTCTTCACAGGGTGGTGCCTCAAGAAGGTGGCATCATCGTTAAGCGTCTTCACAATCTGAGATTTGCCCTCTTTTTGCTGCTTCTATCACGAAAGAGTTACAGGAGCCTAAAGAAACACTTCAATGATATGGTAATGCCTTCACCAGATTTCTGAACAATTCATGAACCCATGAACACTATTGCCTGTGAAGAGGGAGGTACAGGAGCCTGAAGACCCACACAGAGCTCAGTTACTCTAAAAGATTAGGAAGCAGGAGTTATGGGAACTTCTAATGTAAAAGCACAAAATTAATCATTTTAATAAAGATACTCACAGTCTTGTTAAGATAAGGGTTTCTGAATGTTGAACCAATGGCAGTGCTGTTTTGATTATGAATTGTATAGGATAGTTGAAAAATCCTAAATGTTGCGTACAAAAGGAGATGGTGAGGAAAGTGCTAGCGTGGAACTTTAGGGATGGGACTTTGCCAAAGGTTAGCACTAAAAACTTGTTTGAATAGCCTCTTTCTGTGCTTCTATAATTTCCCCATGTTATAGAGGAATTATTGCTTTAATTTTGTCTATTGTTTCTTGTACTGCATTCCATAAAAGAATGATATTATGTACTGTAATTGTTGAAGGCCACTTCTCTTAAATTATGGGATGTACTTTTTATTTATGTTTTTAGGGAATGGAGAACCTTGTGATTTTAGACTTTTATGGAAACCCCTTGGTCACTAAGCAGGAGCATTATCGTCTTTTTGTCATCTATCACCTGCCTGCAATGAAGGCCCTGGATGGAAAAATAGTGGTCAGTCTTTGTCCAATTACTATCAGAAATATTTTCTTTTCATTATAGTGCAAATTAAAATATTATATTACATTTTTTTCTCAACTGGCCTTTAGCTTACAGCATTGTTCAGCCCTGCAGAACAGTCTAGATTTGTTTACTAATTTCCATCAAATTATCCAGTTTCGAGGGTTAGGGCCATTGCGGCTGTTGTGTTCTTCTGGTTATCTACCTGTTGATAATTGTCAAAACTTGAAATGTAAACACTTCATAGGAAACATAGAAACATAGGAAACCTGCAGCATAATACAGGCCCTTCAGCTCACAAAGCTGTGCCGAACATGTCCTTACCTTAGAACTACCTAGGCTTACCCATTGCCCTCTATTTTTCTGAGCTCTATGTATCCATCCAGGAGTCTCTTAAAAGACCCTATCGTTTCCGCCTCCACCACTGCTGCTGGCAGCCCATTCCATGGAGTTGGAAGTTATAGAATATCTGTGATGTCCAAAACCTAAAAGTAATTGAAAAGGAAACATGGAGCTGGGAATGCGAGTTTAACTTCATTTTTACTTTAAACAAGGCGTGTGCATATGATGCATGGCCTTCACGTGCTTTTACATATAAACTTGCGATGCATTATGTAAACAGAAAAGAATGCTTAATCAAACAATATATGTACAATATAACTTGAATATTTCTGACACATTAAATACACAACAATATCAATAGAATCAATGTATTCAATAAAGAATTTGTGAAGCAAAAACATTTTTAAATTATATTAGGGTTTCAAAAGAAACTTCTCTTTTTTTGTACTAGTTCAGTGAGTTATTAAAATTATTTGATTACTCAATAATGGGAAGGGAGTTTCTGATTGGTCCAGTTCTTGACCTAAGTGAGGCCAAAATGCTTAATCTCAAACCACCTGGAAGAAAACCGTGAGCAAGTCAACTGAATGTATGAGATCGGTCATTAAGTATTTCCTTTAATTCACTGAAGGCCTTGATGAATAGAATCACAGGTCTTGGAACTGGAGGAGGGATGTAGGAAATCTGTTGGACACAACACTCCACAGGCAGACATAAGAAGAACAATTTGCTGTCTTATAAAAGCTGGCATTTAGTATTTATAAGAAATTACTTACTAAAAGAAAAACAATAAATTACATTTGAACTTTTGTTTTATATTATTTAGAAATACCCACCAAGGTTTCATGTTCTTGCCAAAGGAATAGCTTGTGGTTTTCACTGTCATTTCATAAGCCTGTTGCCAACTTTGCTGGTTAACCTGCAACTTACACAAAATGCTGGAGGAACATAGCAAGTCAGGCAGGAAGTAGAGTTATCCTATATCTATGTTAGTGTAGTGCCCTCTGTAGGATGCTTTTAGAAGTTGCAAATACAAAACAGTAACAACTTTTTAAATTATTATATTGAAAAAGCTGAGATATATAGACAATAAAAAATTTTTCATTGTTCACATGTCCTAGTAAAATGGATACCAAAATCGTGGTACTGGCTGCCCCCGATACCATTTGGTAAGATGGTCTGTCTGGGTGCAGCTAATGGCATGAAATGGTGCAGATTGTGGGAAACATATTAAGTATCAAAGGAGACCAATAGTGTACCAACTCACTTCTTGGCCAACTTCACAGATGTCATGGGCCTGAAGCAGTGCATAGAGCAAGCAAAATTTGCATTTGCAATTCGAGGTAATGAATTGTGCTGGCTAGAAGGGCCAAATGGCCTACTCCTGCACCTACTGTCTATTGTAATGAAAACTGTGCTAGTCCTAAAAGATGCTGCATAGAACAGAAGGCATTGGCTTTTCCATACAAATGAAAGAAGATTCATTCTGAAGATCATTTTCAGAAATAACTCATGATTTAAAGCAATGACCTTCATTCATAGCTAACCACAAATTTCTTACAACAATAATGTTGATACCCTGCAGGGCACAAGCCTGGAGAGAAAGATTTGAAGAACTGGCTGTTGCCTATGTAGCGGATTCCCCCTTTCCACATCACTGATGTTGACCAAGGGAAGGGCAAGCGCTGATACAGCTTGGCACCAGTGTCGTCGCAGAGGTTGTGAGAGTGAAGTTGTAAACAGCATCAAATAGTTTTAAGGACTCTAGCTCCAGATTTCTTTCTCAGGGTTTACTCCTGAAGCCTTTCCCATTGGTGGGTATGGCTGCTGCGGTGGTTTAAAATCAGAGTTTTCCTTTTCCAAGGCTGACAAGGCCCACCTGCCCAAAGCAACTGGTTTTGAGATGCCAGTGGTCTGCCATTGCCCCTTCTCTTGTCAGTTGAAACAGTTCCGCTGGGCCTCGTGGCTAAGCCATATTTGAAGACCAAGAGTTGGACTTGGTTGTCAGAGGCTGTTAGAGTTGCATGCAGTTTGGAGCACTTTATAGGTACTGGGAGCTTATCCCCACTACTTCCCCCAGCTATGACAACCTTAGGAACCACAACAGCGATAATAAAACTGAGAAATTCAGCAAAGGCTACATTTTCTGGTACATTTTCTACCGGATATAGGCAATCAGCACAACCCTATGCTTGATACAAGATATCGGTCTCTTGTAACATCTTGACATTTTGGGTTGGGATGCACCTTTGAGATCTGGAGAGTATTGTTTAGATTACTACAGGGGATGGGGCATAGGGGAAATTTAAGTTTGCAAACATTGTTCGGGAAACGTAAAAGACATGGCCTGTGGGGTGATCTTCATTGAAAAGGATTATGTTCATGGACATAGCTTGTTCTACTGGGAGCTTCACTCCAAGATAAGTTTTGATTAATTTAGAAGGTAAAACAAAGATACCCAACACTCATTGCATATACTGGGTCATTGATTTGAACTATTCTGAAGCCATCCAGCTGAACGTGTGAAGCTAGGGCCTATCACTCAACTGCCCATGTAAGACATCCTATTGTAATGTTATTTTGTATAGCCAATATCACATAAAAATGATGTGCATTGTTGTTGTTAGCCCCACTTCTTTATCCTCCTAACTTCCTTGTACCACTATTTTTCTAGAATAGCCTCCCCATCCCCTTTCCCTCTCCGTTTGCCCTCTATCCTTTTCCCTTATACTTTTCTTGCAACCCTCCTCTCAATTTCTCATCTTTGGGCAACAAGGGTCCAGATTAGGCTTGTCATGGGACTGGCATGAAAGTAAAGGTCAAGGCCAGAGATATGGTTCCTCCAAGTTCCTTAAATCTATTTATAATTGGTGGGAACTCAGAGTCCCAGAACAGTCAATTAGATCTCTACTGGTTTGGGCTGACCTTTTTAGCTCAGGAGGTAGAAGATGGAAAATCATAAGCAATAAAGATAGTCCTAGCTTGACCTCATAGTGGCAGGTAATTTCATTTTAAATAAGTAAAATATCTTAATAAAGGGAATGTTGGTTATCTGAGAGAATAGGTTGAATATGAAAATGTAGCTGTGAGTTTAATTGGTTTCATTAACTTACTAGAATATTGTACATAAAATTAGTTTATTATATTTTAATTAATATAAGTTATTGCAGGAATGTACATTTCAGAATTCTTCTGTATACAAAAATATAGCTATATAGAAGTATTTGTCCTGTTTTGTATTTGTTTGCAGGAGCAATCGGAAATTGATAATGCAAAAGATTTGTTTGGAGGTAGACTCACTTCTGAAATGATTACTGAGAGACTTGGACATTCTAACTTCTCAGAGCTCTTAAAGCTGGATATGCCTGAATCTTCGATCCGGTAATATATGAAGACTTGGTGCAAACAATGAAACTGTCTGTATCAAAATAAAATTCTTTTATCTTCTTGATATAGTCCTTGTAATTGGAAAACAATACCTCTAATATGGTACATGCCTTTTCACGTCAAGTTCTTATTAGTATAAAATTTTAAGTTTGCAGATTTTGCAACTGTACCAACATAAAACTATTGAGATGATTAAGGTTTTTCACAATTCAAATTATATGATCAGTTGATATTTTATTCTCTATTATGAATTAGGATTGGAAGTTTTAAATTTATTTCTGCCACCAGGAGATAATATGTTATTTTTCCTTAAGTGTTGCAATTTTCAAATATAGTAAACTCCAATATTTTGCTCTCTGATTGTTTGAAAATCCTGATGGTTTGGATCTGCATTATTGGCTGCAACTGTTCAAAGCCTGATTAGATATCTCCTGGAATGCTGTGATTAGGAAGATTATTTCAGATACACAACTATAGTAGTCAACCACTTATCTATGTAACAGGCTGAAGGGGCTGAGTGGTCTCAGATTCCACATTTCTAGAAGTCCATTGGGATTAGAATAATTGGCCATGCAAAGTACGAAACGCCAATGTAATGACTGGGTAATTTCTATATAACTGAACAATATTTTAAAAATAAATTAAAAACTACATTATAATTTAATAGTAAACCTGCAAATAGGTAATTTTATTAAAGTAAGTTGTCTTTTTTCATATTTCTTACCAGATCTGTAGATCTTGTACCTCCAGAGATATATGGGCGCCTGCAAAAAATTAATTTAGAGTATAATAACCTCACATCTTTCAGTGGCCTTATCTATCTTCCTCATGTCAGAGTGAGTATCCTGATACAACTTCACCTTTTTATCCCCCAATACCTGAATATTATGAACAATAATGCTTTCTAAAAATACTGCAAAGCCACTTATATCTCTTACTGTCAGATGTCATTATCTGTACAACTATTTACAGAAATCAAACATTGCTTCATGTTCCTTTATGTAGTTATCTTTGCTGCAAACAGTTTGGTAGATACCTCAACAATTCATTCAAGTGGTCCTCAATGCCTAAAATATAAAGTTACGCTTGTTCTGTTCGATAGCAGGATCCCCAGAATTTTGTGATCTGGGAAATTAAAATGTATGGTGGACCATTCTTCTTGCAGGACCAATATTGTTGGAACAGGCAAAATAATAATCTGGGTTTAGGCCAATGGCTGTGTATTCACACTTTGAAAATCAGATTATCTTGTTCTCAGTAAGGATTCAGCTTGAATTTAAGAATCCATGAAGTCATTAATGTGTTTTTTTTAGTTGGCTGTAGGATTCTTGTGACCCTGAGGTTCAAGGGCTTGTCAAAAAGCTGTTCCTCCTGGGATCCCTGTACTGGAACACTCAGCTAACGATCTAGCAGGAAAAAAAGTCAAGATTTCTTGAACATCCACTTTCATCCCATTTATAGATATTAATTGGTTTGATTCTTCTGTAAATGTTATGCTAAAATAAGTTTATTCTTTTTCATGTATTTAAGGTACTGTATTTAAACCACAACCACATTGAAACCATTTTCCCTAGACAAAAGCCACAAATTCACTTGACCAACAGACAGCTTCTTCAGCAAAAAGTATCTTCCAGTGGCTATGGACAGTCAGGAATTTCCAGAGCAAACAGGTATAAGAAAGATACAGTATGTATAAGATTAAATGCAGTTATTACATATCAAAGCCTGAAAGGTAGTTCACATAACGAAGTTGCCTTACAGTTTCATTCTTCAAATGTGTAATTCAGTAAATTGCAGAATGCTTTCATTAAAAATAATATTTTAACACAGTCATGATTTTTTTTGTAATTGATTACAAATTAAAAGTTCAGAGGTTCATTTTATTGTCAAGGTATGTATGTACAATACAACTCTGATACTTGTCTTCTCCAGATAACCATGAAATTCAGAATGACCATGGGAGTTGCCAAAAGAAAAGACATTGGCTTCCCCCCCCCCCAGGAAAAAGAAACAGAACTCACCAACCCCAAAATCCCCTACCCCCTTCCACGTAGAAAAAAAGTGACAACAGTATCAATACCCCTGCTCCCCCTCCTCACAGAAAAAAACAGACAATAGCAACAAATGCCCAACCCCTCCCCACAGTAAAACAACAGCAACAATAACAACCCCTGACCCCCCTCACTCCAGAAATGAACGACAGCGATTGATTACATTTTAATTACTGATTACATTTTATTTTACTGCATAACTAAGCAATGTACCCTCCTTTTAACAGCAGAGATATAGATTACATGAGCCTTCCTCCAGTTATGGAAAGCTTAGAAGTACTTCATTTAGGCTACAACGGAATTTCCAGCCTGGCTCAACTACAGTTGAGTAGACTGATAAACTTGAGAGTATTGCGTTTAGAAGGTAAGTGCCAATGAAAACAATCCTATTACTTCAGTATTTCTCAGACAAGATATGAAACTGTTCCTTTGTTGTAATATATTTGTGATTTTATATATATCACAAATAAGTGTACATCAACACTATAAAATTAGCTGTATATATATTGTCTCAATAATTATTCTGTTCTAAGTTAGACTTGGAAGTACTACAACACCAATACAACTACAGCATAGTGAATTCCTATTCTAACATGAATTAAATTAAGGGGTGAAAATTATTAAGCCCTGTTAAGCAGCACCTGACAAATACTTATATCTACCAAATAGGATGTTGGAAATCTAAAATAAAACCAGAAAATGCCAAATTATTCAGTAAGTCAATCAAGGCTATAAAATCACTATAAAATTAGTTGAATGTTGTGGACATATTTCTTTGAGGCCACGTCTGTTTGATCACCTTATTGCTGACCATAAAATCCAGATAATGTTTCATGCCCCTGATTTCCAGTGTGCTGAATTCCAACTTGAAAAATGAGTTTATCTTTGGATTAAGCACTTCAACAGCCTCAAGTTAAAGATCAGCTACATGTACATCAAAACATACAGTAAAATGCATCATTTGTGTCAAATCTTGTGAGCAAGGACTGTGCTGGAAGCAGCCCGCAAGTGTTGCCATCCCAACATACCATGTCCAAAACTTACTAACCCTAACTGTATATCCTTTAGAATGTGGGAAGAAACTGGATATCCTGAACAAACCTACGTGTTCACAGGGAGAATGTACAAACTCCTTACAGACAGTGGTGGGAATCAAACCATATTGGTGATTGTTGATGCTGTAAAGTCATTGCGCTAACCTCAACACTACCATTCTTATATTTCCTTTGTTTTATAGACATGTGGGAAATAGTTTCATGACATAAAATGTTGGTGATACTCAACAGCTCAGACAGCTTTAGGTCAATGGAATTACAGATGTTTCTGTTGCCATTTCAAGCACATCTAGTTATTTTGCCACTCTTGTCATCCAGTATCCTTTACGCCCTGGGTCCTGGATTTCTTCCCTATACAAAATTGCTTTTTTGGATTTCCTGTTAAAATTTAATTCTTGAACACAGTATTTGATGAAGAGTTCTAATGTCTTTTTTAAGTGAGAAACTTACTTGGAGTCTTGGGACGCTTTTCGACATGAAACATGCTACAAAGATAAATATTAAGCCAGAACTCATTGCAAATGTGAGCTTCTGCACAAGCTGCTGACCTAAATTGTAAATATGTGCTTGCCCTTTCCATCTCCACTAACATTAGCTTGCTCCATTGTAATACGATGATTTTAAGTGGTGAGTCCTTGGACTGAAACAAGACCTGTGCAACGAGTAACTGTTCTTTATGTGATGTAATACGTTCACATGGGAAGAGAAAATGGCAGAAAAAGTTCCAAAATTCAAGTAAAACTTCAAAGTAAATTTATTATCAAAGTACATATAGGTCACCATATACAGTGCCTTGAAAAAGTATTCAACCACCCACAACTATTTCCACCTGTTCTCTCTTTTTATAAATTTAAAATATTGAAGCAGTATTTTTGAGCGAATCTATTGTGTATCATGTCAAAACAAAAGAAAAATTCTAAAACTTGTCAACGGTTTACTAAAAATCAAACTTGTGAGGTTGACAAAGTATTCATCCCCTTTGTAATTACTACACTAACTTTCCTCAGGTTCAATACCTTAACAATTCAATCAATTTATTGATGTTGAAAATTGGAGGATCACCTGTTTTCAATAAATTAATAGGAATAAACAGTAAGGTCCAACAATATGGTAGATTTCCAACAGACCAGACCAAAATAAAGACAAGATCATTCAAGGCATGTCAGTGAACTGATAATAGAGAAGCACAAATCTGTGGAAACTGTTCAGTGGTGCAGCAAGTGAAGTTGAGTGATGTCATCCCCTGTGGTTCAAGAGCCTGATGGCTGTGGGGGTAATAACTGTTCCTAAACCTGGTGGTGAGAGTCCTGATGTTCCTGTACCACCTTCATGATGGCAGCAGCGAGAAGAGAGCATGACCTAAGTGGTGGGGGTCCCTGATGATGGATGCTGCTTTCTTGCAACAGTGCTTCATTTAGAGCTCCTTAGTGGTGGGGAGGGCTGTATCCACTACCTTTTAGACAATAGACAACAGGTGCAGAAGTAGACCGTTCGGCCCTTCGAGCCTGCACCACCATTTTGAGATCATGGCTGATCAACTACTATCAATACCCGGTTCCTGCCTTGTCCCCATATCCCTTGATTCCCCTATCCATAAGATACCTATCTAGCTCCTTCTTGAAAGCATCCAGAGAATTGGCCTCCACTGCCTTCCAAGGCAGTGCATTCCAGACCCCCACAACTCTCTGGGAGAAGAAGTTTTTCCTTAACTCTGTCCTAAATGACCTACCCCTTATTCTCATACCATGCCCTCTGGTACTGGACTCTCCCAGCATCTGGAACATATTTCCTGCCTCTATCTTGTCCAATCCCTTAATAATCTTATATGTTGCAATCAGATCCCCTCTCAATCTCCTTAATTCCAGCGTGTACAAGCCCAGTCTCTCTAACCTTTTTGTGTAAGACAGTCCAGACATCCCAGGAATTAACCTCGTGAATCTACGCTGCACTTCCTCTACAGCCAGGATGTCCTTCCTTAACCCTGGAGACCAAAACTGTACACAATACTCCAGGTGTGGTCTCACCAGAGCTCTGTACAAATGCAAGAGGATTTTCTTGCTCTTGTACTCAATTCCCTTTGTAATAAAGGCCAACATTCCATTAGCCTTCTTCACTGCCTGCTGCACTTGCTCATTCACCTTCAGTGACTCATGAACAAGTCTCCTAGATCTCTTTGTATTTCTCCCTTACCTAACTCTACACTGTTCAGATAATAATCTGCCTTCCTGTTCTTACTCCCAAGGTGGATAACCTCACACTTATTCACATTAAACATCATCTGCCAAGTATCTGCCTACTCACCCAGCCTATCCAAGTCACCCTGAATTCTCCTAACATCCTCATCACATGTCACACTGCCACCCAGCTTAGTATCATCAGCAAATTTGCTGATGTTATTCTCATTGCCTTCATCTAAATCGTTGACGTAAATCATAAACAGCTGTGGTCCCAATACCAAGCCCTGTGGCACCCCACTAGTCACCACCTGCCATTCCGAGAAACACCCATTCACTGCTACCCTTTGCTTTCTATCTGCCAACCAGTTTTCTATCCATGTCAATGCCTTCCCCCCAATGCCATGAGCTTTGATTTTACCCACCAATCTCCTATGTGGGACCTTATCAAATGCCTTCTGAAAATCGAGGTACACTACATCCACTGGATCTCCCCCGTCTAACTACTGGTTACATCCTCGATAAACTCCAACAGATTAGTCAAGCATGATTTACCCTTGGTAAATCCATGCTGGCTCAGCCCAATCCTATCACTGCTATCTAGATATGCCACTATTTCATCTTTAATAATGGACTCTAGCATCTTCCCCACCACCGATGTTAGACTGACAGGTCGATAGTTCTCTGTTTTCTCCCTCCCCCACCCCTTTCTTAAAAAGTGGGATGACAGTAGCCATTCTTCAATCCTCAGGAACTGATCCTGAATCTAAGGAACATTGTAAAATGATTACCAATGCATCCGCAATTTCCAGGGCCACCTCCTTTAGTACCCTAGGATGCAGACCATCTGGACCTGGGGATTTGTCAGCCTTCAGTCCCATCAGTCTAATCATCACCGTTTCCTTCCTAATGTCAACCTGTTTCATTTCCTCTGTTACCCTATGTCCTTGGCCCATCTATACATCTGGGAGATTGCTTGTGTCTTCCCTAGTGAAGACAGATCTAAAGTACTTATTAAATTCTTCTGCCATTTCTCTGTTTCCCATAACAATTTCACCCAATTCATTCTTCAAGGGCCCAACATTGTTCTTAACTATCTTCTTTCTCTTCACATACCTAAAAAAGCTTTTGCTATCCTCCTTTATATTCCTGACTAGCTTGCGTTCGTACCTCATTTTTTCTCCCCATATTGCCTTTTTAGTTAAGTTCTGTTGTTCCTTAAAAACTTCCCAATCATCTGTCCTCCCACCCACCTTAGCTCTGTCGTACTTTCTTTTTTTTTAATTCTATGCAATCTCTGACTTCCTTTGTCAACCACTGTGGCCCCTTTCTCCCCTTTGAATCCTTCCTTCTCCAGGGGATGAACTGATTTTGCACCTTGTGCATTATTCCCAAGAATACCTGCTATTGCTGTTCCACTATCTTTTCTGCTGGGATATCCGTCCAGTCAACTTTGGCCAGCTCCTCCCTCATGGCTCCATAGTTTCCCCTGTTCAACTGCAACACTGACACTTCCGAGCTGCCCTTATCCTTCTCAAATTGCAGATAAAAACTTATCATATTATGATCACTACCTGCTAATGGCTCCTTTACTTCAAGATCGCTTATCAAATCCTGTTCATTACATAACACTAAATCCAGAATAGCCTTGTTCCTGGTCGGCTCTCGTACAAGCTGTTCCAAGAATGCATCCCATAGGCACTCTACAAACTCCCTATCCTGGGGTCCAGCACCAACCTGATTCTCCCAGTTCACCTGCATGTTGAAATCCCCCATAACTACTGCGACATTACCTTTGCCACATGCCAATGTTAACTCCCTATTCAACTTGCACCCAATATCCATGCTACTGTTTGGTGGCCTGTAGACAACACCCATTAGGGTCCTTTTGCCCTTACTGTTCCTCAGTTCTATCCACACAGACTCCACTTCTCCTGATCCTATGTTCCCCCTTGCAAAGGACTGAATCTCATTCCTCACCAACAGGGCCACCCCACCCCCTCTGCCCACATTTCTGTCCCTACGATAGCACGTATACCCTTGTACGTTCATTTCCCCGGTCTGATCTCCCTGCAGCCAAGTCTCCATTATCCCAACAACATCAACAACAACCTGAGCTTCAAGCTCATCCACCTTATTTCTGACGCTTCGTGCATTCAGATATAGAATTTATAGCCCATTTCTCCTCTCTCTGTTTGAATCGCTGCCTATTGTGCTTAACCCAGCTCCCCAAGCTCCCATCGGGCTATACACCCCTAGAATTTTGTTGTCCTTCCTAAATTTACTTATTCTTTCTGCACATTTAACTCCATGTTCTGTCAGACCATCCCTCTATACATGTGTCCTCCTTATCACTTGTTCTCCATCACCTTTCTCTACTACATACTTAATATTCTTAACTACACACTTCTGTAGGATTTTCTGTTCAAAGGCATTACTGTTTCCATTCCAGGCTGTGATGCAATGAGTAAGTATCCTCTCCACTGCTCAGCAATAAAAATTTTGTTATGTTTTGTAACTTCAGAACATTAAACTAATTCAAAGGAAGACAAGGGAGTCCGAAATGCTCGTCTAACTTTAAGTGAGGCATGCACGTATCATGTGGCAGTGCGATGACATAAACAATTCACGTATTTATACATATAATCCTTAATGAGTTATTTAAAGAACAAGAGTACTTAAACTATATATAAACAAGATTACTCAAATGTTACTTAAGTATTAAATAAACAACATTCCTCCATGCTTGGCTATAAACCAGCTCAATAGAGAATGCATCTCAGCTATACACATAGTATGTTATATAATACAACTACTATATACAGACGTCTGCAGCATAGTAAATCTTAAAATATTACATTTAGGCCTAAAGATTTAATCACAGTGGCGAATTTCTTGCTCTTGTGGGATAATGTCTTTACTGATGACGGAATGCCTCTGCTCGGCAGGTGAGACAGTTGACTGTGAAAACAATTTCAGGTTCTGGGGTGGTTGTAAAGTTGACTCTGAGTCTGCAGGAAGTGATTCTGATAGTGGTAATCACCATTCATCTTTTCCCTCCCTGGATCTACTCTAATCCTTTTTTTTTATGTTCTTTCTCTCTTTTACACCTTTCTCTTTCTTGTTCATATTCCTTTCTCTCCTTCTCTTACCTCCTTCTAGTTTGTGTATTTTGATCTTGGGAAGGTGCATTTAATTCACTGGAGTATTCTCTTATTAATCCTCTTTTGCTCCCTTTACAATCTGATCTCTCCTCTTGGTTTTCTCATCCAGTGACAAATCCTTTGTTTTCCTAGCTCCATTGATTCCTTTCTTTTCAGCCTTCCATTCATCCATTGGCTTTGGTCTTTGCATCTTCTTTTGCAAGCAGTTTTTTGTCTCCCACTTGAAGATAATCCAATAACCTTAATGTATGCAGAGTAGATCTTGGTTCTTTTTACCCACTAAAGCCAAATGCTTGTATCTTTCCTGAATTTCCTTGAACTCCCCAGGGCTGAAATGGTTGCCACAGGAGGACACAGGTTTAAGGTGCTGGGGAGTTGGTACAGAGGGGATGTCAGGGATAAGTTTTTTACTCAGAGAGTGGTGAGTGCATGGAATGGACTGCCAGCAACGGTGGTGGAGGCGGATACTTTAGGGTCTTTTAAGAGACTTTTGGACAGGTACATGAAGCTTAGAAAAAGAGGGCTATAGATAAGTCTAGTAATTTCTAAGGTAGGGACTTGTTCAGTAGAACTTTGTGGGCCAAAGGGCCTGAATTGTGCTGTAGGTTTTCTATATTTCTATTTCTATATTTCTCTTCCATCTTAAAACCAAGCTGCATTTCATAAGTAATTATGATTAACCTATCAGAAGCTTTCTCAGATATGCTACGTACAAAAACTGTAGCAATTGGACCACTGCTTTCATCACTTTCACATTTCCTCTGTGCAGCATGGTCTATCCTTGGTCCAATATACTTTCCAACCAGAGACACAGTGGTAGGTACATCACCTATTTGTCCTCTGCTAGGCAACGGTTCATGGTTTACAGCATTGAGATGGTTGTGGAATCATCCAATTCTTCTCCTAACTTGCTTCAAGTTGGCTTCATTGCACGGGATGTGGCATACGAATGGTGAATGGATCTCCAACCAAATTGTAGTTGTCTCAGCCAGACATACCCCCACAATACTGGTCCTTCGGTTTTTAATATGTACATGCTCAACATGGCTTGTTGGTTGTATTTCACTTTTATAGATATCATTCCCTCAGGAGCCATCTTTTCTCCAGTATAAGTTTATAATTGGATATCTGCAGGCTTCAGTTTAGTTTCTTTGAAAAGCTGTTCGAACTCATTTTATGAAATGACTGAAACAGCTGAGCCAGAGTCCAATTCCATTTTAATTAATTTGCCATTCACTTCTGGGGTAGGCCATATTGCTTGTCTATTGATAATTTTCACATAGTAAATCTCAAGGCTAGCCAGTCCTGTGATGCTCTCATCAGTATCAGATTTTTCATCAATAACATGCAGATTAGTGCTTGTTTTGAAACTACAACTTGACTTTTTAGCTTTTTCTCTTCCCTGTGCAGTCCATTTATTTTTATCTGCCCAACACGCTCTTTGTATGTGTCATACTTGGTTACATTTTTTCAAGTTTCACCTTTTTAAATTTGCATTTTTTTGCTGTATCTAAGTTCCTTCCACAGTGTTAGCGCAATGGTTTCTCTTTAGACTCTGAAATTTTGTTCACACTCACTTTCTTTCCTAACTGCAGCTCAATTGCACCTCCGGCTGAGGTTTCCATTGAAACAGTGATTTCAACTGCTCATTTAAATTTAAGTCATGCTTCAATTAGGGGTCATTTTTGAATGCTTTTGTTTAAAAACACTTCTGCCCACCTTTTTTTGCATAGATGCTGACTGGCTTGCTGAGTTCCTCCAGCATTCTGTGTGTGTTGCTCGGATTTCCAGCATCTGCAAATTTTCTTTTGTTTGTTTTGTGTTTTATTTTCTTCTGTGTCCCAAGTGTCTATGACCTTCGCTTAAGGTTCCAAGCTTCTCATTTCTCCATTTCCAAATGTATTTCTCCAATTTCCCCATATCTGTAGTTTAATGGAGAGTAAACTTTTAGTTCTTCATGCTGCTCTAGTACTTGTTGCTTAAATGCATAAATTAATTGCAGAATTCAAGGTGCAGTCTAATCAGTCACCAGCTAAGAATATCTTGCCTGAAATCTAGTCTCTATTCACAAGTTAAAACAAACTTAGAAAAATAAAAAGTAAAGGCCATATTGAT
This sequence comes from Hypanus sabinus, assembly GCF_030144855.1. Lineage (NCBI taxonomy): Eukaryota > Metazoa > Chordata > Chondrichthyes > Myliobatiformes > Dasyatidae > Hypanus > Hypanus sabinus. The sequence continues at coordinate 174,815,761 of NC_082707.1, forward strand.
CATCAATAATCCAACCTATTTCATCCAAGTACGTTGTACAGCCTCCTTCCACTGGGAACACACACTTGTCATGATCTCCCCATTCTCTGATCCCATCATGCAAGCAATCAAATCGTGTTGCAAACGGTGTTTTTCATTTCCAAAGGTAATCTGCAGTACGATATATCGCTGTTTCTGTAACCGGAAATTTTTAATTTGAAGACATGTATCCTGTTCTCTTTTGAAGACTTATTATGATTCCAATGTCTCTGCAAGTTTCAGCAGGCAAAAAAAAAAAGAAAATTATCTAAATTTCCCAAGTATAAATTAGTACAGTCAGCCCAACTTATCCGCCAAGGATTGGTTCCAGGACCCCCCGTGGATACCAAAAAATGTGGATGCTCAAGTCCCTTATATAAAATGGCATAGTATTTGCATATAACCTACGCACATCCTCCCAGATACTTTAAATCATCTCTAGATTACTCATAATACCTAATATAATGTAAATGCTATGTATATAATTATTATACTGTATTGTTTAGGGAATAATGACACGGAAAAAAGTCTGTACATGAGACGCAAGACGAACAATGCTCAAACAACGAGTGCTGGAGAAAGAACTTCCAGGTTTTCCCGATCTGCGATTGGTTGAATCTGCGTATGCGGATCCTGCGGATAAGGAGGGCCAACTGTGACTGGAAAACTTATTTAACTAAATCCAATTCTTCTTTTCTCATGAATTTTTAAACAATTTCCATCTGAAAGAATTCATGCATGCTTTTACTGGAATTTAATGCATTTAAATTATTTTCATTATAGGTAATTTTATTAGTCAGATTGAAGGGCTTGACCGCCTTCATTACCTTACTGAATTATCACTGGAACGAAACAGAGTCAAAATCATTCATGAAAATTCCTTCATGGACCAAAGCTCTCTTGTTGAACTCCACTTGGAGGAGAACAGAATGCGAGACCTCAACAACTTGTATCGGTTGGTAAAACTACAGAGGCTTTTCCTTGGTGGAAATAAAATCCAGGTAAAGAATTTTTGAGTTTATTTTGATTTCTTTCTGATCTGATGTTTTTTCTAAATGTTTCTCAAATTAAACTGAATGCAGACTATATTGTTCATGAACTGGAACATGAAAATATTCTTTTAAGTGAAGACACAAAAGACTCCAGGTACCGGAATATGGAGCAAAAGAAAAGCACAAGATGCAGGATGAACTCTGTTTCATACAATATCTATGGAGAGAAATGGACTGTTGATGTTTTGGGTCAAGACCTTTAGACTGAAAGATATGGGTGAGAAAAGGGCTCACCTGTTGTTTGCTCACTCTTGCTCCACCCCTTCCCCTCACCTTTTATACTGGCACTCTCCCGTCTGTCTAGATGAAGAATCTTAACCTGAAGCATCAGCTATCCATTTCCTTCTACAAATGCAGCCTGACCTGCTAAGTTCCTTCAGCATCATGTTTATTGCTTTTTAACTGAAGATTCAGACTTTCTGTTAATATCTTTTCCCCAGAAATGGTTTTACCATTTGAGGAAAATAATCCATTCAGCAAATCGTGTGGTTGAAGATTTAATTAAAATGATAAGTGCCCACTCAGCTAAGTGAATTATCCTGACTGCAAGAATGGGGGTGGTGTTGAGCTCCGTAAAGTATGCACAATAGTGACACTGTGGCACAGTCAGATATACTGCTGCCTCACAGCTTTTCTTTCTCATGATGAATGGAATAGACTTGTTCTGACAAAATTTGCATTCTGATTGTGTCTTCATCTGGTATATGTAATTTAACAGATCCATTTAGTAGCAAGGCGATAAGACTATATTTTAACTCAAGATTTTCAATATGGTTACTGAAGATATTCTTGTAATACATGTTGTTATATCCAATAAAATAGTTTTCTTTCTTTCAGTCTTTTAATTAGTTAAATAAGAGTATATATATATGTAAAAATAAACAAGAGAATTATCTCAAATATCTATATCAATAATTCATATAAAAGGTAAAATAAACATTATCAAGATCATACATAGTATTAATCTAATAGTATATATAAAAGAAAAAGATAATTGATTCTCTTCTTATCCATAAAAAGAAGAAAAAAGATAAAGAAACTTTTATACTTATACACAAAAAAAAGAACTGGGCAGTTCAAACTGAGAGTGAAAGCAAGAAAAAAGAAAAACTTTCCAATCAAATCCAGCACTTCAAGAAGGTAACTGGAAGGGCCATAAGTCAAAGCATGTGAAAATATTGAATAAAAGGTCAAGCAACACACACAAAATGCTGGTGGAATGCAGCAGGCCAGGCAGTATCTATAGGAAGAAGCACTATTGCCGTTTCAGGCCGAGACCCTTTGATAGGACTGACAAAGGGTCTCGGCCCGAAACGTCGACAGTGCTTCTTCCTATAGATGCTGCCTGGCCTGCTGCATTCCACCAGCATTTTGTGTGTGTTGCTTGAATTTCCAGTGTCTGCAGATTTCTTCGTATTTGCGAATAAAAGGTCGCCAAGTTTCCTCAAATTTAAAGGACGTATCAAATGTCTAACTTCTTATTTTCTCTAAACTTAAACAGGACATAATGGAAGTAAGCCAATAAAGAGCAGTAGATGGATTAGAGCCATTTAAGCAAAATGGCTCTCCTAGCCAATAAAGTTGTAAAAGCTATCATCCATTGAGCAGAAACAGGAATATCTCCTGCTTCCGATGGAATGATCCCAAAAATTGCTGAAAGTAAATTCGGTTGTAGATCCAAATTCAAGACTTTTGATAAAGTTTTAAAGACTTCTTTCCAAAACATATCTGTTAAAGTAGCCACCTCAATATTACATCTGTCGCAAATAGGATTAATATTGGAAAAGATATGGGCTAATTTGTCCTTTGACATATGTGCCTGATGCACTACCTTGAACTGTATCAAGGAATGACAGGCTCAAGTAGATGAAGTAGTTACCAAATAAAAAAATTTATCCTATTGATTATCTGAAAGTGACTTTCAAAATTCCAATTCCCACGCAGCTTTAATTTTATCATTAGATAACATACGCAAATTCAATAACCATTTATAAATTATAGCTATCAGTCCTTTTTGAAATTGTTTAACCTGAGAAAGAGTATCTATTATATTGGGTGAATAAGCTGAGGGTAAATCTGATAGTTATCTATGTAGAAAATTCCTAATTTGTAAATATCTAAATGTAACACTTACCCAAAAGGCTGGTATATGTCTAGGGGAAACGGAGATCCAGCCACTCACCAACCCACCTCCCGTTTGCGCAGGTGCTGTGAGAATCGAGTTTATGCCTCGCGCCCGCCAACAGTATCAAACCCACAACAAATACCGTTATGAAATACACTTTAAAGAGTTTACTAAAATTAAAAGAGTATTAGGCAATACTATATATATATATGGAAAAAAAAAGGTGCCAACTTATCAAAGTTCAGTCTGTTTAGTGCACTCGTTGGAGTTCAACCATCGAACCAATCGACTCTTCGTCGCTTGCCTCCGACTTCCACGTCTTCCACCCCGGACTCCCCGGTGGTCTTCCGAGCACACGTCCACCTCCCTTGGCGTCTTTCTCCCGACTCCCCTCCCACCAAAAACCCGCGAAAACCCCTCCCCCAAGTTCCCAGCCTCACAAGACTCAATAACATTCCCCATTGATTAACAAATGAATACAATTACCATATCAGCCATTCTAAAGCGAAACAACGGCGAGAGAAACACTTATCCAACAAAGAAGCATTCCTACTCGTAACAAACCAAAGAAGCCATTTTGAGTAACATACACAGGACATTGTACATTCTCTCCCCACCAGCAAATGTCATGCCCTCATGGCATTACTAGAGTTCCCCAAAGCTTCTTGCAACGCACAAAACCCAACCCAGGTGCAGAAAGCAGTAACATAACTACCCAGAGCAGTAGAAATCACACTCGGTTCTCCCGGTACCACATATGTCAACCGCTCCGGGGGGCGCCTAATCCTCTGAGATCTCCATACCCCTTCTGCCCCACTGGGCTCCCTCGTCACCTGAGAACCTACTGTCTCGGACACCCCAGGTCTACCTGACAGACCCTCGCCCCCTTCCTCACGGGGGTCTGCCCTCACCTGAGATCTCTCCGGCTCATGCTCGGGTCCCACCCTCTCTCCCACCAATGTTGGCTGCTTCTCCATCTGACCCTCAAGACCTTCCCTCCTCTCAGCCAATTCAGTATGGGAAGGGCCAGGAGCCTCCTCTCCTGGTACTGGAGCACCAGCGAATGGGAACAGGGGCCACTCATCTGAGTTGTCCTCTTCCGAATCGGTAGCCATTCCCGGGTGAGGGACTCGTCCCCGCTCTTCAGCAGCGGGCTCTTCCCTTTCTCCGTGCCCTCGCAGAGTCCTTGTACTAGGCGTAACCTCCCACTTGGGCTCCTTATCCACCTGCACTGCTTGACCCAGTGGCAGCAGGTGATTCCTATGGAGTACCTTGATAGGCCCTTTCCCATCCTCAGGTTTTACCCAGTAAACTGGCAGGTTCGGCATCTGGCTCTCTATTACATAGGGGCTGGCCGCCCATCGATCTGCCAACTTGTGCTTACCAGGGAGTCCCAAATTCCGTAAAAGGACCCGGTCGCCCGGCAGTAATTGGACAAACTTCACCTTTCAATCATACCGCATCTTATTTCTCTGATTTTGTTTGGTAGCCGCCGCCTCGGCCAACTCGTACGCCCGCTGTAACTCCCTCTTCATGTCGGACACATACTTTAGATGGAACTTCCCGGGTAATTCACCCACTCCACCCCCAGAACACAAGTCAATGGGCAACCTCGCTTCCCGCCCGAACATCAGATAATAGGGTGAATACCCTGTAGCATCATTGCGAGTACAATTGTAACAGTGAACCAATTGTCCAATATGACGACCACCTGCTTTTCTGCCCAATCTCCAGCATCCCAAGCATATCCAACAGGGTCCTGTTGAACCTCTCTGGCTGAGGATCTCCCTGTGGGTGATAAGGGGTAGTCCTGGATTTCTCAATCCCAAGCATTCATGGATAAGGCGATTCTCAAAGTCCCGCCCCGATCACTATGGATTCGCCTGGGAAGGCCGTAATGCACAAAATACTTCTCCCATAACACCTTCGCCACTGTCGTCACCTTCTGATCCTTAGTGGGAAATGCCTGAGCATAGTGAGTGTAATGATTGGTGATGACTAAGACATTCGCGGTGTTGCTGGTGTCAGGCTCAATCGACAGGAAATCCATACATACTAGGTCCAGAGGTCCCACACTCTGCAAGTGCGACAGTGCAGCCGCCAACGCTGGCAGGGTCTTCCTCTGGATGCAACGACTGCATCCCCTACAGTATTCTTCGACTTCTCCCCTCATCCGGGGCCAGTAGAACTGGTCTTTGAGTAATCCATAGGTCTTTTCCACCCCCAAGTGTCCAGAATCATCATGTAAGGCCTAGAATACCACCTGCCGATACTCCTCCAGCAGGACCAGTTGCCAACAGTGGGGTTGGTCCGGAGGCGCCGTTACCCGGTACAAGATTTTGTTCTTTAACTTCAACTGAGACCACTCCTTCAACAACAGAGGCACGCATGGGTGTTTCGCCTTCTCAGCCAACGCCCCTTCCCCCTTCTCGACCGCTCTCCACACTGTGCCAATGCCCGGGTCATTTTGCTGAGCAGTTGCCACTTCCCCCGGACTCAGTTCCAGCAACTGTTTAGTCCGCAGTGCGGTCAGGTCACAGTAAGCTAGGGGTATGGTGTTGTCAAACCCCCAAATGGTCCACGGCTCGTTCCAGCCTCCCTCTTCCCTCGGCCTTCACGGTGATAGCAAACTGACACATCGCCTTCACTCCGGACCAGGGACACTCTCCCACTCCTCGTCCCTCTCCTGTTCCCCCGGCTCCCGACGAGACTAAGCATCCGCATCGACATTCTTGCTTCCGGGGCGGTACCTCAGGCTGAAATCATATACCAACAAGGCCGCCAGCCACCAACGTCCTGTGGCATCCAGCTTCGCCAAAGTCAAAATATAAGTGAGAGGATTGTTATCTGTTCTCACCTCAAACTTGGCTCCGTACAGCTTGTCCACCACAGCCTACTTCAGCGCCAGGAACTCCAACTTGTGAGTGGGATAGTTTCTCTCAGATGGTGACAAGCGTTGGCTGACAAAGGCTACTGGCCTCAATGCTTTGCCATGCTCCTGGTACAGAACAGCCCCGAGACCCTCTCGGCTGGCATCCGTGTGCAGCACATATGGCTTCTGGGGATCGGCAAAAGCCAACACCGGGGCCTGGGTCAGTGCCCTTTTCAAAGATCGGAACGCCTCTTCACATTGATCATCCCATCTCGAGCCAAAAGGTTCCGCCGGGTTCCAGTATCCTCCAGCGTCCTGCCTCTGGTCCCCCATCCTCTTCTTTCCCACCGGGGGATAACCAAACAACAACTGAGTCAACGGGTGACACACTTTGGCGTATCCTTTCACAAATCGCCGGTAATACCCACAGAACCCCAAAAATGAGTGCAGAGCGCCCACTTTCTGGGGTCTCGGCCAGATGGTCATGGCCTCTATCTTGGTTGGATCAGTAGCCACTCCCTCTCACGAAATGATATGGCCAACGTAGCTAACCAACGACTTGCAGAATTGGCATTTATCCAGGGAAAGCTTCAACCCTTCTTCATTAAGCTGGCCCAACACCTTCAACAGCCTCTCCTCATGTTCCTCCAAAGTCGATCCAAACACTATCAAATCGTCCAGGTACATCAGCACCTCTAACAGATTCATATCCCCCACAGTTCTCTCCATGAGCCTCTGGAAGGTGACTGGGGCTCCCAATATGCCTTGGGGCATTCGTTTGAACTGAAAGAACCCCAGCGGGCAGATAAAAGCGGTCTTCTCTTTATCGGCCGCACTCATCGGGATCTGGTAATACCCACTTCTTAAATCCAGCACACTGAACCACTTCGCACCGCTCAGGCAGGCCAGCGCATCCTCGACTCTTGGGACAGTATATTGATCAGGGACAGTTCACCGATTCAACGTCCTGTAGTCAACACACATGCGCACTCGCCCATTCTTCTTCCGTGCCACCACTATTGGGGACGCATAAGGACTTCGGGACTCAGCTATGATTCCGGCTTCCTTCAACTTGCACAAGTGCTGCCGCACATCCTCAATATCTGCCGGAGCCAGCCGCTGGGATCTCTCTCGGAACGGGGTGTCCTCTGTCACCCGGATGGTGTGGCGAGTGCTTTTGGAGCAGCCAACATCAAACTTGCCCCGAGCAAAAGCAGCTTCCATCTTCAGCATCTTCTCCACTAGCCGGTGTTTCCACTCCGGCGACACAGGGGAATCCCCGAAGTTAAAGACTTCAGCGGTCAGCTCCCTTCGATGCTCTGATCCCTCCCCGTTAGGGGTCCTCACTGGTGCGCTAGACATTACTATCACCGGGAACAGATGTGCCAGTGGCATTCCCCTCTTAAAGGTGATTTCTCTTGCCGTGGTGTTCCTGACACTTATAGCTATACGCCTCGCATGTACCACCCCTGGTCTCTGCACTTCGGGCCTCACCAGCGCCCCCGCCGGAAATCGTGTCTCCCCTTCAAGATCGTCTGAGGCGTCTACTAACAGGGCTTCTCCCGTCGGCACTCCAGGGAATCTGGGGGTCCCCATCACGAGTGCTACCTCCCCTGGTCGGATCACCTTGGGCCTCGCCTGCGTACACCACACCGACCCTCGTTTACACTCTGGGTCCAGCCCTAGGGAGGCAACCCCTTCTTCGAACACTGCTCGAAACACTGGATGCACCGAGAGGGTCTCCAGAAAGTCTTCCCCCCCTTTCTCCTTACAAGCTCCCAGGAGCCGTCGCACCACAGGGGAGTTAGTCCCCACCAGGAGGGCAGCACCACCGGTTTCCACCGGGTCAGGGCACACCAACACCAACGTCTCAATAGCTTCGGACACTCCCACATCGCCCTCCGAGAACTCCAATCTCACCGATAGGTACCCATCGTACGGGTAGTCACCCTCGCTCACACCCCAAATCTGCAGGGCGTCAAATGGTGTTACAGGCAAATGCTTTAGATATTGGTTGTAGAAAGACCGGTACAATAAGGTCACCTGCGATCCCGTATCAAGAACGGCTTTTGCGTAAACTCCCTCTATCCGTAGACCCACACTGGCACGGGGTTCTACCAGCCCATCCGGAATAGAGGCGTGGGCACCCAGTGGTCATCCGGTTGATCTCTGGGAGCCTCCAGAGGCTCTAGTCCTTTCCCTCACTGAGCCTCTCCTAAGTTTCCCGACACCTCTTCCTTTTTAGTCGTAGGGGGGCTTGTCCTCTGCGGGACTCTGTCTCTCACAATCCCACCTACAGTGTCCCTCCTCTCCAAAGCTATAGCACACCCTCAGCCGCCCACAGTCCCGCCTGAAATGCCCCTCTTTCCCACAGTTAAAGCACACGCTGCCTGCCGCCCCTCCTCTCCCAGGACGGCTCCCGCTCCCAATCCTACACTGATCGCCCCTGAGAGTGGGTACCTCCCCTGTCCCCCCCGGGGGGTTGTCATTCCTCCACCCAGCCACCACTTCCTGTATCGCTGAGCATCGCTCCCGTAGGCCCGCGCCACTTTTCCGCCCCAATGCTCTCTCTTCCTCTCACACCTCTCTAGTCAGTTGCCCGAACGATGGAGCGGGGCCTTTCCTATAAGCCTGACGGATAGTCCACGCCACCTTGTCCTCCTCCAGAGAGCCACTGAATATCTGACTCATCCTCACGCTAGCCACGTCAGTTGCCTTCATTACCCCCCGGCGCCGCAGCCCCGAGAGCATCCCCTCCATCCTAAATATGTACTTGGAGAGCTTTTCCCCTCTCCATTGTTCCAGGCGTTGGAACTCTGCTAAAAGCAGCCAGGGTTCCCCTGACAACCCAAACGCTCCCTCCAAAACTTCTATACATTCCTCCACTGAGGCCCCAGGCTTCTCAGCTTTCAACTCCCGGACGGTTTTGGCTGCTAAACCCCTCAAACTTCCCACCAATCGCTGCCTCTTCTCCTCCTCTGAGCCTGGCCACTCCTCTAACATCAAGGACGTATGCTCAATCCAGGTTTCATAGTCCACCTCCCCGTCCGGAGTAGGCTTGGCTCCGGAGAACACCCCCAGCTTCAGCCGTGGCCTCTCGGCCACCCCCACCAAGGAGTTAAGTGCGGCTGCCAGCTCCGGGGCTTCCACCCTACCTGGGGGGTGGGGCCTAGTCACGACTCCCTCTTCCCACCTCCCTTTACTAGTGCCGGCCACCTCTCGGGGGTCCACCTCTGGCTCTAGCTCCTCCTCCGATGTCTCCTCCGCCTCATCCTTGGAGAAGGAGTGGAGCCCCCACAGCTCCTCCTCCCCCGGTACACTAACCATCGCCGGCAGTTCCACCGTCTAGTTACCAATTCTACCTGCCCAATACCTTTTACCAAACTTAAACCCCACACTACCGCGTCTCCCGAAACTCGAAAATCCACTCCGCTCACTACGCATGCGTACTGCACCGGTACACCTTCAAATTCGCACCAACAAGCAATCCTATCTCTGTCCATCTTCCTCTGCTGCCTGCGCGATTCCACAGCCCCTGACAATCCAATCCGGGACGAGCACCCCACAAATGTAACACTTACCCAAAAGGCTGGTATATGTCCAGGGGAAACGGAGATCCAGCCACTCACCAACCCACCTCCCGTTCACGCAGGTGCTGTGAGAATCGAGTTTATGCCTCGCGCCCACCAACAGTATCAAACCCACAACAAATACCGTTATGAAATACACTTTAAAGAGTTTACTAAAATTAAAAGAGTATTAGGCAATACTATATATATAAGGAAAAAAACAAAAGGCGCCAACTTATCAAAGTTCAGTCTGTTTAGTGCGCTCATTGGAGCTCAACCATCGAACCAATCGACCCTTCATCGCTTGCCTCCGACTTCCACGTCTTCCACCCCAGACTCCCCAGTGGCCTTCTGAACGGACGTCCACCTCCCTCGGCGTCTTTCTCCGACTCTCCTCCCACCAAAAACCCGTGAAAACCCCTCCCCCAAGTTCCCAGCCTCACAAGACACAATAACATTCCCCATTGATTAACAAATGAATACAATTACCATATCAGCCATTCTAAAGCGAAACAATGGCGAGAGAAACACTTATCCGAAAAAAAAGCATTCCTACTCGTAACAAACCAAAGAAGCCATTTTGAGTAACATACGCAGGACATTATACATAAAAAAGTGTATGTTAGATAGGTCATATTTATCCACTAACTGACATTAAACAATTGCCCATAAACAAATCTAAAAAAGTTACTATTCCTTTGGTTTTCCAAATTGAAAAGGTCTGATCGGAAATTGATGGTTTAAAAAAAAATTGAGATGGATTTTACTAGAAAGAACAAAATTATTAAAGTCAAAGAATCTATGAAACTGAAACCAAATTCTTAATTTATGTTTAATAATGGGATTAAGGTCTCGACTACCTATCTTAGAAAGCAAAAAAGGAAGAGGAGCTCCCAGTAAAGAGGCCAAAGAATATCCCTTCACCGAGTTTTTCTCTAAATCCACTCATGAAGGACTGTCATGTATATCTGAAAAATGAATCAATTTTTCAATGTAGTTCTATTTTGTACAGGATATGGGTGAACTGGAAAAACTTGATTCACTTTCAAACTTGACTGAGCTTTCAGTTGTTGGAAATCCTGTAAGTATAATGATATTGTGCACTTTACCCATTACAACTGTTGAATGATTAAAATTGCAAATTTAATCACAGTGTTAAACAATAATGGAATACTAATTAGTCAATATTAGTGACTGTTGAGTTAAATGTTAGTATTTTAAGTTTTTATATTTCATAATTGTTCATGTTACTTTTTTCATGTTATAGAGTCATAGAGTAATACAAGAAAATTGGCCCCTTGACCTAACTCATCCATGCCAACCAGGCAAGTCCCATTTGCCTGCATTTGGCCCAAGTCCCTATAAACCCCACTTGTCCATGTATTTATCCAAATGTCTTTTACATGTTCTAAATCTCACAGTCACTCATGAGCATTCAAAACAGAACTGTCATTTTGTAAACTCTCGAAACTGTTGTGCTTGAAAATGCCGGGAGATCAGCAATTTTTCAGACACTCAAACCACCTCATCTGGTGGCAACAGTTACTCCATCGTCAAAATCACTTAGATCACATCTCTCACCCATTCTGATGTTTGGTCTGAACAACAACTGAACATCTTGACCATGTCTGCATTAAGTTGCTGCCACCTGTTTGGCTGATTAGGTATTTGCATTAACAAGCAAGTGTACAGATGTACCTGATGCAGTGGCTACTGAATGTTTATCAAAATAAAGCAATAAATTATATTTCAGTGACATTACTACCTAGCAATTCAGCTTAGCTCCTGACATTGAGGCTATTGTAGAGTACTTTGCAAAAGTCTTAGGGACAAGTAAAAAAAAATCTGTAAAGCTAAGATGCTTTCAAAAATAAAGAAATGAAAAGTTTCTCAATATCAAAAAAATCTATAAAGAGCAGAAAAAAGTAAAAAAAACTAAATCATATCAATATTTGGTGTGACTACACTTTATCTTTAAAATGTATCGGTTCTCTTAGGTGCACTGTTGTGCAGTTTTAGAAGAAAAACGGCTGGTACATTGTTCTAAGCATCTTGTTACGGATCTTTTACAGAGTTTGGCTGTCTCTTCTATCTGAGTTTGCTTCTATCTCTCTACAGTCTTAATGATGTTGAGATCAAGGTGCTGGAGGCCAACACCATAAGTTGCAGAACTCATTGTTCTTCTTTTCACTGAAGGTGGATCTTTATGACCTTGACTATGTGTTTGGGATCATGGTCCTGCTGCAAAATGAAGTTGACATTGATTAGAAGTCTCACTGATGGTATTACATGATGGATGAAAATCTGCTTGTACTACTCAGCATTGAGGATTCCATGAATTCTGACCAGATCAACTCCATTTGTAGAAATGCAGCCCCAAACCTGCAGAGAACCTCTGCTGTGCTGCAGACACTTGTCCATGTAGCACTCTTCAACTCTTCTATGGCCAAACTGCTTCCTGTTTGAGCCAAAAATTTTCCAATTTTGACTTCTGAGGCCAGAGCATTTGCTGTTATTATTCAACAGCCCAGCCCTTGTATTTTTGTGCTTAAGTGATTCGACTGGCTTTGTTTCCACTTTGGAGGTATGGCTTTTTGACAGCAACTCTTCCATGAAAACCACTTTATGGACTCCGGACTGTAGAGATGTGTACTTGGGTTCCAGTGATTTCTGGTTCAGAGCTGAAAGTAGGGCTGGATATCTTCTAATTTAGAAGGGACGTCATCTCGTCTGGATCTCTCGTCTGCTGCACTCAGTTTCCATGGGCATCTGCTGTATTTCTGGTCCTCAATCTTGCCCATTTCTTTGTGCGTCTTCAGAAGAGCTCAGATAGCATATCTTGAATCTCCAGTCTGCTGTGAAATTTCTGCTTGGGAGAGACCTTGCTGATGCAGGATGACTACCTTGTGTCTTGTTGCAATGCTCACTCTTGCCATGGTTAAAGAATTGATGATTTGAAGGTTAAACTGTCACATCTATCATAACCTCACCTTTAAGTTTGATTGTCCTTCACCGAGTTTGAATCTTTCTACACCGTTTCTGTTTCAGTTAATCAGTTTAGTTCATTTGGCTCATTATGTCATTGATAATTAGCAATTGTTCATTATCTTTGTTTAATCATGTACTGAGCTATATACTTACAAAGTAATCAAATTTTTATTTGAAAAGTGGTCAATTACTTTATATTATTTTCTTTAACAAAATACAAAAAAAATTCTATAACAATTTTTTGGAAAATGAATGCTTGGAAATATAAAATTTCCTCTTTTCTTCTGACACACTAATGCAGGAGACAAAAACCAAAACATCTAAAATATAATTATGTAAAAAAAATCATATAGGGTGCCAAGGACTTACACAGTACTCCAGAGGTTCCCTCATCTGATATCAGAAACTCAGAACTGAAGTTCAATACTATAATGCATTTTGTATTACGGATTAGTGCATTATTATATAACCCTCTTACATTAGCTGAGGTGGCAATCATGTAATCATTGACTACAATATGCAAAGATTTACTGGGTTTATTAGTATCTACAGCAATTCCACTTGAACAAATTACTGATTCGAAACTCTTTATTTATACTTTGCTATACAGGTTTCCCCTGCTATCCAAAAGTAGAGGGTTCCTATGAAACCTTTCGTAAGCCGAAATGGCGTAAAGTGAAGAAGCAATTACCATTAATTTATATGGGAACATTTTTTGAGTGTTCCCGGACCCAAAAATTATCCTACCAAATCATACAAAATAGCACATAAAACCTAAAATAACATGAACATATAGTAAAAGCAGGAATGATATGATAAATACACAGCCTATATAAAGTAGAAATAATGTTATGTACGGTGTATCAGAATCGCGAAGATTTAGCCAAAACCGATTTGTAGAAAAAAATTTGCATGTACACACATGCACACGTACATGCATGTGCAAGGCTTCATGGTCATGGTAATCTTTCTCAGGGTAAACACAAGTTTAAAGCGGGCGCCTTTTTAAGTAGAAGCAAAAACCCTCTTTGGATTTCTTTTGGTTAGCAAAAACAGGTACTAATGTAGGTCTTTCGTAAAAGCGAAGTGGTGTAAAGCGAACTTTTGTAAAGCGGGGGCATCTGTATACGTTGCTCTAGGATTAAATATCAAGTGTGCTTGACATGGTGTGTATCTCCTGTATTTCACTTGGTATCTTTTGTGAAGATCCTGTTTGAAGGCACTGGGTACTGAAATAAATTAGACTTTTTTGTGTAATTAAACATAAATTTATCCCCAGGTCTCTCGAAAAATGTTATACCGTCCATTCCTTGTGTTTCGATTGATGAATCTCCAGGTGTTAGATGGTGTACCAGTCTCAACAGATGAGAAGGAAAGAGCTGAATATATACTGTGTGAATACAATGTAAGAGTTTTCTATATATTTAGAAGATATTCTGTATATTAGAATATCTTTACTGATATTGTTCACAGAGAACTATTGGGGTGGTTGCAATCGTAGAACACAATATGATTACCTGTAATGCAGTAAAATCAGATACTATTTTTATGATATTATTATTGTTTAACTACATTTAGAATCAAATTTGATTATTGTAAATATTATTTGATAGTTTGTGAATATCATTAGTGTGGCATTCAATCTGCTATGAATTTCAATTTTCATCACTACCAACTTTGCTAATGAAAATACATACTGATCAGCAGAAGTCAATACTTTGTATTCATCCCTATCAAAGAGAAAAATATATTTCAGTAGGGTACTTGCAATCCTGTACTTTGTTCTGTTGTAAGACATTAAATTTGCCAAAGATCATAATCAAAGTCTTTGTGCTTCCCTGAATAGCATTCATTTGGCTCATGAAATAGCAACAAATTTAAAATGAGAACTAAAGCTTCTACTTTATTCTTTCTTCCTGTACCTCTCTGTATCTCTGATCCCATTTTTCTTTCACTCATTCTGTCACTAGTACCTATCTCTACTGACAGCCGCACATTAACATACTTTATGAACTGCAAAGTGAAAAACTAAGAGTTTGTTGTAAGCAATCCCAGCATTAAACCTGTATTCAGATCTTTCTCAAAAACATAAATGGAAATACTGTATTAAGTAGACACATACCTTTGGAGCCACAGCACTATGTAGGCTCTGTCAGAGTTGTGATTTATCTGTAATGCACCACACAGCTTTTGGCTATCTGAGGGGGAAAAAAGGTATTCAGGCCTAGCATAAACCTCATTTGGGTCTGTCAGGCAGCATTGGTCCTACCCCTCCTTCACAAGATACCTGAGAGAAGCCACTAAAGCCATTTTACAAATTCCTCCAACCCATTAGCAGGATAAGTGAATCAGTGTCAAAATTCTCACGTGTGGATAATCCTACTGGACAAGCCATGTCATTTGTGTGCCAAAAACGTACTTCTGTCAGAAATGCTCTGCTCCAAGCTCCATTACACAAGAACTTAGCAGGTGTACAAAAGAAGATGGTGGAATGCTCTGATGCAGCAGCTTCTGCAGGATCAACCAAAGATGTTATTGAGTTTTTTAAACATATCAAAACACCTTGCTGAACATGAAGAATTTAAAAGTTCTGTAGGCTTACCCCATCAGCAAATTGCTTGTTGTCTGAGAAACCGAAAGAGCTGGACTTGGTGCTGACCATGATGCTGCCTGTGACAGAGAGGCATCGGTTTGCAAAGGAGTTGTGCAGTCTCACAGCAAGTGACCATCTTAGTCACCTTTCTTGCAATCGCAAGACCCTGGTGGACATTGGTGGTGTGGAATGCTGCAACTCCAATTCATTGATTTTTGGTGAACAGCGGGGAAGCTGCATGGCCTCGGTCGAGGCAAGGACGAGGCCTCAGGCTTGACTGCAGCTGCCCAAGGGGAGGTGTCGGAGTCAGGTACTCCACCTGGAGTGCTGGAGGTGGTGTAGCGCGGCGTCCATGCTGAAGTTGGTATTGCCCCCACCCCTTAGTGTAAGCTTGGCAGAAGACAAATTGCATTGTATTCAATTGCTTCAACACTCATTGACTTGCACTATTTTTTTGTGTGTGATTGTATGTGCTTGCTGTCTTGTAAGTGCTATATCTGTTGTGATATGTATGACTTTTGGTATTGTGTTCCGCACCTTGGCCACAGATTAACACTTTTGTTTGGCTGTATTCATGGGTATTCGTGTATGGTTGAATGATAATTGAACTTGAAAAGATTCAAAGATGTTCTCTGTGCCTCTTTGATAAAGAACAACATCCCCACTGACATAAGGGAACCCTGAGATATGTTTTTTTGAAGTGCAGAAAAAATTTTGGGGTGGAATTGAGAACCTTAGGTCCAATGATTAGTTCACAGAAACTCAGATGAACAGTGAAAGAAGAACATCACCTCTCAAACTAACTACCAAACAATTCCGGTCCAATCTGTTGCAGAATCTATACATTCCATATTAACTAGCATCACCTACCACTTTAATATCCATTGAACTGTGTTGGAAGTAAGTCAACTTCTGTCCTGCGGGGCAGGCAATAAAATGGGAATGTGGAGAAGGAAAATAGCAATGGATATTGCAACATGTTGCAGAATCCACCAAAATTGTTTTATATTGCTTCTGCACATTATTTTCTGAACTGCTTTTCATGTATATTTAAGTTAATTTCTACTGACCAGTAGTAATAATAATATTTCTTACTAAACTCAGGGATTCGTTAATTTGATTTTTTTGCACAGAACTGAAGCGTTAATAACTAAAGTGAAAATAACAGTAAGTTGAGAAATTAAGAATATAAGGCAGACATTGTAGCAAAATCAAACCGCTGAAGGGATTAGGTGGGTTGGGCTATATCTATGGAGGCAGAGGGATGTATGATATTTCTGGGTGAGACCCTGTAAATGGAGCATCATAGCCTTGAAAAGATTAAAAAGATTTGGATGGATGAAAACATGAGAGGGTTTAATTAACAGGATCAGGATTTTTATATCTAAGGTATTTAGGCTTTGGTGGTCAAAGTAGGTCAAATAGGATATGGTAACCTATGATAAGATATGGGTAGCATAATTTATAATGGGCTTAATTTACTGTTGCAGATAATAATTAAACTTCAAAATGATATAATGATCACATTCTCTTTATTGTTTAGCTTTATGCCCAATGACACTTGAGTTCATGGAGATCCTAAACAAGCTATTATTAATTTGCACATGGAAGCCAGCCCATAGCTATGGAGCATATTACAAAGATATATGAGAAAGAAGAAAAACCACAAGGATCAGTTGTAGTTCAATTATAGATATCAGTATGTATCCATTTTCATTGTATTATTGCTCTGTTTTGATTAAAAGGTAGCACCTTTGAAACCGGCCATTGAACCAGGGTTATCTGTAATTATGCCATTATTAATGAAGCCAAGTACTCTGCGGGCGTCAGGTAGTCTTACAAGAGGGTTGAATCCTTTAACTGCACCAGAGTGTAATCTCCCTCATGGTTTTGGAAACTCAACACCACAGGAAACAACCAAAAGTAAGAAATTCTATTGCATTGTTCTTTTTGTACAAATTATTGGATTATGAAGCATTACATAAATTCATTTATATATTTGTTTTCATCAATTATGCTAAAACGTTGAATGTTCACACTAAAATCAAAAGACAATTCTCAAAGACAGATAATTATCTTGTGAGGCAGTTAATTTCAGCAATGGAAGCTTTAATAATGTGAAACCA
This sequence comes from Hypanus sabinus, assembly GCF_030144855.1. Classification (NCBI taxonomy): domain Eukaryota; kingdom Metazoa; phylum Chordata; class Chondrichthyes; order Myliobatiformes; family Dasyatidae; genus Hypanus; species Hypanus sabinus. Next base: position 174,833,104 of record NC_082707.1, read on the forward strand.
TGAACTTCGTGCCTTTCTTACCACTTCTAGCCCACAAACTATTTTTTTGATCATGTTTTAAATCACCATTTAATTTTGTCCAACTACAATTCCTCTTGTAGACATTAAATATTTCAAGTTGTTTTAAAGTGTTCATTTTTTATTCCTGCCCCTTGCTGTGAAATTTATTTAATGTACATCATGATTTGAAGAGATTTGAGTTTACTCGTTAAGTAAACTTTTGGTCTGACACTATACTAATAATGCTTATTGAAATTTGCCAGACATATGCTGTGAAAGTTTAGCAGCCTATTATTCAGCAAATAGTTTTCACATTGTAGCCATGGCCATAGGGGCCTCTGCCTCTGCTGATTAACACTCATCTTTAATGTAGCTGCAGTGCCTTCTATTTGAAGTTATGCCACTGTTCTCAAGGGGACCAGCTGTGTAATACATTAACTTAGATAACTGCAAACGGTAATGTTTCAATCTGAAAATGGGAACAGATCCACCTCAAAGTTCTTCTCCAAATAAAACATCACATATAACCATATAACAATCACAGCATGGAAACAGGCCATCTCGGCCCTCCTAGTCCGTGCCAAACTCTTAATCTCACCTAGTCCAACCTACCCGCACTCAGCCCATAACCCTCCACTCCTTTCCTGTCCATATACCTATCCAATTTTACCTTAAGTGACACAACTGAACTGGCCTCTACTACTTCTACAGGAAGCTCATTCCACACAGCTATCACTCTCTGAGTAAAGAAATAACCCCTCGTGTTTCCCTTAAACTTCTGCTCCCTAACTCTCAAATCATGTCCTCTAGTTTGAATCTCCCCTACTCTCAATGGAAACAGCCTGTTCACGTCAACTCTATCTATCCCTCTCAAAATTTTAAATACCTCGATCAAATCCTCCCCTCAACCTTCTACGCTCCAATGAATAGAGACCTAACTTGTTCAACCTTTCTCTGTAACTTAAGTGCTGAAACCCAGGTAACATCCTAGTAAATCGTCTCTGCGCTCTCTCTAATTTATTGATATCTTTCCTATAATTCGGTGACCAGAACTGTACACAATATTCCAAATTTGGCCTTACAATTTTAACATTACATTCCAACTTCTGTACTCAATGCTTTGATTTATAAAGGCCAGCGTTCCAAAAGCCTTCTTCACCACCCTATCTACATGAGACTCCACCTTCAGGGAACTATGCACTGTTATTCCTAGATCTCTCTGTTCCTCTGCATTCCTCAATGCCCTACCATTTACCCTGTATGTTCTATTTGGATTATTCCTGCCAAAATGTAGAACCTCACACTTCTCAGCATTAAACTCCATCTGCCAACGTTCAGCCCATTCTTCTAACCGGCATAAATCTCCCTGCAAGCTTTGAAAACCCACCTCATTATCCACAACACCTCCTACCTTAGTTTCATCGGCATACTTACTAATCCAATTTACCACCCCATCATCCAGGTCATTTATGTATATTACAAACAACATTGGGTACAAAACAGATCCCTGAGGTACCCCGCTAGTCACCGACCTCCATCCCGATAAACAATTATCCACCACTACTCTCTGGCATCTCCCATCTAACCACTGTTGAATCCATTTTATTACTCCAGCATTAATACCTAACAACTGAACCTTCTTAACTAACCTTCCATGTGGAACTTTGTCAAAGGCTTTGCTGAAGTCCATATAGACTACATCCACTGCCTTACCCTCGTCAACATTCCTCGTAACTTCTTCAAAAAATTCAATAAGGTTTGTCAAACATGACCTTCCACGCACAAATCCATGCTGGCTACTCCTAATCAGATCCTGTCTATCCAGATAATTATTAATACTATCTCTAAGAATACTTTCCATTAATTTACCCACCACTGATGTCAAACTGACAGGTCTATAATTGCTCGGCTTACTTCTAGAACCCTTTTTAAACAATGGAACCACATGAGCAATACGCCAATCCTCCGGCATAATCCCCATTTCTAATGACATCTTAAAGATCTCCGTCAGAGCTCCTGCTATTTCTACACAAACTTCCCTCAAGGTCCTGGGGAATATCCTGTCAGGACCCGGAGATTTATCCACTTTTAAATTTCTTAAAAGCGCCAGTAATTCCACCTCTTTAATTGTCATAGGTTCCATAACTTCCTTACTTGTTTCCCACACCTTACACAATTCAATATCCTTCTCCTTAGTGAATACCGAAGAGAAGAAATCGTTCAAAATCTCTCCCATCTCCCTCGGCTCCACACATAGCTGACCACTCTGATTCTCTAAGGGGCCAATTTTATCCCTCACTATCCACTTGCTTTTAATATAACTGTAGAAACCTTTCGGATTTACTTTCACCTTATTTGCCAAACCAACCTCGTATCTTCTTTTAGCTTTTCTAATCTCTTTCTTAAGATTCCTTTTACATTCTTTATATTCCTCGAGCAATTCCTTTACTCCATGCTGCCTATATCTATTGTAGACATCCCTCTTTTTCAGAACCAAATTTCTAATATCCCTTGAAAACCATGGTGCTTTCAAAACTTTAACCTTTCCTTTCAACCTAACAGGAACATAAAGATTCCGTACCCTCATAATTTCACCCTTAAATGACCTCCATTTCTCTATTACATCCTTCCCATAAAACAACTTGACCCAATCCACTCTCTCTAAATCCCTTCGCATCTCCTCAAAGTTAGCCTTTCTCCAATCAAAAATCTCAACTCTAGGTCCTGTCTTGTCCTTCTCCAGAATTATATTGAAGCTAATGCTATTGTGATCACTGGACCCGAAGTGCTCCCCAAAACATACATCTGTCAGCTGACCTATCGCATTCCCTAACAGGAGATCCAACACTGCCCCATCTCTAGTCGGTACTTCTATGTATTGTTGCAAAAAACTATGCTGCACACATTTCACAAACTCTAAACCATCCAGCCCTTTTACAGAATGAGCTTCCCAGTCTACGTGTGGAAAATTAAAATCTCCCACAATCACCACCTTGTGTTTACTACAAATATCTGCTATCTCCTTACACATTTGCTCTTCCAACTCACACTCCCCATTAGGTGGCCTATAATACACACCTATCAGTGTTACTATACCTTTCCCATTCCTCAATTCCACCCAAATAGTCTCCCTAAAGGAGCTCTCTATCCTTCCAAAGCACTCTTTCCACACTCTGCATTGGTTCTAGGCATCGCTTTGACATTGTTGTGGTGCTGCAATTGATTAACACGCTCTGCAAATACCCATGAATTTATAGGCGGATGTACAATTAACATGCACTATGATTCATCAAGGATGATATCTACATGATATGCACTTGTTTTAGTTAACATGTTTAATCGGACAACTGCTATGGTCACATGCAAAGATGTTTGATGCGTTGCTGTGTTCTGGATTAGAAGGCCTACTTCTCAGGTGAAATTGCCAATTTCACTAGACAATCTTTTAGCAGGTTTCAAACTTGATGTAAGACATTGTTTCATCCAGTTTAATTACTGACAGCATGTTTTATTATTCATCCAGGTTCAACCCTAGTGCTATCAGTTTCAAAACAGATATTTTTAACAAATTTGTAGTATATTTACTGTGATTTAAAAATGTTTGGATGCTGGATCAGAATAATGACTGAAGCTTGGATAGATGGAAGTGCTGAATCTCATTGGGAAGATCGAATGATTGTTTTTGGAGTAGAAAATTGATCCTTTTACAGCCTAAAATAAATATATTCCCAAATTTTACAGGAACTGGGTGTAGAATTGACATGTATTTTTGAGCCTATTTTACAGCATTTAATCTTTTGAAGAAATAATCACAATGATTCCTTTTCATAAAGAACTCAGATAATAAAGCATAGTGTGCAAAAAATTTATGTTCTAGTATATGGTTCAGATTTGCAAGTTATAATTAAAGTAACTTGCAATATCTCAATTTTTTCATGTAATATTGCAGACAAGAGACACAAACATTTGGGAGGGAACTTGCTCAACACTCAAAATGTGCAACCAGACATTATTTGCAAACAATTGAAAGGCGGAGCAAACTACCCATTTCCTTACATGAAACAGCAAAGTGGAAATACTCGGAATATGCATAGTTTAATGCAATCTCAAGAACAGGATAGCAGGTATGTAGTTAGTTTACTTTGTATTTTATATTCAGAGTTGCTTCATATTTTATCCATTGAATTAAATATAAATTGTAAGTTCAATTGTAAGTTTACAATTTGGTACAGTTGGTACAGTAAAACTGAGTCATATTTAAGTCACAAATTGATAAAGGTTTAAGGATTTTGGGGAGAAGGTGGGAGAATGAGGTTGAAAGATATCAGGCATAATTGAATGATAGAGCATGTTTTCTGGAACAAATGGCCTAATTCTATATCTTATGGTGTTATATTTTTGCATCCATGGGATTTTGGCAAAGCTGGACAATTGGATGTTATTCCTAATAATCCTTATATTTTAAATTCATGTTATTTAAGGTGTTACAAAGGAGACATGGGGAGGAAGCCGAGGTGAGACTATGGGATAGTGGGTCCTGGTAAGTATAAGAAGGTGCAGGAAACACCATCAGAACTTCCAAAAAACAAGATAGCAGATAAACTAAGTTTTATTGCATTCTGTACATGGACAACAGCCTATTAGAACACTTAGATAGTTTTTTAAAATCTCAGTCACTACAGAAAAAAGGTCTGCTCCCCATGTCCAGTTCTAAGGAAATTCTGGATGTCCACAATGATTCTCACCAATTGTTTCAGATGTACCATATAAGGCATCCTATCTGGATGCATCACAGCTTGGTATGGCAACTGCACTGTCCAAGACTGTAGAAAATAGCAGAAAGCTGTGAACACAACACAGTATATAATGAAAACCAGCCTCCCCTCCATTGGCTCCACCTACATTTGCTGCTGCCTTGGGAAAACAGCCTACATCATCAAAAACTCCTCCCACCTGGTCATTCTTTCTTCTCCTCCATTCCATCATGCAAAGATAGTAAAGCTTGAGAACACAATAAATGCCCATTTATATCTTGTGAATGAATTTTAAAGGAAAAACATTGCTGTGATATGTTTCTCAGAGATAATAAAGTGTACCCTAATTAAAATTACAATTTAGCAAGTTAAAGAAAAATGTTTATAAACTGATTTAATTGAAAGGATCCTTGTGAAATGTTTTTCTGTATAAACCATTGTCATTCAAACACAATCTAAATACAGCTAAATTAGTTTAGAGACCACATGCAAACAAGATAATTTTACTAATTACAAGTACAAGAGATTCTGCAGATGCTGGAATCTGCATGTTTACTAGATTTACTAATTTTAATGGAGGAATATTATGTTCATTGAAGCATTTAAGTCAAGCATTTGTGTAACTTTTAGATTCTGTATACTGTATACACAAGATGATAATTCTAGTTTTATTTTCTTTAAACTATAAGCAGTAATTTCTGACTATTGTTCAGTTGTTTGAACTTTATTAAATTTATGAAATATGTAATTACTAATAGAAATGTTTTTTCCAGGGGACACTAGAAATGTGCTCAAAAGCTATCTCAAATGTAAAAAAAAACTCAAGCGGGAAAAAAAGCAATATTATCAGCTTACTGCAAAGGGAGTAGGACAACTTTTGACCAGCACTATTTGCTCTTAACTTTTTGCGTTATTCATGAAGTATCCATGGTGGAATTTATAAAAGAAAAATAGAATTAACATTTCTAGAAATTGCTCTTTTTCTTCACAATAACATTGTAGAACTTTGTGAACAGTTTATAAACCTATTTAAAACACCAGTTGCTTTTTATATATTCCCAGGTTTCTTCTTAACCCTAGATAAAATGAATTTAGATGAAATGTGCATCATGTAAGTTTAAATGTTTTGTATTTCAGCAATCTACTGTGTACCATGACCTCCCAAAAGGCAAAATTAATTGAAGTACATATGACAATAGTGAAACTGAAAAACTTAAATGCCACTTATAAGTATATTACTTTAAAAAATGGCTATAAGTAGGTAAATTTTGAGAAATAGATTGACATAGCTTTGAACTATCAAAGAATAATTGCACTTTAAGTGCCATGTACATTTGTTTATTTTTCTATTTTTAAAATTTTTCTAATGGTAGTTGCATCAAATCTTTGTATGAAAAGTTAAAACTCATCCTCAGCTAGTGTTTGGAATAAAATTTGGAATGAAATACTCAATTGAAACTGACTTAGATATATTTGTATCATGCAATAAATTTAAGCAATTATAGGACACATACTTTCTTAGCTATTGTGCATGGGTAACCAAGGTCCATGTTGAACAAGTTTTAGCATAAATTTGTATTTTGGTATTTTTTCTAACATGAATAATTGATATCTCTTGTTGCGTGAATGAAATCACCGGAGAGAGAGTTACTGGTAGATACAAAGCAGCTTCTTTATTCGACAAAACAAGGTTCAGCAGGCATCCCACGGAAGGAGATGCTTTTGGTGGAAAGGTCTGCCAATGTGGGGCTCAATATTTATTTACTAAACACAAAGGACAATTTTACAAGTATAGACAATGCTTTCCTTTGAAGCCACATATGAACTTAACACCTGATTACATCCATCCCACAGACACCAGCAGGTCTGGGCTGGTATTCACAGTTTTTAGGAAATGATTGTTACAAATGGACTGGGATTCTAATATTTATAGCTTTTAGGAAATGCATTGTTCAGGAACAGAAGACTGGTGGCTGAAGCCATTTACTAAGTGTTAATGACCTAAACCCAAAAATTCCTTTAACAGTCCCTCCTCTTGGCTCTCCAGGACAAAAATAAATTTGTACCAGGAAAGGCCACCCTAGGAGGATCTACTCAAATAGGGCAGCAAAAACGCCCTGCCTCAAAATTCCCCCCCCCCCCACAATTTTTTGTGTGCCTCGATATCTACCCTAGCATTCCCTAATCTCTACCTACCAAATGTTAAGCAGAGAGGCTGTTCCAGAAATTTGAACAAGTATTTAGAAATGTGGCTTTTTTCGTATGCCTGTCAGCTCTTTCTCTGCAGGCTGATTGCAGAATTCCTTTGTCTTCAGCCCTTCATTTTCTTTCCAGGAGCACCCCCAGGCTCTCCCATCGATGTACAGGAAGGGGTTGGGGTGGCCTCTACGTAAATGCCTGCAAGGACCTCTCCCCACTGACACCCCCTTATGAACTGGCCGGTTGATCACTGGCCCAACTGCTGAAAGGGCCCAGCTCCTCTGACTGGGGGTGACTGCTTTCAGATGCCGTGTGCCGTATCCCATTAAAGTTGTGGAACTTGCTGCCTCTGCTAACTTCAAAATCCCTCCCCATCTATTTTCCAATATTTTTCTATTCTATGCTATTCTGGACATTCTAAGGCAATTTTGGATTTAGTGTTGTGAAATGAACCATATTTGATAAAGGGACCTTGAGGTAAAGGAGCCATTAGGAGGTAGTGACCATAATATGATAAGTTTTAATCTACAATTTGAGAGGGAGAAGGGAAAATCGGAAGTGTCAGTATTACAGTTGAACAAAGGGGACTATGGAGCCATGAGGGAGGATCTGGCCAAAGTTGACTGGAAAGATACCCTAGCAGGGATGACAGTGGAACAACAATGGCAGGTATTTCTGGGAATAATACAGAAGGTGCAGGATCAGTTCATTCCAAAGAGGAAGAAAGATTCTAAGGGAGTAAAGGGAGACTGGCTGACGAGGGAAGTCAAAGACAGTATAAAAAGAAGTATAACATAGCAAAAATGAGCGAGAAGCCAAAGGATTGGGAAACTTTTAAAGAGCAACAGAAGATTACTAAAAAGGCAATATGGGGAGAAAAGATGAGGTACGAAGGTAAGCTAGCCAAGAATATAAAGAAGGATAGTAAAAGCTTCTTTAGGTATGTGAAGAGGAAAAAATTAGTTAAGACCAAAGTTGGGCCCTTGAAGACAGAAAAAGGTGAATTTATTATGGGGAACAAGGAAATGGCAGATGAGTTGAACAGGTACTTTGGATCTGTCTTCACTAGACACAAACAATCTCCCAGATCTAATAGTGGCCAGAAGACCTAGGGTAATGGAGGAACTGAAGGAAATTCACATTAGGCAGAAAATGGACTGAAGGCTGATAAATCCCCAGGGCCTGATGGTTTGCATCCCAGGGTACTAGAAATCGTGGACACATTGGTAATCATTTTCCAATGTTCTATAGATTCAGGATCAGTTCCTGTGGATTGGAGGAAGCTAATGTTATCCCACTTTTTAAAAAAGCAGGGAGAGAAAATGGGGAATTTTTGACCAGTTAGCCTGACATCAATATGGGGAAGGTGCTGGAGTCAATTATAAAAGATGAAATAGCGGCACATTTGGATAGCAGTAACAGGATCAGTCCGAGTCAGCATGGATTTATGAAGGGAAAATCATGCTTGACTAACCTTCTGGAGTTTTTTGAGGATGTAACTATGAAAATTGACAAGGGAGAGCCAGTGGATGCAGTGTACCTGGCCTTTGATAAGGTCCACATAGGAGATTAGTGGGCAAAATTAAAGCACATGGTATTGGGGGAGAGTACTCACATGGATGGAAAATTGGTTGGCAGACAGGAAACAAAGAGTAGGGATTAACGGGTCCCTTTCAGAATGGCAGGCAGTGACTAGTGGGGTACCGCAAGGCTCAGTGCTGGGACTGCAGCTATTTACAATATACATTAATGATTTAGATGAAGGGATTAAAAGTAACATTAGCAATTCTGCAGATGACACAAAGCTGGGTGGCAGTGTGAAATGTGAGGAGGATGTTAGGAGAATGCAGGGTAACTTAGGCTACATCCACACTAGACCGGATAACTTTGAAAACGCCGGTTTCACGTAAAAATGATAGGCGTCCACACTATGCGTTTTAAAAAATATCTCAATCCACATTGAAATGGAGATTTCAGCAAATCTCCTCCTGTGCATGCACAGGACACATCTACCAAAAACAAGCGACATGTTTGGTGTGGAATCTCGCGGTAAAAGTGCACGTTTGTGTAGTTACAGACTAGAAAAACTTAAAATAATGGACAGCTGTTGGCTTTCGCTCAGGAGAACTTAAAAGTTAAAAAAAAACAAATACTGGAGCGTACAGAGGCAACCGACAGGGAGTTCACGGTGTTACGTACCCCGTAACTGGGTGTCTAACCAACAGAGAAAGAAGAATCCATTTGAGTCTGATGGTACTATATTCAAAAGTGTTTATTAGTAAAATAAGCAAATCAATACCAATAATGCAAATAAATATATAGATAACACACGTTAGCAATAATAAACCTAAAAGTGTGGGAATAATAAATAAGCAATAATAAACAAGCTCTATCGATGTCTAGGGGATAATGAATTGACATAGAAAAGTATAAAGTTCAGTTCAGTTCATGCGTGCTGAGGTAGATATTGGTTGTTGTGTTGTAATCGTTGGAGAGAGAGAGAGAGCGAGTGAGAAGTAACAGCTACAGTCAGGCAAACCTTCCTTTGCGTTCTTGATCCATCGTATCATTGTGGCCATTCAGTTATGACCCCTCTGTCCTTCAGCTGGACCATTCTTCTGTGGTGGACTCATCACTCTGGCATGAGTGGACACACACACACAAGTCCCCACTGGCCCTGCTATAACACTGTGAGTTTAATTGACTGATCTCTTTGTTAGGTCTCCGATGCCCCACACCTTCCCGTGGGTTCCAACACTCAATCAGTGTCCACTGGTGTGTCTCCTGGTGTGTCTGAAGGGTGTCTCTCCAGACTTGACTTTTATCCCTACTCATGGGGTCTCAGTTGTCAATCAATTTTGAATGGCTGTGTCCATCAAACCAGCCCACTCCAGCTGTCCACTGAGGAATGTTAATGAACAGAATGGTATAAGGTAAATAACCCTCTCAGAAGTCATAATACAGTGCATCAACAAGTCTCTCTCCCCTCTCTTATCTCTCTCTTATCTGTAGCAGATGTTCTTGCATGTTTTCTTTTCTATCTCTCTCTCTCATGAGCAGCATAGCAACAGTAATGGTTTGTGATTCTCCCGGGGAGGGGGGGGAACATGGGCAACTTTGCATCCTTCTGCCCATCAGAGCTGTTCATCCTTCATAACAATGGACAGATTGACCCGGCTGACGACGAACATTGAAAAACTGACTAACTCTGTTGCATTAATAAAGCTCCTTGTTAAATGTATAAAACATGTCTGCATTTGTGTTATCTTGTATTTCCATACAATGTTACATTCGGCTGTTACACATCTATTGCCAGAGAAGTACTTGCATAAATAGGTAAACCACCTTCGTACAAGCAAGGACAGAAAACAGGGCAAAGTTATGGGTCAAAGTATTTGGTGAGTACATTTCTAACTCTTCTGGCATCAGTTTCGTTGCTGTCTGTTCTGAAATTGTTAGGTTGCATTCAAGAAAATAATGAAATAGTGTGCTGCTGTCTGATAGCATTTTCAGAAGTCTCCGATTACCCTGTCCACACTGCTCTGGCCAATCCGGCGTTTTCAAAAATACCCACTTTGGACAGCCTTTCTGAAAAGCTCCGGTTTTGGGGGACGAAGACGCCGTTTTAGTGTAGACGAAGGGTAAAAATGGAGATAAAGCTTCAGTTACGGATTTATCCGGAGTAGTGTGGATGTAGCCTAAGACAGGTTGGGAGAGTGGGCAGATGCAGCTTAATGTGGATAAATGTGAGGTTATCCACTTTGGTGGCAAGAACAGTATGGCAGATCACTATCTGAACGGTGTTAAGTTAGGAAAAGGGGAAATAAAACGAGATCTAGGTGTCCTTGTGCATCAGTCACTGAAAGTAAGCATGCAAGTACAGCAGGCAGTGAATAAAGCTAATGGCATGTTGGCCTTCATAACAAGGGGAGTTGAGTACAGGAGCAAATAGGTCCTTCTGCGGTTGTACAGGGCCCTGGTGAGACCACACCTGGAGTATTGTGCGCAGTTTTGTGGTCTCCAAATTTAAAGAAGGAGATGCTTGAAGAGGGACTGCAGTGTAGGTTCACCAGGTTAATTCCTGGGATGGCAGGACTGTCATATGTTGAAAAATTGGAGCAACTGGGCTTGTATACACTGGAATTTAGAAGGATGAGAAGGGATCTGATTGAAATACAGCCAGCCTTATCCGCAGATTCCGCATGCTCAAATTCAACCAGCCGCGAATCGTGAAAACCCAGAAGTGCTTTTCCAGCACTTGTTGTTCGATCATGTACAGAATTTTTTTCTTGTCATTATTTCTAAACAATGCAGTATAACAACCATTTTACATAGCATTTACATTGTATTAGTTATTATAAGTAATCTAGAGATGATTTAAAGTATACGGGAGGACGTGCGTGTGTTATCGTGCATCGGAATCAAAAATAATTGGAACAGGTACATCTGGTATTATTTAGCGACAGTTAGTCAAATGTTTGTCTTAGTATATAGTATATATTTTACCTTTCTATGCATATAAAACACTTAAGAACGTATGTTTCAGCGCCGGGCTTGGGAACAGAAGTCCCCGGGACTTGGGACAGATCGCTCACTAGTGCGCTCTCCACCGTGCCGGGTTGATGTAGAGGATCAAAAACTCAAAACCCCAAAACCTAATAATTAAACCACTGCGTTGCTTAGTAATAATTGTAGCTTTCATCGGGGCAGGGCCTTTCTCACTTTATCCTTTAAAATTGTTCCGATTGTTGACCGACCTAACCTAACACTTTTCCAATGACCGATGGCACTTCACCACTTTCCAGTCGCTTTATTATTTCCACTTTATTTTCAATCATGATCATGATTATTTTTGCGAACAGAAACACTGCACATTCAGAGCTCTAGCACCGGGTCCTAATGTCTACCGCTGAGACAGGTTAAATAAGGTCGGAGGTTCCGCTGGGTCCTAAGGTCCACCACATTAAGACAGGTTGAATAAGGGACTTGAGCATCTGCGAATTTTGGTATCCGCGAGGGGTCCCGGAACCAATCCTCCGTGGATAAGGAGGGCCGACTGTATAGAAGATTATTAAGGGATTAGACATGCAAGAGGCAGGAAACATGTTCCCAATATTGGGGGAGTCCACAACCAGAGGCCATTGTTTAAGAATAAGGGCCATTTAGAACAGAGTTGAGGAAAAACTTTTTCACCCAGAGAGTTGTGGATCTGTGGAATGCTCTGCCTCAGAAGGCAGTGGAGGCCAATTCTCTGGATGCTTTCAAGAAAGAGTTAGATAGAGCTCTTAAAGATAGTGGAATCGAGGGATATGGGGAGAAGGCAGCAACGGGGTACTGATTGTGGATGATCAGTCATGATCACAGTGAATGGTGGTGCTAGCTCAAAGGGCTGAATGGCCTACTCCTGCATCTATTGTCTATTATAAACTAATCATCTACCTTCAGCAACCAGCCTTCTTTACTGAGTACCATCATCATCACACTTTAGCAGGCTATTCATGGTTTTCCAACACACTCTGCCTTTGCGTTTCCTCCGGGTATGTTCTCATCAGCTGTGATCAGGTCTGGCATGGCTGCCTGGTGCTCTTCTCTTAGGTTCTCAGTAATTACATAGTTACTGGCTGCACTTGATCCCCCGCTCTGTGTGCGGGAGCAACATGAGAGTGAGTCTTATGCTTTAACCTGAGTCTAGTGTTTCCATTGGCTGCCTCGCCGAGTCTGCACAAAGACACACGTATCATTGGTTAAGAGTACAGTTTGTGGTCCAATCCACCTGGGGATAAACCCTGACCTTTCCGGCAGCACCCTCACCATGACTTGGTCGCCAGGCCGTGGAAGGACTATCTCCTTTCCCTCTGGCTCTCTCTGATCAGCGATTTGCTGGTGCTGTTTCGCACGGTCCTTCAACACTAGGATGGTTACAAAGGTCTTTCACATATTGGGGTAACTCTATCCCTGTAAGCCCCAGGCTCCCCGCAACTCGTAATTAACCCATAGGGGAGTCGCATTGCTCGCCCCATCAATAATTTGTAGGGGCTGAGACCCAATCTGCGGTTGGGAATTGAGCGCAATGTCATTAGGATTCCTGGTAACCTATGTCTTTCTTGTCTCACTATAGCTTTGGCTAACGCATTCTTGATTTTTCGGTTCATCCTCTCCACCATCCCTGAACTCTGGGGGTGGTAGGGTACGTGGAACTGTTGATGAATCCCTTGTAGTCGGCACATTTCCGTTATCACTTTCCCCGTGAAATGTGCTCACTGATCTGAATCCACTTGAACTGGGGTTCCCCACGTTGGGAAAATTTCCTGAACTAGGATCCATGCAGCGGTGCTGGCAGTGCAGTCCCTTGTTGGGAAAGCCTCTATCCACTGGGTGAAATGATCCATAATTACTAGACAGTAGTTTTCCCCCCTACTTTTCGGCAGAGGCCCTCTGAAGTCTATCTGGATGTTTTCCCAGGATCCCCTCAGCCGAGGCTGATCTGCCAGCTGTAGCTTTCTGCCCTTAACAGGGTTATGCTGGACACAAATGATACAATGGCGGCAGAATTTCTCAACATCCCCGCCCATCCCTCTCACCACCAGTCCTGCCGGAGGGTTGTGATGATGTGTTGCCTTCCCAGGTGCATCCACCCATGATATAACCTCATAAAGGTGGGGCTACCGCGACTCCTTCTTCCCCGTGTGTCCAGCACGCGTCTGGTCCCTCCTTTGCCCCTTTTCTCCTCCATTTTTCCTGCTCTTCTGCCACCACCTCTTCATATAATTTGACTAAACTGGTTTCTCTCGTTCCTCCCTGCACGCTTGCAATTTCAATTGCCTCTTGTTCCTCTGCTGCTTTCTTTCTTCGCAGCAACATCTGCCCACTAATTTCCCTTCTGTTTCATGCTCTCACCTTTCTGGTGTTTCTGTTCCTTCGCTATACCCTGAGCAGAGGTCAGTGCGTCAATTTTTATAGGGTACTGCTTCTGGGATTTGTACAGACACTCCTCTATTTTAACTGGGTTTATCTTTACTCCACCACAGTCCTGCTTGTGTGTAGCCCACACTGCTGGGAACTGCTGACAAAGTAACCCATAGACACCATCCTGGCTCCAGTCTCTGGTGATCGGGGCAGCTGCGCCTATGCTAGCCAAGTTGTGTATTCTGTTGGTTGTATGCGTTCGCTGCCCCTGACTTGTCCATATTATTTCTCCCTTTCCCGAATCTATAACAGCTGCTGTTTTCCTTCGGATGTCTATTCTAAGGATAGTGCCCTCGATATTTGTGCATACCCAGAAATAGACTGGAAGCTGCACTCCCCGATTTCTAGTATTTGCGCTCGCTTCTTTCTGCTTTCAGTGTTTTCCCTCCTACACCCCCCGATATAAATGGCCTGTCCGCTTGTTGGCAAGGGTAGGTCTGTTATCGATAACGATACCCCTGTGTCCACTAACATATTGCATTGTCGTCCTCCTAACATTGCTAGTGCTGGCAGTGGGGCACGCCGCCACATCTTTTTCTGACCTAGGAGCCATCTTTACTCGCTCTATGATCTAATCGGCGGTCAGACTGGGCACTGGTGAGGTGAGAGATTGCGTGTCTGCTGTGACGTTCATCTGTTTTGGACACTGCCTCCAACTACGTCTCAGGTTAGGGTTAGGTTGAGATTATGCGGGCAGTGGGCGAATCAGCCCTCTTGTGCTTTTTGATCGCGTCACTTGAGATTCAGTTTCACGCAACTCTGCCACTTTGAACTGGCCCACGCCTTCATTAACCAGGTCCAACACTTGCCTTTGCTGAATTTTGCCCCTCCTGACATAGGACATAGGGTTTGTGGTGGTTTAGCAAGGGTTAATCAGGGTGTCCCTTGGGTTTGTGGGGCTGAAGCCAAGGTTAATCGGGGAGTGCCTAGGGTTTGTGGGGGTGTGTACCCCTTCTGGACTTTAGGATTTGGTTTGAGTGTTGGGCTGGTGGATGTATATATTTGGCTGGCATTAGGGTTAGGGTTAGGTTGAGATTATGCGGGCAGTGGGCGAATCAGCCCTCTTGTGCTTTTTGATCTCATCACTTGAGATTCAGTTTCACGCGACCTTGCCACTTTGATCTGGCCCACACCTTCATTAACCAGGTCCAACACTTGCCTTTGTTGAATCTTGCCCCTCTTGACATAGGACATCGGGTTTGTGGGGGTTTAGCATGGGTTAATCGGGGTGTGCTTAGGGTTTCTGGGTCTGAAGACGATTAATCGCATTAGGGTTTGTTAGGGTTATCTATTCAAGTAATTCCTTGCTTCATGCCCTGGCTGCCAGCAAGCAAAACAAACCCTCTGGGACATCACAGCAGCTGCATCCACTACTGCCACTTTATGATCTCTCTTGCACTTTCTTTGGTCTATCTCACTGGCCCACAAAACTATCGTAGAGAAGCTCGACCCCACCGTTATGCCTAAATCTAAAACTTCCTGATAGGCTGAGCTCAGGCCTTCCTTCGGCATTTTCAGGGTCGTCCCTCCCTGGATTATCCAACCCTGAAACTCCTCATACACTCGATATTTACATTCTGCATAATCCATGGTCTCATCAGTTTTTTGAATTAGGGTTAAGGTATTATCGTTCCCCAGTTAATCTCACCTCCCCCAGAGGCTGCCTCACTTCCACTTTAAAAAAGCAATATCTCTCTTCATTGCTGGCGTCCCGATAGTTGCCCAGGTACCATCCCACACCCCCTGGGCCATTCTGTCCCACATATTCCTTGGGCATTTCGCTTTTACCAACACGTGTAATCTTTAGGGTGCATCTGGTGAATTTCAACCACTTCCTCAAGCTTATTCCCACATGCGACTTTAAGTGAGGGCAAATCAGACAAGATGCTGTTTCTCCCCGGGGGTGAAGGGCTTATGAATGGTCTTAATCAAAGACAAGGGCTGGTTCGGATCATCCGGGTTCTCAACCTGACGTTGCCTGACTTCAGTAGGTGCCATCCTGGCAGATATATCTGGGTAAAACCTCTCCGAGTTATCTCCACACCAATTCCCACACTGCGCAAAATATAAAAGACGGGTAACAGTTAAATAGCATATACTTAAAACCGCAGAGTATGTATTCCACAATCTGCCACTTTTGAGTACCTGATGCCTGCGGTATTCCTTTGCATCACACTAAACGCAAACACTAAAATGCAGCTCCCCGAACGAGGATACGCGCCCCCTACTCTGGCGTCTCGAACCCGAACCGTCGGTAACCACCATTCGCAGCTGGTGGCTCCGTCTCCCCAACTTAACACGCAAAGTTCCCTCACTTACATACACACCACACACTTTAATACCTACCAGATCAGCTCTTCGCGTTCGGAATACCTCGTGTTCCTGTGACCACCGACTCGGAACAGATCCAAGAGTGAGTGCTATTTTAGAAAAACACTCACCGGGATCGCTGGCCACAAGATGGGTCACGAAGGTATCCCACTCCTAACGCCAATTGTTGCGTGAATGTAATCACTGGAGAGAGAGTTACTGATAGATACAAAGAAGCCTCGTTATTCGACGAAACAAGTTTCAGCAGGCATCGTACGGACGGAGACGCTTTTGGTGGTAAGGTCTGCTGGCCCAATGTGGGGCTCGGTATTTATCTACCAAACACAATGGACAAATTTACAGATATAGACACAAGGAGGGACCCTGATGAAGGGTTTCGGCCCGAAACGTCGTCACTCCCTCCTCCCATAGATGCTGTCTGGCCTGCTGAGTTCTGCCAGAGTTTTGTGTTATTTATTTCCAGCATCTGCAGATCCACTCGTGTTACAGGCATAGACAATGCTTTCCTTTGAAGCTACATCCAAACTTAACACCTGATTACATCCATCCCACAGACGCCAGCAGGTATTCACAGTTTTTAGGAAATTCATTGTTAAAAATGGACTGGGATTCTGAAATTCACATCTTTTAGGAAATGCATTGTCAAGGAACAGAAGACTGGTGGCTGAAGCCATTTACTAAGTGTTAATGACCTAAACCCAAAAATCACTCTAACATCTCTAACTTTGCATGAAGTACACTAGTGCTATAGTTTTTAATAAACTAATTTCTGTTCTAAACGGTACTAGTTTAAATATATAATCCTGATTGAATTAAGGTGTAAATAGATAGATATACAGCTATATTTTGGAATTACAGATTGCAGTAATTTTAATCTTTTATTTTGTGTGTTTTCAAGAATGCCAAACCAATATCAAAAACATGTATTGTCTTTTTAAATAAGTTTCAGAAGACATTTGTAAATATTACATTTTTGTAAACCTAATTTGTACCATTGTTGCAAATTGTCCTATACCAAAAAGAGTAAAAGATATTGATATTTTGTATAAAATTTAAGGCGTTGTCAATTGAACAAAATACACATTATAAAAATGGTAATTTCAAAGACTATCACAAGATGGCCTCATTGCCCAGTCAAAAGAAATTTTTGGACTAAAATGCACAACTAGCAAGCTGCTGTCATTTCTGTAGAGAACCAGCAACTAATTGTAATGCATATGTCAGTGCATTTCAGATTGTCATGCTTTACACTGCAGTATGAAATCAAAATCACAGTCAAACACATCCCACATTACACTCCTCATGATCTAGTTTTTTTAATTATTTCCACTGTAAATTTAAGTTTATTTGGAATAATTTAATACATCTTCAAATATTTACAACTGATTATCGGAGATACTTGAAGTGGTAAACATGTCTTGGGGAAGCACAAGCGATGTGTGGATAGGGCTTTATTTTCCATTTTCTGCAGCTTACTTACTGCTTGCTGCTCCAGAACATACAATAGAGACAATAACACTGGGCTGGTAGACATAGACCAGGTTGAGCACAATTCTGGACAACTTAGTTATAAACTGTGTTTGGCATTAATCCCTTTTGCAATTAGTAAGCTGTCTCAAGAAAAAAGCATCTAAACATTTTGCTGTGATTTAAATTATTATAAATCATAACAAGGAAAAATCTTTCTATCATTATTATGAGCCATGCTTGTGCTTCTATTACACTTTAATTCACTTGGTATTACAAAAATAGGTCTCCTATGCAATGTAAATTTGCACTATTTGGCTATCCCTCAATGTGGATTTTTAATGTTCAAATGTATTTTTGTTTACAAATCTTGAAGTGTAATTATGCAATAGTAAAATATTTTTGTCATTTAAAATATTTGTTTTATTATTAATTTTGATTTATTTCACAAGATCTCAAAGGGTTTGCCATCCCTGATATAAAACAGCCTTAACTGTAGCTTTAAAGAATGAACGTATCATAATAGACATGAATCCATGCTGAGGAACCCTAATGACAAGTAATAACCATTTTTAAGTGTTGTCATTTCTAGGAATTCCTTATGATATTGCCTTCTTGAAAAAATAAATAAATTTTGTTGGCCATAGTCATAATTCTCATGATCAGTTTGAAAATATTTATAGTAATGCCTTGAAGATAATAAGCTGCGGTGGATCACATACAAAAAAGGTTGAGGAAAAGCATGGCTGTCTAGACTACCCAGTCCAGATGAAGAATCTCGACCTGAAACATCAACTGTCCATTTCCCGCCATCGATGCTGCCTGATCTGCTGTGTCCCTCCTGCAATTTTTATGTTTCTGCTAGGTCATTTAATCTGCTTTGCTTCAACCTTCCATACAGATACTTTCTTCCCTTGAGGAAGACAAAAACATGGCATCAGTTAATAGCTACTGTAAGACCTGAGTTGAGGTTGTGAATAATATGTGAAATAAATACAAAGAATATCAATTTAATTCACTATTGGTTATTTCCACTAACTGAGCATCATTATCACACTCAAGTGCACAAATTTACTGGCATGGAAAATGTTGGGAAATGAGGTTGTAAAAAGAGCAAATTATATACTGCATCAGCATTATGCCTGATCCACTGTGATTGCTCTAAATGGATAAGAATTTGGAAAATAATTCCATTTCCTAGCACTATAATATCTTCATCCTAATGAGCATAAACAAATCTTACTTTAATAGAGATGGGCACAATGGAAGTCAATTATTTTGTCATTAATACAACACTTTTTACTCATTTTGGAATGCATTTTTATTTAATATTGTGATTTGTATTGTAAATAAAAGCTAATATATAGTATACAAATATCATTCCCTGAGATTAGATGAGAGTCACAGAGTCCATTGGCTATTATGCTATATGACTCTGAATGCTGATTGAAATGAGTACTAGAAAGTGAAAGAAAATACAGGCATATTTAAAAAAAATAAATTTACTGCCCACAGATGTAAATAATATTTACCTGATATAAAAATGAAAGTAATTTCCATTTTTGCCTCACACAAACATCAGCAATAGTTAAAAAATGTTGTTTGCATAAAGGTGATGAAATAATAATGATGCTGTGTGAGATGGCATTGAAATGCAGTGTGGTACAGCTTTCTGATGTTTCCAATGTGCAATTGACTTTCACTGCAATCTACTGGGATAGAAACTGACAGGCAATACTGGTTTCTGTAAGCAAAGAGCCCATTGTTTCATAACCCTTTTACTCTGCTAGCACAAATAGAAGAAACTGCTTTCACCTTACATACTTAATATTTGTTCTTTATTCTTTCTTACAAGGGTGGTTTTTTCAAATAAGGAATCAAAGTTGAAAGTAAATTATCAAATTACATATATGTCACCATATACAGCCTTGAAATTCATTTTCTTGTGGGCATACTCAGTAAATCCAGGAACCATAATAGAATCAATGAAAGACCGCATCCAACAGGGCAGACAAACAACCACTGTGCAAAAGACAATAAACTGCAAATATAAAATAAAAATTAATTCTGTAAATAAGCCATACATATCAAAAACATGAGATGAAGAGTCCTTGAAAGTGAATCCATAAGTTGTGGGAACAGTTCAGTGGTCGAGCAAGTGAAGTTAACCCCACTGGTTCAAGAGTCAAATGCCTGAAGGATTATAACTGTTCCTGAACCTGATAGTGAGAGTCCTGAGGCTCCTGTACCTCCTTCATGATGGCAGCAGTGAGACTAAGCATGAGCTGTGTGGTGGGGATCCTTCATGACGGATGCTGCTTTCCTGCGACAGTGCTCCATGTAGATGTGCTTAATGGTGGGGAGGGCTTTAATGACTGACTGGGTTGATTCCACTGCATTTTGTAGGATTTTCCATTTAAGGGCATTGGTGTTTCCATACCAGGCTGTAATGCAACCAGTCAATATGCTCTCCACCACACGTCTGTAGAAATTTGTCAGGTTTTAGATGTCATGCTGAATCTTCACAAACTTAAGGAAGTAGAGGTGCCGCCATGTTTTCTTCATAATTGCACTAATGTGTTAGGCACAGGATGGGTCCGCTGAAGTGATAACACCAAGGCATTCCAAGTCACTGACCCTCTCCACCTCTGATTCCCCTGTTATAGGCCTCTGGTTTCCTCCTCCTGAAGTCAGTGATCAGCTCCTTGATCCTGTTGACATTGAGTGAGAGGTAATTGTTGTGGCACCACTCAGTCAGAATCTCAGTCTTCCTCCTGTATGCCAATTTGTTCCTGCTGAGTGAAGAGCCAATGAAATGGCATCTCTAGGGACCTGCTCTGCTGATAGGAAAATTGGAGTATCAAAGATAATTTTCAAGGAATACTGTTTGTTTCCATTCTGTGCCTTTGTAGATAATTCATTTATACAGTATCTTTGATGAATTTGCTTCACCGAATATTCTGGTTTGTATGTGTTGACATGATCATTAATTCATATTAAATCCTGTCAGAATTAATTTAAGTTGACTTCTACAAACAGTAACCCTTTATATGTATTTTAATTTTACGAGACTTTTGAACAGTACAATTTTTCCTACCATAAAAATACTATGAATTCATTAAAATCATTGTTTAAGAATTTGCTAACATAATTATGATCTCCAAATTGTTATGAGTTTTAAATTATTTCAGAAATCCAATTAATTAATTCAATATAACAGAGGCTCACAACACACTGAATATTTGCTTGGCTTTATTTCTGCACTAGCTATTTAGCAAAACAATCTAAAACTAATACCGTGACAGCATTCTCTTCCCCATGGTTTTATTGCTAAATTTCACCTTATAGGATGAACTGCTTCAAACTTCACTGGTTGACAACATAAACTCCATGGCCAAGAGTGTGGGTCAGGACACTATCCAATACTGAATGACATTCCTTCTGAAACTTTTCCATCATCTACAAGGCACCATGATGGAATACTTTTTACTTCTTTGAATGAGTGCACTGACAACATCTCTCAACAAACTCCAAATAATCCTTCTTCCTTTTTGTGTGGGGAGGGGATTGATGTCTTTTTTCTCTATTTCATGGTGATCTGGAGAAGACAAAGATCAGAGTTATACATGCATACGTTGACAATAAAATTAATCATTGTCCCTGAATATCCAGTCCCACAACTACCAGTACACAACAGATGCAGTGTTTACTATTTACAAAATGCTCTGCAGTTACTCACTCAGCCTATTCTGAGAACCTCCCAAACTTGTGAAAAGAAGTATAACATAGCAAAGATGAGCGGGAAACCGGAGGACTGGGAAGAGCAACAAAAGATAACAAAAAAGGCAATTCACCAAGAAAAAATGAGGTACGAAGGTAAACTAGCCAAGAATATAAAGGAGGATAGTAAAAGCTTCTTTAGATATGTGAATAGCAAAAAAATAGTTAAGACCAAAATTGGGCCATTGAAGACAGAAACGGGTGAATTTATTACCGGGAACAAGGAAATGGCAGACGAGTTGAACAGGTACTTTGGATCTGTCTTCACTAGGGAAGACACAAACAATCTCCCAGATGTAATAGTGGCCAAAGGAACTAGGGTAAAGGATGAACTGAAGGAAATTTATATTAGGCAAGAAACGGTGTTGGATAGACTGTTGAGTCTGAAGGCTGATAAGTCCCTGGGACCTGATGGTCTGCATCTCAGGGTACTTAAAGAGGTGGCTCTAGAAATTGTGGACGCATTGGTAATCATTTTCCAATGTTCTATAGATTCAGGAACAGTTCCTGCTGATTGGAGGATGGCTAATGTTGTCCCACTTTTCAAGAAAGGAGGGAGAGAGAAAACAGGGAATTATAGACCGGTTAGCCTGACGTCAGTGGTGGGCAAGATGCTGGAGTCAATTATAAAAGAGGACTTTACGACACATTTGGATAGCAGTAGAAGGATCAGTCCAAGTCAGCATGGATTTATGAAGGGAAAATCATGCTTGACTAATCTAAAGGAGTTTTTTGAGGATGTAACTATGAAAATGGACAAGGGAGAGCCAGTGGATGTAGTGTACCTGGACTTCCAGAAAGCTTTTGATAAAGTCCCACATAGGAGATTAGTAGGCAAAATTAGGGCACATGGTATTGGGGGCAGAGTACAGACATGGATTGAAAATTGGCTAGCTGACAGGAAACAAAGAGTAGCGATTAACGTGTCCCTTTCGGAATGGCAGGCTGTGCCCAGTGGGGTACCGCAAGGTTCGGTGCTGGGACCACAGCTGTTTACAATATACATTAATGATTTAGATGAAGGGATTAAAAGTAACATTAGCAAATTTGTCGATGACACAAAGCTGGGTGGCAGTGTGAAATGTCAGGAGGATGTTATGAGAATGCAGGGTGACTTGGACAGGTTGGGTGAGTGGGCAAATGTATGGCAGATGCAGTTTAATGTGGATAAATGTGAGGTTATCCACTTTGGTGGCAAGAACAGGAAGGTAGATTACTATCTAAATGGAGTCAAGTTAGGAAAAGGGGAAGTACAGCGAGATCTAGGTGTTCTTGTACATCAGTCAATGAAAGCAAGCATGCAGGTACAGCAGGCAGTGAAGAAAGCTAATGGCATGCTGGTCTTTATAACAAGAGGAATTGAGTATAGGAGTAAAGAGGTCCTTCTGCAGCTGTACAGGACCCTGGTGAGACCCCACCTGGAGTATTGTGTGCAGTTTTGATCTCCAAATTTGAGGAAGGACATTGTTGCTATTGAGGGAGTGCAGCGTAGGTTCACAAGGTTAATTCCCGGAATGGCGGGACTGTCATATGTTGAAAGATTGGAGCGACTGGGCTTGTATACAATGGAATTTAGAAGGATGAAAGGGGATCTGATTGAAACATACAAGATTATTAAGGGATTGGACACGCTGGAGGCAGGAAGCATGTTCCCGCTGATGGGTGAGTCCAGAACTAGAGGCCACAGTTTAAGAATAAGGGGTAGGCCATTTAGAACAGAGATGCCGAAAAACTTTTTCACCCAGAGAGTGGTGGATATGTGGAATGCTCTGTCCCAGAAGGCAGTGGAGGCCAAGTCTCTGGATGCATTTAAGAGAGAATTAGATACAGCTCTTATAGACAGCGGGGTCAAAGGATATGGGGAGAGGGCAGGAACGGGGTACTGATTGTGTATGATCAGCCATGATCACAGTGAATGGCAGTGCTGGCTAGAAGGGCCGAATGGCCTACTCCTGCACCTACTGTCTATTGTCTATTGAAAAACAAAGGGAACAGAGCTATCTGAACACCACTACCACCTGCAAATCGCCCTTCAGGTCACTGACTTGGGAATACATCACTGATCCTTCATCATTACCCATCAGCTCCCTCACCTCCAGCACCTTGGAAGTATCTGCAGCAGAAAAAGTGCTGTGGTCCACGTAGGGAACTCACTGCCATCGACTGAAGAGCGATAAATGATCACTCTCCTGGCAACAGCTAGTTCCTGAAAAGGAACTTTTAAAAACTTCACCTTGTCTCCTGATCTTATAGTAACGGTATTGGACTGTTGAAGATTTCGGGTGTAGTGGTTACCACGATGTTAATGGTCATGGATTTGACAATGAAAACACAGCTGAATGTCAATGTGAAAGGTTTAACTCTTGTTGAAGATGGTCATTACATTCCAGATTCTTTGAAAAATGACATTTGAATGTTAAAATAGTCAGAGCTGTGTGTTGAAAAGTTGGTGGGTTACCCTATAAGCTACCCACCTCCATTAAAATGGACCTGTACCATCAATGTAGCATATTCTCACAAATCTTGCTAACAGCTGCATTATTTTTCTTTGATTCAAGTACTGTCCTTATCAACCTATGTACCTTATTACATTTGTAAACCTTTTAACCTCTAAGTTCCTTTGTTACAATTTTACTGTCATTCAACTCTGTTTATTACGTTCTGACCTTCATATTTATTAACACTGCAAAAAGGAAAATTGAAAGCAATAGAGTTTTCCTGGGGTCAGAATAGAACAAAATCAAAATAGAGGTAAAACTATTATTTGTGCAATCAGAAAGCTACTTATTGTGCTTGCTTGAAGGACTACATTTCATTGAGGACACAGAAGTTGATGCTAGTTTTGATTATATCGTACTTATAACAAGAAATCACACAAATATCAGTGGCAATTTAAGGTTTTGGAAACCTTGATTTTTTTTGGCTACCATTTCACTGAAATGTATGTTTTCAAGCACTGATAGGCTAATTCACTGTGACCTTCATGTTTTGTGAAGTGTGCATGGTGGAGAGCTCAATCAGCCCCGATAGTATATTCTTGTCATTCCAAAGGCAGAATGAAGTCAATGAAGATTTTTGATGAACGGTTCTTTATAAAGAACAGCCTGAAATGGAGCACGTTGCAATCAGAAGCAAGTGATGAAAAATGCCTCGACTTTAATCTACAAGCAACAAATAATAATGAACAACTGGATTAAGTTATTGCTTGGCTTCAAACAAAATCAAATAGAATTAATACCAGCTCACAGAAATTAAAGGAAATGGTATTAAAAACAAATCCAGACAGATGATTTAAAGCAGGAAAACAATAAAAATAAAAAAATATATTTTTAAATATATTATGGAATAGACAATTTGGAGTCAAAATTCCAATAACTGGATTATGAGTAATTATAGGTTATACTGTAGATGACAATTTCTGGCACTGTGTAACAGCAACATTTTTATCCAATGTATTTCATAAGTAAATAAATACTTCCAAAATACAGTGAAATATCTAAAAAATCTGTATAGAATGATTAATATTTTTCAGACTTACTTGCTTCATAAAGTTTAATTTTTCTATGATTATGTCTTATTGGACAAGTAAACACTCAATCTCATCTCTTCCACACCAAGAATTTTATGTATTGATCACGCTGTTTTGCCCCCATATATTGACCCCCTTCTCCTGAGGCTCTTCACTATCACTACTGCTGTTGTCATGACAGTCATCTGTGGTGTTCACAGTGAAAATCACTTCATACAATCTTGCAGACCAAAGTGCTCCACAATGAAATTAATCTATTTCACAATATCATGTTTAAATATATACTTGATTATTTGACTGTTAAAGTCATTTGCTTGCTGTAACATTTTTGTTCCTTTTCATTTCTCATTTGCAAATTAAAGTCTTCAAAATTCTCTGTTTTTGGAACCTTTGAGTGTGTCAAGTTCCCACAATGACACCTGCTTGTGGAACTACCCAAAGGCTGTCACTGATTGTGAATTGTTTCTTCTACAAAATTAATGCCATTTGGGTGGTGTTTATTCCTAAAATTGCACATCACCCTGAAAATTCTCCTCTGATCAATGAAATGTAGTTGGAGGAAAAGAAAATCTTGATAAGGTGTTACTTGTCCCTAACTGATCAGCATAAGACCATAAGACATAGGAGCAGAATTAGGCCATTTGGCCCATCAAGTCTGCTCCACCATTCAATCATGGCTGATCCTTTTTTCCCCTCCTCAGCCTCACTCCCTGGTCTTCTCCCCATAACCTTTGATCGAATCAAGAATCAAGAACCATCAAGCTCTGCTTTAAGTACACCCGACTACCTGGCCTCCACTGCTACCTGTGGTAATAAATCCCACAAGTTCACCACCCTCTGGCTAAAGAAATGTCTCCGCATCTCTGTTTTAAATAGACACCCCTCTATTCTGAGGTTGTACCCTCTTGTCCTAGACTCCCCCAACATGGAAAACATCCTTTTCACATCTACTATGTCTGGGCCTTTCATCATTTGCAAGGTTTCAATGAGATCCTCCCCCCCACCCCCCCCCCCGTATCCTTCTAAATTCCAGCAAGTACAGATCGAGATCTATCAAGCGTTCCTCATATAATAACCCTTATGTTTCCCTGAATCATCTTTATGATCCTCCTCCGAACTCTCTCCAATGCCAGCACATCTTCTCTTAGATGAGGAGCCCAAAACTGTTCACAATATTCAAAGTGAGCCCTCACCAGTTCTTTATAAAGCCTCAGCATCACACTCTTCTTTTGTATTCTAAACCTCTTGAAATGAATGCTAACATTGCATTTGCCTTCCTCACCACAGACTCTACCTGCAAGTTAACCATTAGGTTGTTCTGCACAAGGACTCCCAAGTCCCTTTCTGCATCTGATATACAGAACAAATCATTCAGGAGGACAACAATCCGACTATCCTCCAACAACCGCACCTGACAGCAGAGTTCCAAACTTTTTTTTCCTTTTCCTTGGGCAGTCCTCAGGATCAAGGATTGCATGGTTTGACTAGAGCTCTGTGGGTCCTGGGGTGACTGATGATGCCAATATGGTTGCACAATAGGACAGGGGGTGGATTTGTGGGAGGTGCTCCACATGAATTTTGGTAACCTCTCCTGAATTTGTGCTATATAGACCAATCCCATTGTTTCTATACTGCATTTACTATATCAAAGCTGGTTTCTTTTTAATTCATGCTGATGTTATTAATTTTACGCATTAATATAATATAAAACTGCTCTTTTTAGAGTTTTATAGCAAGGTTCTACAATTCTAAGATCCATTGTAGAGCGACGTTAATCTCTAATGATTATTTTGCTTACATTTCCAGCATCTGCTGAGTTTCACCTGGTTATTTTGTATCATTTTGGTTTTGCATCTTATTATCAGACCACAGGACAAAACCCCAAATGAGACTTGGATCATCTGATATTTACATGAAAATCTGTAGTTGCTGGAAATCCAAGCAGCACACAAAATGCTGGAAGGCTGCAGCAGGCCAGACAGCATCTATGGAAAAGAGTCGACACTTCAGGCCAAGACCCTCCATCAGGACTGGAAAAAAAGAGAAGTTAGAGCAAGAAGGTGGGGGAAGAGGAGGAAGAAGTACAAAGTGGTATGTGACGAAGGATAGAGGGGAGGGGTGAAATAAAGTAAAGACTGGGAGTAATATTTCAAGGATATTATAAAGACCAACAACAATGAGATTGAAGTCCCTACAATTCTTGAGTAAGTAGGGGATAAGTAGAAGAAAGCAAAGTATTTGCAGGAAAGTCACACAGGCATACAGGAGTTTCCGCCTGGCATAAACTCTCCAACTAGGGGAAATCCATTCTGCCCGGTTAATTGAGAAAATTAAGTCCAAATTATGTAATTTTAGATACCAGAGTTGAATTAGTTTATTTATTCATTAGCATAAAACGTGACTAAGTCTGTACATTCTGACCGTGAAACACTTAGAAACCATGGACATTGTTTCTGGATTTCAGTTCAGCATTCAACACTAATGTCCCACAGATCTTGATGAGCAAACTCCTACTCCTTGGTCTAGATACTCCACTGTGCAACTGGGTGTTCGACTTCCTAACCAACAAACCGCAGATAATTAGGATGCACAATCACTCCTCCCCACCATCATCCTCAACATGGGTGCCCCCCTCTGCCAGGATGTGTGCTGAGCCAGTGCTGTGCACTCTACTTGTGCATGACTGCACGGCCAAACACCCAAGTAAACATGTTGTCGAGTTTGCCAATGACAGACAGTGGTGGGGCTCATCACCAACAATGATGAGATGGCCTATAGAGAGGAGGTGGAAGTGCTCAAGGCCTGATGCCAGGTAAGTAACCCCTTCCTCAATATCAACAAGATAAAAGAGATGATTATCGACTTCAGGAGAACTTGCAACACTCACACCCCTCTTTACATTGGCAGCACAGGAGAGGAAACAGTGAGCAGTTTCAAACACCTGGGAGTGCACATCTTGTGCAACCTCTCACGGTCCCAGAACACCATCAGGAAAGCTCACCAACACTTCTATTTTCTGAGGAGGCTGCAGAGAGCTGGACTTTGCACATCCATGCTCACATCATTCTACAGATGCGCAGTAGAGAGTGTTGCTGCATGGTTCGGAAACTGCACTGTGGTGGACAGGAAGGTTCTACAATGGCTGGACAAAACTGCCCAATGCATCACCAGCACCAGCCTCCCCGCCATCAAGGACATACGTCATAAGCAGAAATTTGCCGGAAAAAGGCCAACAATATCATGAAGGATTCAACCCACCATGCTCATGGACTGCTTGTCCCACTTCCATCAGGGACAAGATTACAGAACATCCACGCCAGGGCAACCAGACTCTAAAACAGTTACTTTCCCCAAGCAGTGAGCTTGACCAACCCAAACCACCACCATTACTTTATCATTTCCTGTCGGAGTCACATTAAGAACAGACACTACTTTACTACTGACCCCCTCCCCTATCTCTAGTACTGGGCTTCAGCCCTCTTTTCCCCCCCATTCCTGATGAAGGGTTTCAGCCCGAAATGTTGGCTATTCTTTTCTCACGGATGCTGCCTGACCTGCTGAGTTCTTCCAGCGTTGTGTACATAGACACTGGTGTACATTTGTTGATTATATCTAAAGTGATGCTAGGTACAGTATCTTATGTATTTATATTTATTGTGTTATATTTAGTAATGTTCTTTATCTTATTGTCTTTTGAGTTGCATTGGATCTGAAGAAATACCTATTTTATTTCCTTTCACACATATTCTGGAAATTACCTTAAACAATCTTGAATCAGGAATTTGGAATATTCATGAGCAGGATGGCTGATGGGCAGCGTGATTCATAGACTTGCTTTTCTCAGTTTCAGGGGTCAGATCAGTAACAGCTGAACAATGCTGCTGCTTTTACGTTAATGTGGCTTGGAAACTGCTATGTGACAATGGTTATGTTGAACAGCGATAGGTTCAAATTTGGTATTGAATGGAAAATGCTAAAAATGTCTGGGATACAAGTGATTTAGTTTGGAAGGGCAATAAAAATCAACACATTTTCTGAGGTTGTCAATTTATAAAACACTTATCTGTGTCACCTTAATTGTGTCTGATTGCTACTTGTATTCCATATCTACTTCCATGTCTCCAAATCAACCCTGAAAGATCCGAGTCTCTCAAAGTCATCCAGTATTAATCAAGGACTGCAGCAAAGCATACAAATCACAACTCCAAACTACCGAATGTAGAAAGACATCACATTTCAAAGCTAAAATCTTATTTATTTGATTGGCTTATTTATTTGAGTTTTCATTACTGACTAAGAGAGCACCTCAACAGGACTAATTTAGGTTGATTGTAATTGTGACATCCAAGGTAATCATTTATTATGTTGTTGTCAGTAGTAATAATTCGGGAAACTGTTATTTTGATTCTAAAGTGCTTGTCCTCTAAATGGAATTGAACAAGTGTTGTGTTTCAAGTACCTTGCTGGGCCCCCAAGTTCCAATCAACTCTCCACATTGTAGGTTTTTTTCATCCCTAGGTTAGATTGGTCAAATTGATGTAGTGAATAATGTGTTATTCTTTAAAAGTTTATATGTTAAAACAACAAAGCAGAAACAATAACACAAGAGATTCTTCAGATGCTGGAAATCCAAAGTAACACACACAAATGCTGGAGGAACTCAGCAGGTCAGTCAGCATCTATAGGAGGAGAAAACTGTCAACATTTTGGACTGAGACCCTTCATCAAGACTGGTGAAACAATAATAGATATTCCTATTTCCTTTTAAATGTTCCCCTCTAAAACCCCCAACCCCAAGCTCAGACCCGCTCAAGGAAGAGTGGCAGAGAATACCCGAATTGACATTTGAAAGGGTATATCCCGTGCACCAAGTGCCGTTAAGTGTTATGACCTCTGCCCACATCAAATGGTCATGCCACTCATCCTTTCTTTCAGAGGCCAGGCACCTGAGGATTTGTTCCAAATCTTGGTTCACCTGCTCCATCTGGCTGTTGGACTACAGGTGAAACCCAGAGGAAAGATTCACAGTTGGCCAATTAACTCCAGGAGAGTTTGTGTGTCTAAACCCAGAAGTTTGGGTGTATGCCATAACATAGGTAAACAATATAAAAGTATGCAATCAAATTGGCCAATATTCATATAGTATTCAGCTGCAAGTTGTGAGAAGCAAGCAAACTGCTAAAATGAGTTACATTCATGGTTCCTATTCTCTTCCACAACAGCTATTCTTACAGACTTCTATCACAACACCAATACAGACCTTGTGTACAAGGGCCAGAGTCACCTCTACTTTCTGAGGAAACTGATGCCCTTCGAAGTATGCAGGCCTCTCCTTCACACGTTCTACCAGTCTGTTGTCGCCAGTACAATCTTCTATGTGGTGGTGTCCTGGGGCAATGGCATCAACTTGGGTGATGCCAACAGGCTCAATAAACTCATTGGAAAGGCTGGCTCTTTTATAGGAGTCAAACTGGACACACTGGAGGTTGTGGTAGAAAAAAGAACCCGGCAGAAAATCCTGGCAATTCTGGACAATGTTTCTCACCCTCTGCATGCCCCCTTGGCTGAACAGAGGAGCACTTTTAGTAATAGACTAAGACAGCTGTGCTACTCCAAAGAGTGCTATATTAGGTCAATATTACCCTCAGTCATTAGGCTCTATAATGAGTCAACCTATAACTGGGGAAGTGATGGTTTCCTCCTGTTGGACTGTTACTGACCTCTGTTTACCAGAGTTCTGTTTAACATTGTTTATCACACCCTACAATCTCAGGCACCCTGTGCAACACTGTGCACTCTTACCATCACCTCTCATCTGGATGGTGCGAATGTGCACCCATTACTAATAGTATTACAGTAATTCTTGCATTACTATCTTATCAGTGTGAATTTGGAAATCTTGAAAATTTTGTGATCTTTGACTTGTAAATCTTGTGCATCTTATTTTTAAGGTAACTTTCTTTATTCTTTCTTACTTTGCTTCCAGTATTTGTATATCTGTGCACTTGTAATGCTATTGTGACACTATAATTTTCTTTGGGATCAATAAAGTATCTATCTATCTATCTATCAGAACTGACTGACTTCCACATGGCTACTAGACATCCAGATTGAGTGTCTGCTAGTCTCAAAGCATATAGATAATGCTACCAGCCATGTACATTAACCATCCTGGGCAACCATATTACATTTTCTTGATTACTCCTAGACCTAGTACAGTGGAGGATCCTTTTCAGAATCAGAATTGGAATCAGGTTTATTATCACTGGCATGTGACGTGAAATCTGTTAACTTAGCAGCAGCAGTTCAATGCAATACATAATCTAGCAGAGACAGAAAAAAATAGTAATAATAAATAAAATAAAATAAAACAATAATAAACAAGTCAATTACATATATTGAATAGATTATTAAAAAATGTGAAAAAACAGAAATACTGTATATTAAAAAAGTGAGGTAGTGTCCAAAGCTTCAAAGTCCATTCAGCAATCAGATGGCAGAGAGGAAGAAGCTGTTCCTGAATCGCTGAGTGTGTGCCTTCAGGCTTCTGTACCTCCTACCTGATGGTAACAGTGAGAAAAGGGCATGCCCTGGGTGCTGGAGGTCCTTAGGAATGGATGCTGCCTTTCTAGGACACTGTTCTCTAAAGATGCCCTGGGTACTTTGTAGGCTAGTACCCAAGATGGAGCTGACTAGATTTACAACCTCCTGCAGCTTCTTTCAGTCCTGTGCAGTAGCCCCTCCATACCAGACAGTGATGCAGCCTGTCAGAATGCTCTCCACAGTACAGCTATAGAAGTTTTTGAGTGTATTTGTTGACATGCCAAATCGTTTTAAACTCCTAATGAAGTGTAGCTGCTATCTTGCCTTCTTTATGACTACATCAATGTGTTGGGACCAGGTTAGGTCCTCAGAGATCTTGACACCCAGGAACTAGAAGCTGTTCACTCTCTCCAGTTCTGATCCCTCTGTGAGGATTGGTATGTGTTCCTTCGTCTTACCCTTCCTGAAGTCCACAATCACCTCTTCTGTCTTACTGATGTTGAGTGCCAGGTTGTTGCTGCAGCACCATTCCACTAGTTGGCATATCTCACTCTTGTACGCCCTCTCGTCACCACCTGAGATTTTACCAACAATGGTTGTGTTGTCAACAAATTTGTAGATGGTATTTGAGCTATGCCTAGCCACACAGTCATGTGTATATAGAGAGTAGAGCAGTGGGCTAAGCACACACCCCTGAGATGTATATATAACACCAAGTCCTGGAAGTCTCTCGTTCTGGATTCTTTTTGCTAAACTGGTTCATTAAAATTTTACTAAGCATCTATTACAATATCTTCAACTTCCAAGTGTCTTCCTGTAGAGTTTCCTATATCTCTCCTGTACCTTTCAAAACATTCTTCAAGATCTTACAGTTTAAGTTTTGAACACAGAAGTTTAATTTTGCTCTCTTCTCACTGCTGCCACCAGGAAGAAGCTACAGGAACCTCAAGACTCACACCACCAGATTCAGCAACAGTTATTACCCCTTTTGAACCATAGGGGATAACTTCACTTGCCCCGTCACTGAAACAGTCCCACAACCTATGGACTCACCATTTTGTTTTTATTGCGTATGTATTTATTTATTATTATTTCTTTCTGCATTTGCACAGTTGGTTGTCTTTGCACACTAAACGAATGCCCAAGTTGCTGCAGTCTTTCATTGATTCTACTATAATTACTATTCTATTTAATGAGTATGCCTGCAAGAAACTGAATCTCAGAGTTGGATATGGGGACATATATCAACTTTGATAATAAGTTTACGTTGAGCTTTGAACTTTGAACAAAAGATTCTGCAGATACTGGAAATCCAGGGCAATACATACAAATTGCTGGAAGAACTCAGCAGGTCAGGCAGTATCTTTGGAGAGGAATAAACAGGTGACATTTCAGGTCAAGACCCTTCATCAGGACCATCTTTAAGTTTTGGTCACCTACTCCAATTACTCCATGTGACTGTGTCAAGTCTTCTTTGATAACCCTTCCAAAGGCATAGCCTAGTATACCCAAGTTAAATAATAATTTCATTGTATATTTCTGCTAATATTACAAAATTTGAAGTCAACTTTATTTTTTTTTTGAGAAGCTTCCTTTCTAACAGATAACTGTTCCTAAAATAAATGGGCAAAAACTGTAAACTGTCTAGGTAGAGCTCTATAACTGGGCATGAATGAAGAGCAAGGAAAAGATGTTTACTCAAGTATTATGGAAAAACTGGCAAGGCAAAACTAGGATTTTCAATTTCAAGTTTATCTATTAAAAGCTACCAAGCTCAGCTTTTCATTATTCATATTGATCAAGGAAAGAAATGTTGCAGAAGTATAAAGGAACAATTGTAGTCTCAGCCCAAATACCAATGCAGAACTTAAATATCAGAATTCAAGAAGAAGCCCATAAGTGCATCCAGACATGACTTCATACCGTAAAACCATAAGATATAGGAGCAGAAATAGGCCATTTGGCCCACTGAGTCTGCTCCACCATTTCATCGTACCATGGCACATACTGTAGTCTGAAAATTTAACCACACCAAGCTTCATATAAATTATTTCCACCACAGGTCCTGAAAATGTGCAAAATATTGCACATTTATACAAAATCTAAACACAGGTATGCAAAATTATGAAGGGGATAGAGAGAGCAAATGCAAGCAGACTTTTTCCATTGAGGTTCAGTGAGACTACAACTAGGAGTCATAGGTCAATGGTGAAAGGTGAAATGTTTAAGGGGAACATCAGGGGAAATGTGTTCACTTTAGAGGATGTTAAGAGTGTGGAACGAGCTGTCAGTGCTAGCGGTGGATGCGTTTCGATTTCAATGTTTAACAGTTTGTACAGAGAGGGATATGGAGGGCCATGATCCTGGTGCATGTCAATGAGAAGGTTAAAGGGTTTGGCACAGATTAGATGGGCGAAGGGTCTGTTGCTGTGAGGCACTTTTCTGTGACTCCATGAAAATGTATAAAAAAGTTGTTATAACCGACTTATAAGCTTCTGTAATTCTGCTTTCAGTGCTTTGCTGCTTGTATTACTTTCAATTCTAGCACCAGTGCTTGATGTATTTTAAGTTACTGACCTGAAGGTAACACTGTCAGAAGCTGTGTCATTGACAGTTGATCTGTTTTAATTTGGATCATTACACTCCTTCTTGCCTCGCAAGCAGAAATAAGCTGGTGGGAAAATGAATGTAGACTGCTAACCTGTGCAGCAAGTATATCATACCAGTAGATTCTGATCTTGCCACTGCTCCTGGGCTCTGGCTCTGTCTGCACAGGAGTAAGGCTGTTCTTAGGCTCTCTATAGTGACAGCAGCTGCAAAATGCTGCAAATTCAGTTATCATGGTATTTTAGATGGTAGTGCTCCAGTCCCCTATCTGCCTTGTTATTTCTTACATATCTTGAGAGATTATCCCCACTGCCTATGGCTATACATGATACTTTACGAGCAATATTCCTTTGAAACAGAACCTTTGTGACAAAGATCTCTAAATTTTCTGGTTGAAAATACTGGCCTCTGATTTCTAGTCTTCCTTTGGGTGAATGTCTCCAGCCTCAAGCACTAAATCTTTATCCTACACTAAAGGCTGGGGAGACTCAACAGGTCAGGCAACATCTACGGAGAGGAATAAAGAGTTGATATTTCAGGCCAATATGCTTGACCAAGTCCTAGTGAAGTGTCTTGGGCCTCTCCATTGATGCTTCCTGACCTGCCGAGTAATAAAGTCAGAGAGAAGTACAGCACAGAAACATGGCCTTTGACCTATCTAGTCTATGCCAAACCATTTAAGCTGCCTACTACCATTGACCTGCACCGGGAGCAAACCACTTCATAACCCTACCACCCATACACTTACTCAAACTTCTCTTAAATGTAGAAATCTATCTCACATGTACCACTTGTGCTGGCAGCTTGTTCCACATTCTTACGACCCTTGGAGTAAAAAACTTTCCTCTTGTGGTCCCCTTAAACTTTTCACCTTTCACCCTTAACCCATGACCTCTAGTTCTAGTCCCACCCAACCTCAGTGGAAAAAGCCTGCTTACAGTTACCCTATCTATACCCTTCATAATTTTGTATCCCTCTATCAAATCTCTTCTCAATCTTCTATGTTCCAAGGAATAAAGTCCTAACCTATTCAATGTCTCCTTGGTGTCATCCACAAATTTGCTGATCCAGATTGTTGATATAGACGACAAACAACAGAGCCAGCACTGATCCCTGTGACACTCCACTAATCAGAGGCCTCCAGTCAGAGAAACAACCGTGTACTACCACTCTGGCTTCTCTCACATGTCTTATCCAATTTACTACCTCACCTTGAATGCCAAGTGACTGAACCTTCTAGACCACCCTCCTATGTGGGACCTTGTCAAGTACCTTGATAAAGTCCATGTAGACAACCTCCATTGCCTTGCCTTCATCTACTTTCTTGGTAACTTCCTCAAAAAGTTCTATAAGATTGGTTAGACGTGATCTACTACACACAAAACCATGCTGACTATCCTTTATCAGTCCATGTCTATCCAAATACTCATATATCCAGTCCCATAGAATACCTTCCAATAACTTTCCCATGGCTGATGTCAGGCTCACCCCAGATTAAAATTTCCTGGTTTATAATTAGAGTCATTCTTAAACAACAGAAAAACATTGGCTATCCTCCGACCCTTTGGAATCTCACCTGTCACAAAGGATGATTGAAATATCCTTGCTAGAGCCCTAGCAATTTCTGCATTTGCAGGGTCTAAGGGAACATCTTGAAATGTCCTGGTGATTTATACACCCTAATTTACCTCAATACTGCAAAACACCTCCTCATCATTTTGCAAGTAACACTATTCTTTGCACTTCTGGTTAGATGTTAACTGCATTTCATTTGGCTTGGTATCTGCACTCGGCACAATGACAATAAAATTGAATCTAATCTAATCTGTAGAGGCTTCATGAAGGTGATGCCACTTTGCCTCACTTCTATAGACTCTGTCCATCTCCTGAGATGCAAAAGATTCATTTAAGATCTCTCCCCATCTCTTTTGGCTCCACACATTGATTGCCATTCTGATCCTCTCAAGGACCAATTTTGTCCCTTGCAATCCTTTTGCTCTTAACATACGAATCCCTAAGGATTCTCCTTCACCTTATCTGCTAGAGCAACCTACCACCTTCTTTTAGTCCTTCTGATTTCTTTCTTATGTGTTCTCTTGCATTTCTTATATCCCACAAGCACCCTATTTGTTCCTACCTGCCTATACCTGTTATAGCTTTATTTTCTTAACTAGGGCCTCAATATCTCTTGAAAACCAAGGTTCCTTACACATGTTATCTTTACCTTTTATTCTTACAGGTATATACAAGCTTTGTACTCTCAAAATTTCTCTTTTGAAGACCTCCCACTTACCAAGTACAACTTTGCCAGAAAACAGACTGTCCCAATCCACACTTGCCAGATCATTTCTGATACCATCAAAATTGACCTTTCTCCAATTTAGAATCTCAACTCGTGGACCAGATCTCTCTTTCTGCATATTTACTTTGAAACTGATGGCATTACAATCACTAAGTGCAAAGTGTTCCCCCCTACACAAACTTCTGTCACCTGCCCTGACTCATTCCGATAGTAGATCAAGTATCATCAACTCTCTCATTGTGACTTCTATATACGATTAAAGAAAGTTTCCTGAACACATTTGACAAACTCTATCCCATCTAGTCCTTTTACAGTTTGAGAGTCCCAGTCAATATGTGGAAAGTTAAAATCATCTACCATAACAACCTTATGCTTCTTGCAATGGTCTGCGATCTCTTTGCAAATTTGTTCCTCTAAATCTCTTGGACTGTTGGGTAGTCTATAATATAATCCCATTAACACGTTCATACTTTTCTTATTCCTCAGTTCCACCCATGAAGTCTCAGTAGATGACTGAGCTCTCTGGTTCCCATCCCCCTGCAACTCTAGTTTAAGCCCCATCATTCAGCATTTGTAAGCTTTCCTGCTGGGATATTAGTCCCCTTACGGTTCAGATTCAAACCATTTCTTCTGTACAGGCCCCACCTTCCCTGGATGAGAGCCCAATGATCCAAAAACCTCTATCACTAACTCTTTAGCCATATGTTGAAATGTATAATCTTCCTGTTTCTGGCCTCACGAGCATGTGGGCCTCACAGTCCTGAGACCTGGTGGTCCTGCCCTTTAACTTTGCACCTAACTCCTTGAACTCACTTTGCAGAGCCTCGTCACTCTTCCAACAATGTCATTGTACCTACATGGACCATGACCTCCAGTTGTTCACTCTCCCACTTAAGAATGCTGAAGACTCGATCCATGTCCCAGCCCTGGCACCTAGAAAGCAACATACTATCCGAGAATTTTGTCCTTGTCCATAGAACCTCCTTTCTGTCCCTCTGACTAATGAGCCCCCCATCACCACAGCTCACCTCTCCTCCCGCCTGCACCGCCCACCCCCCCCAGCTTCAGAGTCACAGAGCCAGAGTTCTGACCACTGTGACTTTCCTCCAGGATGTTTGTGTGTTACTCTGTATTTCCATCATCCACAAAATCTCTTGCGTTTGTCTATATGAATGTCCTAGTTGTTGTATGTGATCAATCACTAATTAACCATGTTTTTGTATGCTTGAAGCATGTTGTCAAACTACTACACGTAACTTGGTGCTCTGTAGTTGCCAAGAACAACATCCTTGAATGCCTTCCATGCAATTTTCCCCAGTTCCACTAGAAGTTCTTCGAATTGCCTGTCATTGATGACCTGTTTGATTTGTGGACCAACAGAAATGCCTTCCTTAATCTTGGCATATGTTATTTCTGGGAAACATCTGTCTCAAATATTAAACTCCTTCACAGAAACTTTTGTACCTGTTGTCAGCAGATTCCATCCTTGCAGCCTTGAACCCCTTTTGCTTTTGTTTTTGACCAACCCAAATCTCTGACCAGGTCATTTAACTCAGATTGAGTATCAGATCAGGCTCACTCGACACAAAGGGTTCACAATCTGTATCAGTATCAGTGTCATTTTTCATTCCCAGCTCACGCATCATGGCATCTTCTCTAGGCTCCAGGTCTCTGGTGGTTTTGGTATTGGAAGACTATTGTCTTGCGGCACAGGTCTCATAGTTGAATGGAGATTGGGGTATTCAATGGAATTCTTGTTTTTAACAGAGAAACCAGACAGGAGTAGCAGTCTGTCACATGATCCTTCTGCTCTCACCACTGGGCGATCACTGGGCTAGCGAATGGCATTGACTTCCAAGCTCTAATATCGATAGCATATGTTGTGCAATAAACCTGAAGAGGCCAGGCTTTATCTTGGTCACCAAATTTTACACCCAAATCAGAGCTCATACTGTAGGTGTGTCAAAGTGGCTGTTGTGATGTGTCTAGTGGGGTAGTGCAGTGGGTAGTGCTTGTCACTCTCGCTTTCAGCTTCCACAGCTGGCTAGCGATCTTGCAAAAAGGAGAGCTGAATGCATGAGTCTTCCCCTGCCAGCACGCAGCCTCTCTGACAGCGAGCCTCATTTAATGCATCCTTGCTGGTGGCACACAGAAATTGAACTTCTTTCAGACTACAGAAGATGGGTAGGAGGTCTGGCCCCTGCACATGTCACACACAGGTCCATTCCTAGCTACGGGTAAGTAGGCCCACTACCTTGTGGGCAGCCTCAGGAGAAACAAAGGCTCAGGGAGTAAACCCAGACAGAAAATCCGGAGTGGAGCCCCCTAAGGCGGCTGGGAGTCACTGAACATCCTTCTAGCAGCTCCTGCAGCCAAGCTGGTGCTAAACGTATTGCTTCACATTCCTTTGTACTACATCAGTGAGGCCGAGAAAGGGACCTTGACAACTGGGCATCCCCGAATCTCCATCCTCTCTGCCCAGGCTTGTGCCCTGGAGGAGTCACTCCAGTGCTGCTGATCGCAGCAACGGAACCAACACAGGAGGCAGAGCTACAAGTGATAAGCCCTCGCTGATTGGTGTAGGTAACAGGTGCTATGGCAGGAGGGATTTTCACATTCCATTGGTCAGCTGTTGCCCCCCTCAAGCTAGGCAGCCCCTGGCTAATAAGGTGCTGCCCAGCCACAGCCTGTCTGCTTCAGTGGGTGCTTGGAGCTCAGAGGATCAACTACAAACAGACTGAAAACATCGTTCTGGGCAAAGAAC
This sequence comes from Hypanus sabinus, assembly GCF_030144855.1. Lineage (NCBI taxonomy): Eukaryota > Metazoa > Chordata > Chondrichthyes > Myliobatiformes > Dasyatidae > Hypanus > Hypanus sabinus. Next base: position 174,872,346 of record NC_082707.1, read on the forward strand.
GACAAAGAAAAGAGGAAATCTCCAACCTGGAACATCAGAACCCCGAGTCCTGGCCCCTCCAGTGACCTACAACATGTCGACAACAACAGGAAGACCGCTGTCACTGACCAGGAGCTCAAAACCGCTGCTGTGCTGGAGGCCAGGCTCCTCCCAGACCGCAGCCTCCGCCAACAGGACAGCACCCTCTCCAGGCAGGGAAGGAACCAGAGGAACCACGGCAGCGAGATACTCTCAGCTTTCCTCACTGGAACCGCCATCCAGAGGCACAGAGCGCATTCTGTCTCTCCGCCTTGCCAGTTCCGCAAGCACAGTGAACGTTCTGAGCATCTACGCACCAACCCTCTGTGCCTCTGTGGAAATGAAGGACCAGTTCTAGGAAGACCATGAAAAGGTTACCTGCCTCTGAGCACCCGTACCTGTTCAGAGACTTCAATGTCCGAGTGGGATCTGACCACGACTCCTGGCCTAGTGGCTAGTGCATTGGACACACTGGAATCGGCAGGCTCAACGAAGACAGACGGAGTCTACCACAGCTCTGCTCCTACTGTGACCTCTGCAGAACCAACACTTTCTTCTCAATCGAGCCACACCACAGAGTGTCCTAGTGACACCCCTGGTCTCGTCACTGGCACCCTAAGGATCTTGTCATCACAAGAAGACGATCACTGAGCTGCTGTCAGGAACAGGGGCAGGATTGGACCCAAATGCAGGATGCAGACACTGAAGTGCTAGGGGTAGGACAGGATGGGGATGCCATGGCATGCAAGGGGTAAGACAGGTGGGGCTGGATCCCAGAGGTCAGGCAAGGCAGGGGGATCCCAGAGTTTGTGGCAGGCAGGAGGATTCCTCATGGCAGGCTGCCACCCAGGCAGAAACCCGGAGGCCTGGGCAAGGCATGGACACCTGGGCAGGTGCAGGGCACAACCCATGGGAAACGAGGGGAGGAAAGGGTAGGAGCCCCTAGGACAGGCTGCATGGATCCCAGGCAGGGCCACCTCCCAGGCAGAGAACACAGACACCTGGGCAGGTGCGGGGCACAACCCTTAGGGAGCAATGGGTGGAAAGGGCATAACCCCCACCAGGCAGCAGCAGTCTAGCCAGACCTCCCCAATAGAGGCAACAGGTAGGAAAAGGCAGAACCCCCACCAGGCAGCAGCAGTCTAGCCAGACCTCCCCAATAGAGGCAACAGGTAGGAAAAGGCAGAACCCCCACCAGGCAGCAGCAGTCTAGCCAGACCTCCCCAATAGAGGCAACAGGTAGGAAAAGGCAGAACCCCCACCAGGCAGCAGCAGTCCAGCCAGATCTGCCCAACAGAGGCAAGGGATCAGAAGGAAGCCAGGTCCAGGGTGAGCAGGACTACCATGATACACCAGGTACATTGGTAAAGGCAACCAACAGCACAGGCAAGGCAAGCAAGGCAAATAAGACAGAACAGCAGGACCAGCACACAGGAGAGAAGCAGGGGAAGAAGACTAACCAGATAGAACAAATACAGAACAGGCCAGCAACCAGGGCAGAGCAGGATTCCAAGCAGGGCAGCAACCAGGGTAGAACCAGATCAAGAGCAGGCAAAACAGGTACAGACAGGATTCAGAGCCAGCAGTCCAGGTACAGAGTGGGTTAAACCAGCTTCAGAGCAGGACAACCCCACAACTAGGCTCAGTCTCCGAGCCCTTATAAACACCTGCCCCCTAATAGGCGACAGGTGTAGCTCCTTAAGCCAAGATGATCCAATGGCTCTGTGTGACAGGAGGGCTGGCTGCAAGGCCCAAAGTCCGGAGTCCATGGACCGGAGCAAGACCCGGAAAGCGGGCTCCAGACCGGACCACAACAGCTGCGTCCTCAACACTCACAGCTACGACAGTACTGACTGACACCGACCACTCATGGTCAGCAGTAAAGTGTGCAATCAGCCCAGACAAATCCACCGTTCAAAGCAGAAAAGGATGCCCGTGAATCAACACCCCCTAGAACCTCAATCACCGATCTCTACACACACTTTTCCAACACCACCGGGCAAGCACTCCAGGACCATCCTGCAGGGAGCAGTGAAGAAAGTTGGAGTGATGTGTACAAAACAGTTGTGACTAACTTTGGCAGGAGAGAGAGGAAAACCCCAGACTGGTTTGAAGCTGGAATTGCAGAGCTAGAGCCTGCCATAGAAGCAAAACAAGCAGCCCTCATTCAGCACAAGAAGGACCCTTCTGTGAAGTCTCTCACTACGCTCAGGAAGGTCAGGGGTGATGCTCAGCATATCACTTGCCGTGCCAACAACTACTGGCTGAGCCTCTGTCTGAGCACCCAACGCTCCACTGACTTCAACAATATCGGCGGCATGTACAATGGCATAAAGAAGGCCCTCAGACCAACCATCTCAAAGTCCACTCCACTCAAGCCATTGCTGGCAATGTCATCATGGAGCAGGAAAAAAAGATAGGAAGATGAGCCGAACTCCACCAGGAGCTGTACTCATGAGAGAATGTCGTCACAGGTGCCGCACTTGAAGACGTCGTGAGTCTGCCTTTTGTGGAAGAACTTGACCAATTGCCCTCAGTTGACAAACTTAATGAGGCAATTGATTGTGTAGCAAGTGGTTAGGCTCCTGGAAAAGGTGGCATCCCACCTGAGGTCAGAAAGGCATTTAAGAAGTCTGCTCTTCTACACCACCTGCAGGAACTTCTCTACCAGTGTTGGGAGGGAGGGTCACTGCCTCAGGACATCTGCAACTCCAACATCATCATGCTTTGCAAGAACAAAGGTGACTGTAATAACTACCAAGGCATCTCATGTCTCAGCATTGTTTTTGATTGTGTGGTATTCAACAGGCTACACGCATTATCTGCTTGTTATATCCCCAGAATCATAGTGCGGGTTCTGAGCGGAGCAGTCAACATGACATGATCTTCTCACTACGCCAGCTCCAAGAGAAATCACAAGAGCAGAGACAACCACTTTACATCATCTTCTTCACCTGGTCAGCAGAAAGAGCCTCTTCAAACCGCTCCAAAAGATTGGATGTCCCCACAAGCTCCTCAAAGACATGCAAGCCACTGTCCAGTTTGATGGCTCATCCACGAATCCCTTCCCAATCAAGAGTGGTGTGAAGCAGGGCTGCGTGCTGGCTCCTATACTCTTCGGCATCTTCTTCTTCCTGCTACTGTCCCATGTCTTCAGTTCAGTTATACAGTACCTCCGTACCAAGAGTGACAGCAGGATGTTCAACCTTACACATCTCAGAGCAAAGACCATGGTGCGACTGGTACTGATAAGGGCGTTGCTGTTTTCAGACGATGCCACCCTGACATGGCACTCAGAGGAAGCCCTCCAGAGACTCATCAACTGCTTCGCACTCTCCTGCAAAGACTTTGGTTTGACTATCTGCCTCAAGAAGATAATCATCATGTGCCAAGATGTCAACAGCACACCAAACAACTGCATAGGTGGCTATACTTTCAACCTGGTGGATAAGTTCACCAGCTTTGGCTCCACTGTTTCAAGCAGCCTTGCCCTTGACGTCGAACTCAACAAGCGGATCAGCAGAGCAGCAACAATAGTGTCTTGCCTAGCAACAAGAGTCCGGGAGAACTCCATGCTGACCAAGAACACCAAGATGATGGTCTATCAGGCCTGCGTGCTTAGTACACTCCTGTACGGCAGTGAAACATGGACGACCTACTCTTACCAAGAGCACAGCCTAAACACATTTCACTTTTGCTTCCTCCAGAACAATCCTGGGCATCCCATGGCAGGATCACGTCCCAAACAAGGATGTTCTAGAACAAGCATGTTTGCCTTCCACACTCAGCATCACCTATGATGGCTTGGTCACATCAGCCGTGTGGAGGACAGCTGGATCCCCAAAGACATACTGTATGGAGAGCTCGCAACGGGCACCAGACCCACTGGAAGACCAGCTCTGTGTTACAGAGACATCTGTAAGCGTGGCAAAAAAGCAGGAGACATAGACCAAATAACCTGGGAAGCTGTGGCAGCTGCAGAAACAACAGCAAGATCTGCTACTCCAAAATTGCAGCTCTACAACAGAATGACCCATAGTACTCATTGTCCTTCGAGACAGACAGGTGCCATCATCAGATCTCACACACTTTCTTATTAAGAGGAGTTATGCTCCATTTTTGAGACTTAAGCATATACTCAGCACAAATACAACAGGAAATATTGCGGCTGTTGGAACATTGGTGAAACATTTTGCTATCACAAATACTCCTGAAAATACAACAACTTTATTATTATGAGTACTCACAATATGCTATGCAGGTAGAGCAATGCGCATCAACATGACCACAAACCAATATAAACATAAATCTAATCATTGGCGGTGTGTACTTATATAGCCTTTCTAAAACCTGTCCTGCCATGCAGCATCCAGCCTGCCTAAGCGTGCCTGGACAAGATAGAAAACTTTTCTGTTTACATTGTGGATAACATTTTAATTGACCTGAATTATGAATTGAAGTAATGAATACAGGCGATTACAAAAAAAAAATGGAGCGTGATGGGGAAATTTCATGCCGATTTTCTGTTGGACAGAAATCTGTTAGACAGACCCAAAAGTATTCAGGAAGCCAAATCTTCATTGTCTATTTGACCAGAAGTTTTGAGAGATTGTGTTACAGCTGTACAAGACACGGATGAACGGACTGACCAGCATATTCCCCCAAGCCATCAGACTCCTCAATCCCCAGAGTCCAGACTGACGTCTACATCATTTATTATTATATTGAAATTTGTCCTCTACTGTGCCTATTGTCTTGTTTATTATTAATTAACTAATTAATTATTGTACTGCCCTGCACTGTTTTGTGCACTTTATGTAGTCCTGTGTAAGTCTGTAGTCCAGTGTAGTTTTTGTGTTGTTTTATGTAGTCCAGTGTAGTCCTTGTGCTGTCTCACATAGTCTAGTGTAGCTGTGTGTTGTTTCATGTAGCACCAGGGTCCTGGAGGAACGTTGTTGCATTTTTACTGTGCACTGCACCAGCAGTTTGTGGTCGAAATGACAATAAAAAGCGACTTGACCCGATGAATCCAGCATAGGGCGCTTTCACGCCGCTCCGGGCGCGCGTCACCGCGTCGCGGGTCGGAGGTCAGGCGCGTGCGCCGGAGGGGAGCCTGGCGCAATGGCCATCGGCGGGCCGCTGCGGCTGGCCGTCCCACCGTGCCAAGTGCGCCGTCCGGAGACTGGCCGCGGATCTGGAGAACGCCGGTGGGTCAGACTAACGCAGCACCGGGTGGGCTTATTGCTGTCAGCGGGGAGGTGGCCGTTCGCCGTGGTTCCCCAGAGGGCGTGGGACCGTACGGCGAGCGCCCGCCGGTTGCTACGGGCAGGCGGGCTGTTGGTGAAATGCACTTCAGCGCTCCTGTCATCCGGGCGGGCGAAGTTTGTCACCCGCTTGAAATGAAGCCGCCCTGGGTGTAACATTTTAACGTATTTGTGAAATCTGCCAAGTTTTCTAGGCGCCGGGCCGATTTGTGTTCCGAATGCCGTGACTGAATCCAAATGGTTGAAAATTCTGCGTAAACGTACCTACCTGTTGGGGGGGAAAATACTTGTTAATTTTCAAGGTGACGATGCTTAAAAGATGTTTTGCACATGATGGTGTAGGACTCGGAACCTTTTCTTAATAATGTTGCCCTTTGTATTTACTTTGGATGTTGTGATATGTGTTAAAAAGTAGATACCAAGTAGTGGCTTGGGATCAAGGAAGAATTGCTAACAGTCTATTCTGTGGGTTCTGAAATGGCTGATGAAGCGAATGTGGGATCCAGAAACTCCTCTAAAAGTAGGACAGGGGTTCCTCAAAAGGTTGATAAGTTTATTGTTCAGGAGTTGAGCCTTTGATATTTGAAAAAGGATCTCGTGCTGTAGTATTGGCAATCCGAGACGACTGTTCAAGACTGACATTTTTAACTACCAAATGGAGCTGAGGGATAAGAGACCAGAACAGGGAAGTGAGATAACTGTTAGCTATGATCTTGCTAAATGGTGGAGCAGGTTTGGAAGGGTGGAAAGGCTTATTAGCTTAACATGCTGGTATGTGTGGTGCAGGGCAGGTGGTGTACAGCTTTCCTTTACAATGTTCTCCCATTGCATGGTCTTTTGATTTGCATTTTTCCATTCCTGAGCTGACATGAGCATCCGTGGGAATTGTTGTACATTTTCAAGGTGACTGAGAACATTCTTGAATTTTGTTCCCTGTTTCCACCAAGTATTCGGCTTTGATGTCAGAGCTTAGAGCATTTATTTCAGGAGTCTAATTTTAGGGTTGTGATTGATCCTGTCTGTCCATTGGGACCATCTAGGTAAGAAGTGAGCAGTATACCTTGGCCTGAAAAGTATGTTGACATTGGTTTACTTGGACTGGGAGGACTTTGCAGAAATTGTAGTATTTCCGCAATGCGTGATGGAGCCAGATTTAGGTAGTCTGTGTCACTAAATTTACAGGAAGTCAGGGATCATTGCTGTGCAGTTGTCCATGAACTTTGTTACAGCCTTGATCTTTATGCTTCTTTCCTCAGAATGCCAAAGACTGTATTGGCACGTTGAAAATTATGGTGAATTTTATTGTGCCTCCTGTGATATGGAAAATTGTCTGTGTTTGCTGTGTCTTATTGTGGATCTTTATTCTCAGAAGGCAGTGTTTTGCAGTAGAATAAGGTTCTCACATGTTTTGGCGAAGAAGTCAACATTGACCTGCATTTAGCCTCTGATCCTGTGCTTTGGATGACACAGGAGACTGCAGATGTGGGGATCTAGAGCAAAAAAATACAAGCTGCTGGAGAAACTCAGCAGCTTAGGCAGTATCTGGAGGCAAAAGGACAGCTGACGTTTCATGTTGAGACACTGCATCAGGATTGAGAGTATAAATAACCAATATTGAGAGGTGAGGCACGAGCTTACAAGTGACAATGTGTGAGTGTGAGACAATAGGGATGTGTGAGTAACCCTATATGATTACTGGGGGAATGTCAAACTTGCAGGCAGCACCGGATGTCAGGATTGAATTGAAGTCTTGGCACTCCTTTACTAACTGCATCACTGATGCCCGCTCTGGTGCTGCAAGCGCGAGATTAATTTTACATATGGTAGCTTTGAGATGGATGCTGCACAGTCCTTCTGGATTGATAGTTTAAAAGGCATTTGTGAAGTCAATAAAAATCATGTCTAAAATTTAATGTTGCTTACACCATTTCTCTTGGAGTAGCCATGTGGTCCATTCAGTCTTCAGATGGATGGAATCAACACTGTAAATTGGGAAGCAGAAATCTGCTCCTGGGAAGTGGTGATGGTGGAGGTTCCTGATGATGGCTTTATTAATACTTATCACAGTCACCTTTATAGTAAGACCCTCTGGCTTGGTCTTTACTTCCTTGTTGTAGATGAGGCTTGAATTTGTGACTGAAGATCCACTCCTCCAAGATTCCAATCTTCAGTCAGGATATCATCTGCTTCCAAAGCATATGGCCCTTTTCACTTGTCTGTCAGGGGTGGCAGTGGAGCGGACTAGACAGTGGAAGGAATCAGAATGCTCAGTGTAGTAGCTGGTGTACAATGTCTGTCCCAAGTTAACCTTTAAACCTGTTTGTGACCTGGAATGTTAGGAGACATTCACAGCCCCAACTGCTTCATAATCCAGGAACTCAAAATGCCGCCTTCTAATTTCTGCCATGGCTCTGAGTGCGACATTATGGACAGTATGTTGCCAGCTGTAAAAATAAAGTATACTTTTTTTTTCTGGAATGGTAGGCCAGAGGGATAATGCTACCCCTCCCCCCCCCCCCCCCCCAAAGGGATGGGTTCATTCATGAAGAATGATCAAGGCTGATGTCTCAGTGAAATAGTTGAATGTCTTGTTACTCATTGTAATGGGAAACCAGCTTTTTGAGGTCATCTGCACATTTGTCTCAATCCTGAAATTACAGTCAAGTCCAACGGGGAACTTGGAAAATTCATCTCCTGCATCCCAGACAGCATTAGATTAATCCTTCTGGGGGAGATTGTGTTAGGATCAGAAAAACTGTAATTCTCTCAAAGTGTGATTGACAAGGCAGGAGTAAGGAAAGCTGGGTTCACTGGACTCCACTTGTATAATGCTTGGCTCATAACTAGCACCTGTTTCACACAAGAAACAACCACACCTTGTCATGACCACATCACGCCAATATCTGTTAGGCAACTTTATTATTCAAGTGACAGAATGTATAATGTCTGCACTACCTGTGCCAAGATGGGTGTCAATGATTATTGGACTGACCACCACAAAATCTACTCAGCTTAGAATCAATGTTAGAAGAACATAAGCATGGTGGCATAGCAGTTAGAGAAATGCTATTACAGCACCAGCGACCATCTGTAAGAGGTTTGTGTGTGTTCCCAGTGGCTGCATAGGTTTCCTCTAGAAAGATGTACGGATGTGTTAGTTAATTGGGTACATAGGTGTAATTGAGCCTTGTGGACTCATTGGGCTAGAAGGGCCTGATACCATATTGTACCTCTAAATAAAATAAATAAATAAAATGAGACAGCAACTCACAGACAACTGCCAGCCAGTGCTGTGGAGAGTGTCCACAGCATTTCGTTTTCCCTGAAGTCCACTGTAACTACCACCTGTGAAGGGACATAAAGGTTTCTGTAACAGAATGCACCGGGGCTGGATCTGTGAGAATGACTGAGAGGTCAAGAAGTTATTTCTCCACAAGTGCTTAGTATTCTTGGATTGAAGGCTTCACCAAGCCTATTTCAAGTCATGCTGCTGTCAAGCAAAATCTCAGTGCGTCAACAAGCACATATAAGGCCAAAGTCCAATGGAAAATGTTTGGCAGAACAGATGGTTGGAGAAAAATGCAAGAGTTCCTACAATCCACTGATAATTGAGATATATATGGACTCTTTGTTTCAGGCTGCCAAAGCTATATATGGTTCATTTGTCAGGGAGCCTAGAGCAGAAGTGAACTTTTCAATGACAGAAAGCGAGTCAGCATTTGCTAGAGAGAACACTTTCAGGAGCTCCCTATCCATAATTCTGTCCTCACTATGAATGTATTATCAGATAATTTCTGTAAATTTTAATTATTTTAAAATTCTAAAGAAAGCTAGTGTTTGTAGTGTTATGTTTGCATAAAATCCCAAAATGTCTTCCAAAATCCTCAAGCTGTTTTCTTGTAGGAACATTTCTTCAGACAACTGTTGGATTATGGTTGGTGTTACACTGAAGAGTGAAACAATGAAAAAATTTTTTTAGAATGCTTCCTAGTTTCAATGTACACTCTCCTTTTGTAGTCTAATAATTTCTCTTGTCTAGATCTCATCACTTAATGAGCAGGGCATAGAATTTATTTCTCAAAAGAACAAACAAAAAACAATCCACTAGTTTGATTTGTGTTAAAAGACCTCCTTCCCCAGATATTTTAGGAAGGGTTATTTGGGAAAAAATGGACTGAAATTATGGAGGCGAATGCAGTAGCTGGAGGTTATTTGTTTAAATTAAAGAAACTGACACTGATGTATTGGCATATTTTTACATATAAAGCAATGAACATAATTTTTCAATTGAGTTAATTTTAATACTTCCAATCAGTGAAATAAAGCAACTTGGTGTTTTTGTGTCTAGCCTTGTCTTGCAAATTGATTTTTATCTGGAGGAAAAAAAATGAAATACACAAGACCGCATGCAGAAGGTGTGATAACTAGTTTGTATGCCAGTGAAAACGTGTTGCTACACTCTCTGATTTCCCCGTTGAATAACTAGATAACACATAGCCTCAGTCAAATTAGACCCATAGGACTGTTAGACGAATAACTACTATCTAGTACAGAATGTGTAAATTTTGCCCTGGGTATTTTATTTTCTATTTTTATAGGTAGTACCAATTTTCTTAATTGTCTTGGATGGTTGATCAATGAAAAACTTTATTAATTCAACTGAGATTTTAACTTTAATTGCAAGTCTGAACCCTTTGCTTTGTGTCTAAGGTTTGCATAAGGAGGTCTTCAGAGGAGAAAGTTGTGCTGTCAACTTGATTATGGTGCCATGTAACAAATGGAAGTTAAATTGAATAAATTAGTAAATTGGTCGGTTTAGAGGCATGATAATTTAAATAAATGACTTGTTTTCAAGAAAACACTCAGATTTATGGTTATGTATTTCAGTTATTATGTAAATACATTAAAATATCTATAGGATTTTTAGCAGGTGTGATCACTAGCAAAACTTAAATAGGGAAGCTGCAATTCAGGAGTCGTTCTTGATTCTCATTTGTGTATGCTTATTCAGTGATGTCACCTCAATTATGCAGATAAGACTATTAGACAAAGGAGCAGAATTAGTCTATTTGACTCATTGAATCTGCATGGATATTGGATGGGGATAGTACGAATCCTTTTTTTTTTGGTGTTGTTAACTGTCCACATGAAGAATATCCTCCTGAGCAAAATGCTGTGGACCTGTGTTTGTCCTGCTGGAGAAAGGGAAAATTGGCAATTGATAGAGGAAGCTTTTCAGCAGAACCATTTCAAACTAATGTACTGTTTTGATAATAGTGTTGCTAATGAGAGTTTATATTTTATATTCATGGAAATTATATTGCAAAAAGTAAAGAATACATTCAAATTTGAGTGTTGTTTGCCAGCTGGCCAAGAAATAAACCACAAATAGGGAATTTAAATTAATTTTTAAATACTCATTGTTTGGTATGTTAGCTGATGGAATTCTCTTTTGCTGTCATTTATTTGTAACTTTAAAATGTACTGCAACATTTTTCAAGCATGCAAAAATTTGAATTACTGATGATTAATTAGATCAATTATACAAGTATATCAATCTAAAGCAGAGTACAACAAAACTGAAAATCTGGCATCTAATTGTTTGCAAGTCTTGATCATGCAGCATCAGACTCACTCTTTGACCTAAAAGAGAGCCAGTGGTGTAGAGTGTAGTCAAGGTTGCGGCCAAACGGAGATGTCCAGATTGCCCCCAAGGCTGGGGCCTTGAGTGTGTAGCCAGAGCAGAGGTCAGAAACACTGGGGATCAAAATGTAGATGATCTACACCGGAGCTGGGATACAAAATACTTATATATCTTCCACTCCCTTTAAAAGCACTGGATTCACTATAACATTTATAATACAACTGTATAACATTATTCAACAAAGTCAAACTGATGTGTTTGGCTATTAATTGGATTAACATCCAACAGTCTGGAGAAAATGCTAGTCCACTTGAGTCTCAAGTGTGCTGGGATATCATATTTTTAGTGCAGTCTGCTTACTTTCTATAATTCATCTAATCAAGATATTAAAATATTGTTTCACTGATTTTGGCCGAAAAACTTCTTTCCTTGCAATGTGAAAATGCAGATGGGGAGATAAGAGTGGTTATCTAAAACCAAGTTAGAAACATGGCTTGGAGCCTTTAACCAGACAAGTTGTTCTTTTGCTTGTGTATTAGTTGAATATTTCTTCTCGGCTGCTGTGGTCAATTTTTTTTAATTCCAGGAGAGCCATTGCAGCTTTACTGCTTTACAGAACAACAGTATTTAAATGTAACGTATCATACAATAATCACAGCTAGTGGATTTTTTTTATGTATGAACACTTAAAAATAGAAGACCACAATCTGTGCAGATGATATCTCCACCTTGCTGATAATGAACACTGACACACCTCAAGGATCTGTTCCCAGGCCACTGCTGTAATTTCTAGACCCATGACTGTGGTGTATGCCATCTCTAAATTTGCTGACAATACAACTATTGTTGGCAGAATTTCAAATGATGATGAAAAGGCCTATAGGAGTGAGAGAGATCAGCTGGTTGAGTGGTGTTGCAGCAACAACCTTACCCTTAATGTCAGTAAGACCAGAGAATTGATTGTAGACTGGAGAAGGAGTAAGATGAGGGTTCACACACCAGTCCTCATTAAAGGATAAGTAGTGGATAGGGTGAGCAATTTCAGGTTCCTGGTGTGAACATCTCTGAGGATCTATCCTGGGCCCAGCACATTGATGCAGCTACAAAGAAGGCATGAGAGCAGCTATATTTCATGAGGAATTTAAGGCGATTTGGTATATCACCAAAGACACTTGCAAATCTCTACAGATGTAATATGTAGAGCATTCTGACTGGTTGCATCACTGGATTGAAATAAGCTGCAGAATTTGTGAACTCAGTCAGCTCTATCATGGGCACTAGCCTTCCCTGCATCAAGGAGCAATGCCTCAAAAAGGCAGCATCCATCATTAAGGATGCCCATCACCCAGGCATGCCCTCTTCTCTTTGCTACCATAAGGGAGGAGGTACAGGAGCCTGAAGAAACACACTCAACAATTCAGGAATAGCCTCTTTCCCGCTGCCATCAGATTTCTGAATGGACGCTGAACCCATAAGCACTGCCTTACTACTTTTTTTCCCCTCTTTTTACACCTTCTATTTAACTTTTTAAATATGTGCTTACTGTAATTTATAGATTTTTATTACTTATGCAATGTACTGCTGCCACATAATAACAAATTTTGCATTACGCAGTAATATTAAACCTGTTTCTGATTCCTTTGGGATAGAAAGGGAACACTGAGGTATTTTGATGGTAATACAAATCTTTGTGGCTATAGTCAGCTGATAAAAGGAACAGACATGTATATATTTCATGATCTTGGGAGTTCCCAAAGCATCGTGCAGTTTATTTATTTATTTAAAGATACAGCATGGAATTGGCCCTTCTGACCCTTGAAACCGCACCACCCAACAACCGATTTACTCCTAGCCTAATCACAGGACAACTTTATAACAACCAATTAACCTACTAACTAGTATGTCTTTGGACTGTGGGAGGTAATTGGAGCTCTGAAGAAAACTCACACATCCCACAAGGTTGACGTACAGACTCCTTACAGATGATGCAGAATTGAGCTCTGAACTCCTAGGACCCAAGCTATAGTAGCATCACGCTAGCTGCCATGCTACTGTGGTGCCCAAGAGTGAGTTAAATACTTTTAAAGTGTAATTAATATTGTAATGTAAACTGTGGCATCTAATTAATATAAGCCTACAGAAACTGCCTACAATATTTTTTTAGTAATTGCTGCCCAGAACAGTAGGGACTCCACCCGTGTTCATCAAAATGATATTGTGGGATCTTTTTAATGCTCACCTTAGGGCATCTCAGTTTAATATTGTTCAAAAACTGGCTTCTTTAATAATTTAGCATTCCCACAGTTCGGCACTGGAATGCATGCTTTAATCTTACACCACACTTCTACAGCGAGGTTTGAATCTCAGTCTTCTAGCAAGGTTGAGAATAATAGAACCATGTCAACATTGCACAGACTATGTTTAATGCTCAGTACTCAGTGCTGAATGCTCTCATGGAACGTATTATCTGAGAAAACAGGTGCAGAGAAACTGTTGCCTCTAAAATTGAATAGACAACAAAGAAGCACGATCTTGAAATGACAATTAGACCTTGAGTGAAATTATAAAACACTTTTCCCCAGACATTTTTCACTCTACCTTGGTACACGTAACAATGATAAGCAAATTTATCAATTTTCTTTTTCTAGTTCCTCACTTTTGGAGGAATCAGCAAAATAGCTGTGCCTTTTGGAGTGTCTTACCAAAAATTACAAATGCACTTTGGGGAAAATGGAATAAAAGTAGTTTTTATAATTTTATAAATAATTGTAAATAATCATCTGGGAAAAGGGAGGACCATTAAATAAATCAGTTAAATACATGTATTTTGGGTTGATTTTGCAGAAGAGAAAAATGTAACTGGAACAACGCTTTTGGTTAATGAACCACATGGCTACTTAAGTTCTTTAAAAATGGTAGTTAAAACTAATAAATAAAACTGAAGCTTGGATTCTTGATCCAGCTGTGGTTAAGAGGGATGTGTAAAATGTTACTTTGTTAGATGTAACTCCTGAAATTTGCTGTGCTATAAATGGCTGAATAAATTTTGTTTTTGATTACAAATGAACGACACTGAACAAAATCTGCTTTGCAGCTTTTAAACTACATGGGATAGCTTGCTGCTTATGTAGAAATTTTGTTAAGTTGAGTAGGTGGTAATTAAGTTTGGTGAGTTCCATTTACAATGCCTTGATTCAATATTCTGGTCTCCTCCTTCACCAGTCATATTAATCTACATTGTCCACTGCATTGCATCCCTGTTGTAATGAACTTTGTGATGCTAAATATGTAATAAAATATTTTGTGGTTGTTTTCTAGATATAATTACAAACATGTTTTTCTGATGATTTACTATTAAATTCTGACATTTCTAGATGAGAAACACAATGGAAATACTGATGTAAGAATTATACAAATTCAGAATGGGTCCAGATGTCCCTCTACTGAACGACTACAAACAAGAATTTTTTTGGAAACGGTTTCCACAGACAATACTTGGAGGGCCACGATTCAAACTTGGATATTGTGCTCCACCTTACATCTATGTTAACCAGATCATCTTGTTCCTGATACCTTGGGTTTTTGGTGGTATAGGGACTGTTCTCTACCAGCTAAGTACTTTGGAAGATTATTGGGCATCAATTCTTGCTGCAGGTTTGATGTTGCTGGCAGCTTTAATTGTTCAAGGCATGAATCTTTGGGTGAGACGGAAGAGTGTAGTTGTCGAAACCTTCACTCCCGAAAATACTTTGGCAGATGAAGATGAATTTGATTTTTCCAGCTGTGCTGGGTCCGAAACAATAAAATTCATCATACCTGGAAAAAAATATTTTATCAATACAGTTCTTCACTCCATTCTGGCTGGAGCACTATGTGGCCTTGGAACATGGTATTTATTGCCTAACAGGCTAATGATACTATATGTCAACACAGGAGCAACTGCTGTGCTTTTTATTTTTGGTTGGGTGACTGTATGCATTGGAGAATATTCATTAATAATAAATACTGCTGTAGAGACTGCTACATTCCAACCACAAGATACATATGAAACCAATGCTCTTACTAGACCCCTTTATATTTTTGCCTTTGTAGCAGTGGATCTGGCTTTCAGGTATATTTTCTACATACCTAATGTGCAACTGTAGTGAGTTTAGTACAAGAATTAAGATTGAAAAATGGTTAACCTCCATTGTTAGATGCTTTAAAGATTGGATTAATTGTAATGAGAGATAACTACTGCATGAATTGATATATCAACTGGGTGTAAATTTCAAATGTTAAATAGGATCTGGGTATATTTTGTATTGCAATTTTAGAACTGCATTTGGGAATGTTAATAGTTTGAGTTACGTTTAGGAGTGGAATAACTTTTAAGCAGAGACTGAAAGGTAAAACCTTCTGCTAAATATCTTTACTTTTGATCACGAAATCTCCAGTGTCTTTTGTATTTGAGGAATGCTGGCGTGTTTCCATACCAAGTCTTTATTTTGCAGTTATGAAGAAGAAACTCACCAGTCAGCTCCAGAAACTGAATAGAATGTTAACATTCCCAAGTAACAACTAGCATAAATTTCAAATATGCCACAAGCATTAGTGTTAAGGAAGGCAGAATATGCAGTGTTAAGTGCAAAACAATTATTAATAAAAATGTGACTTAAGAATTTTTAAACGAGAATAGCCATTCATACAATAGAAATCTTTCTCTATTGGTTTGTGGCATATGTATCTTCTAATTAACCATAACTAAGCAAAACTGGATTTTGGATTTAGATTAAAGACATCCTATAGCTAGAGTGTTTTGTTGTAGGATATTTTAGGAATCAATATTTGACTTTGTTTCCCTTCAGGTTTACTGTAAATCCAATCCTGCTTCAAACAGCTCAGATTTTACACATTATTTTTGTATTTCTGCCTGTCTTTTGGGCGATTGGTATTTTGCCTCCTGTGGATGCACTCATTGTATGGGTTCTTGAACAAGTCTTGGAATTTATATTTGGAGGTTCACCCATGGCAACCAATGTAAGGTAAGATTTGAAATCCTGTGAAAGGAACAAGACATCTTTGTAGCACGGCAATTTCCAAACTACCTGTACTGTGATTTGATACTGTTTATTTGCAGTGTTGTTTAGCTACTACCTAACAAACACACCCCAAATAAAATAATGAGATATGTCGTGCTAATTTTTTTAATTCTTGAGTCTGCACCATTAAGGTACTATTATTTCTAAAGTTCTCTCGCACCCTCTCATTACTGAAGGTTTTAAATTTCAGAGGTATTACTAAAACATTGTCTGAGCCACTTCACTACTTTGCTCATAGATTCATGTGTACGACTTCACTGGCTATGTTGGTGGACTAATTTATTCAAGTAATACTGCAACCACTTGTGATTAAGTCAGAGAGTCCTAGGTAGGAAGGTAATTATTGTTATTCTGCTCTCAAACCCAGGGATGCAGTAGCTAATTGTTGGAATCTTGTGCCCTATTAGCTGACTGGATAATTAACTTTATTCATCATTGTGGTTCACTAACTGACTTAAACAGGCTCTCTTATGATTGAAAATTTTTTAAAAAGGATGCTGGAAGTCAAGTAGCAGCTGCAGAAAGAGTTCAGTACTCTTTAAGTGAAAAATATGTACTGCAACTCCTAAAAATGACAATAAAAGATAAACAGTGCAAAAGGGAAATTGCAAGGTAGTGTTCATGGACAATTCAGAAATTGCTGGCAGAGGGGAAAAAGCCGACCCTAAAACCTTTGAGTGTGGGTCTTCAGGCTTCAGTATCCCCCGATGGTCGTAAAGAGAAAAAGGCATGAACTGGGTGATGAGGATTTTTAATAATGGTTGCCTCCTTATTTGGGCATTGCCTTTGAAAGATGTCCTCAATGGAGAGGCTTGTGCCAGTGATGAAGCCTGGCTGAGTCTACAACCCTCTGTAGCTACTTTTGATCCTGTGCAATGGAGCCTCCATAACCACTTTTAAGGCCACTTTTTGTTACTTAAATGTGGGGAAATTCAAAACCAGGATTCCAAATGAAAATTTAAACATATTGGTCTTTATTTTAGAACCGTAGAACATTACAGCACAGAAACAGGCCTTTTGGCCCTTCTTGGCTGTGCCAAACCATTTTTCTGCCTAGTCCCACTGACCTGCACCTGGACCATATCCCTCCATACACCTCTCATCCATGTACATGTCCAAGTTTTTCTTAAATGTTAAAAGTGAGCCCGCATTTATCACTTCATCTGGCAGCTCATTCCACAATTCCCACAACTCTCTGTGTGAAGAAGCCCCCCCCCCATCTTCCCTTTGAACTTTTCCCTCTTCACCCTTAACCCATGTCCTCTGGTTTTTTCTCCCCTATCCTCAGTGGGAAAAGCCTGCTTGCATTCACTCTATCTATACCTATCACAATTTTATATACCTCTATCAAATCTCCCCTCATTCTTCTACACTCCAGGGAATAAAGTCCTAACCTATTCAACCTTTCTCTGTAACTCAGTTTCTCAAGTCCCGGCAACATCCTTGTAAACCTTCTTTGCACTCTTTCAACTTTATTAATATCCGTCATGTAATTCAGTGACCAAAACTGCACACAATGTTCCAAGTTTGGCCTCACCAATGCCTTATACAACCTCACCATAACATTCCAACTCTTATACTCAATACTTTGAATTATAAAGGCCAAAGTACCAAAAGCTCTCTTTACTACCCTATCTACCTATGACGCCACTTTTAGGGAATTTTGTATCTGTATTTCCAGATCCCTCTGTTCTACTGGACTCCTCAGTGCCCGACCATGTACTTTATATGTTCTACCTTGGTTTTCCTTCCAAAGTGTAATACCTCACACTTGTCTGTATTAAAATCCATATGTCATTTCTCAGCCCATTTTTCCAGCTGGTCCAAATCCCTTTGCAAGCTTTGAAAACCTTCCTCACTGTCCACTACACCTCCAATCTTTGTATCTAATCAGCAAATGATGATACAAAGATTTTGACTGTGATCAATGAATGAGCCCCCAAAGTTCTCTTCGCTGGGCAATTACAAAGGTTCACCAAAGAATTTCTCTTAATTTCAGTTCTAAGCAGCCTGCTTCATTGGGACTGTCGCCTTCATCTGTTTTTATTCATAATCCCCCAAAAACATCTTTAATAGCCTGGGGTATGTTTAAAACCTTCAAATTTGAATATCTAAAACAAAAACTGGAGATGCTGGATGTAGGTTTGCACAGACCTACAACCTACAGGACATAGGAGAGAAGAACAAGTTAAGGTTTCAGGTCAATAATCCACATCAGAACTGGGAATGGTTAGAGATGACCAGGTTTTAAGATGCAGAAAAGGGGCGAGAGAACAATAAAGACGGATGGTGATGGGATAGAAAGCAACGGAGTAAATGATAACAAAAACAAAATGAAAATAGGTAATAATCAAACAGAAAACCTTAATCATACACAAAATGTTCGAGGAACTCGGCAGGCCAGGCAGCATCTATGGAAAAGAGTACAGTCAATGTTTCAGGCCGAAACCCTTCAAGGGTCTCAGCCCAAAATGACGACTGTATTCTTTTCCTTAGCTGCTACCTGGTCTGCTGAGTTCCTCCAGCATTTTGTGTGTGTTGCTTGGATTTCCAGCATCTACAGATTTTCGAGTTTGTGAAACCTTAATCACTCCTCTTTTTGTACAATATTATAAAGAAGCAGCTGCTGTTGGTGTGTATTTAAAAGAGAATTGCATGATTAATGGCTTCCTAAGAAACAAATAATTTTAGTCCTTGACTATTGCTATGATACATTTTACATCTCAGCTTCTTATTTCTGCAGGCTGTTCGTTATATTTACTCTGTCGACTGCAGTGGTGATTGCAACATTCTTTATTCCCACCTCCCTTGGTGTAGTTCTCTTCACAACTGGAATGGGATTTATCCTTAGCCTTGATCTCAGTCAGATAGAGACTTCATTCAGATTCTGCTGCAAGACAGCTGATGCCTCTTTAGAATATCCTAAACATTATAATCATCGAATTGGATGGCAGTTTGGCTGGAAAGAAATCTTGATTTATATTAGTCTTCTTGCAATGATACTTGTTGAAGCTGGATTATTGCATTATTTTGCAAAAAATTTAACTACATCTGGAACAAGTGCACAGACCATTTTAAGCTATATCTTAATAGTAACATTAGTAGGATGGAAGATTTGCCAGGAGATTCAAGGTGTATTTATTTTTGGATTATTTCGGAATCCTTTCTTTCCCAAAGGCATACAAACTGTTGAAGTATTTAAGCAAAAACGAGCAACGTTGATGAAGGTTGCCTTAATTCAAAGGATTCTTCGCAATTTCAGTAAGTTGCCCTAAAACTGTAAAAAATTTAGTAGTTAGTGGTGCATATAAATTATATCTGTGCTTATCTGTTTACTGTGCTTTTTCGATTCTTATGTGCTTCCACTTCATATTGTCTTTTCACTGTTTTATAAGTATTTAATGGGTATTGAGTGAATTTACATTAAGGAAAAACTGGCACAAAGCGGTATAAGACTGGTTGGATTGAGGACAGGCCACTGGAAAGCACAAGAAAATATGAGTGGGAAAAGTCTACCTGACCCTTCAAACTTTGATAACTGAACAGCAGAGTAGATGAGGCCTGCATAGACAATGACTGATCTGTGCTGGCCTCATCTACTGTACAGTTCTCCACAACTCAATTCCTTGATCTTTCAGAAAATCAAACACGAGGAAATCTGCAGATGCTGGAAATTCAAGCAACACACACAAAGTGCTGGTGGAGCGCAGCAGGCCAGGCAGCGTCTATAGGGAGAAGCACTGTCGACATTTCGGGCAGAGACCCTTCGTCAGGACTAACGGAAAGGAAAGATAGTAAGAAATTTGAAAGTAGGAGGGGGAGGGGAAAATGGGAAATGATAGGAGAAGACCAGAGGGGGTGAAGTGAAGCTGAGAGCCGGAAAGGTGATTGGCAAAAGGGATACAGAGCTGGAGAAGGGAAAGGATCATGCGATGGGAGGCCTCTGGAGAAACAAAGGGGGAGGGGAGCACCAGAGGGAGATGGAGAACAGGCAGAGTGATGAGCAGAGAGGAAAAAAAAGAGGGGGGGGGAACCAAATATATCAGGGATGGGGTAAGAAGGGGAGAAGGGGCATTAACGGAAGTTAGAGAAGTCAATGTTCATGCTGTCAGGTTGGAGGCTACTCAGCTGGTATATTGGCAGAGGACAGTGCATAGGTGTCACTGGGAGATCCTGCTTTACAGAGCGTAGCTCTGTCTGCCAGAGAGTAGCTCTGTCTGCCAGAGAAAGCACACATTTTAATTCCATGTCCCATTCCCATTCTGATATGTCTATCTATGGCCGCTTCTACTGTCAAGATGAATCCACACTCAGGTTGGAGGAACACCACCTTATATTCCGTCTGGGTAGCCTCCAACCTGATGGCATGAACACTGACTTCTCTAACTTCCATTAATGCCCCTCCTCCCCTTCTTACCCCCTCCCTGATATATTTAGTTTTTTCCCCCCCTCCTTTTTTTTTCTCTCTTTCTGCCCATCACTCTGCCTGTTCTCCTTCTCCCTCTGGTGCTCCCCTCCCCCTTTCTTTCTCCCTAGACCTCCCATCCCATGATCCTTTCCCTTCTCCAGCTCTGTATCCCTTCTGCCAATCACTTTTCCGGCTCTCAGCTTCATTCCACCCCCTCCGGTCTTCTATCATTTCACATTCCCCCTCCCCCTCCTACTTTCAAATTTCTTATTATCTTTCCTTTCAGCTAGTCCTGACAATGGGTCTCGGCCCGAAACATCAACAGTGCTTCTCCCTATAGATGCTGCCTGGCCCGCTGTGTTCCACCAGCATTTTGTGTGTGTTGTTGCTCTTTCAGAAAATGATTCCTCTCCACTTTAAGTACTTTCTAATGATCTGGGCTCCACGCCTCCTTGAGACAGAGGATTCCTGAGGTTCACCACCACATGTGAAAATAAATATCTTTTCAATTCTGTCTTTAATGATCTACCCCTTATAACTGTGATCCCTCATTGAGACTCTCCCACCTGTGAATACATCTATTTAGTATTAGAGTTCTGCAACACAGAAATAGACTTTTTGGCCAGCCACCATACAAATCTTTTTGCCCATCTAGACTAATCCCATTTGACTGTGTTAAGTCTGTACCCTTCAGTTTTACTGTGGTTAGGTATAACCTTTCCAATGAATAAACTCTTCTCGGGCTTTCGGCCAGGAGCAGGTATCAGTTTTTAACTGATGCTTCAATGACAAACTTCGCCATCTTCAGGGAGATGGGCGGATTTTGTCATCGATACCTATACGTGGCTGGAAGCCTGGGAAGAGTTTTTGTCGGCTGTGCTGGGAGAGCACTGGATCCTTTTTCTATAACCTTTCCCTTTAAATTCTCTTTTTAACATTTCCTCTCATCTTAAACCTATTCCATCATTTTTGTATCCCCTTTTGAGAAAATATTTAGTGTATCTACCCCATCAATACCCCTTAAAATTTATATATTTCTACAGGTCACCCATTTGTCTTCACTCCAGGGAAAACAAAATCAGCCTGTCCAATTTCCCCATAACTAAATTCTTTCAGTCTGATACTTAGAATGCACTCCAATCAATGTTTTGTAAAGTTGTAACATGATATCCCAACTTTTATATTCTTTGCCCTGACGAATGAAGGCAAGCATGCCATATGCCTTCTTCACCATCCTATCTACTTGTTTTGCCACTTTCAGAGACCCCCAAGGTCTCCCTGGTGATCAACATTTGTTCATGTTTACCATATATGTCCTACTCTGTACTGTAGGTCTGACACGGTGGTCAGCAGCACAGGAGCGCCGCAGGGGACCGTGCTCTCTCCGGTCCTGTTCACCCTGTACACATCAGACTTCCAATATAACTCGGAGTCCTGCCATGTGCAGAAGTTCGCTGATGACATGGCCATAGTGGGGTGTGTCAGGAATGGTCAGGAGGAAGAGTATAGAAAACTGATACAGAACTTTGTGATATGGTGCAACTCAAACTACCTGCGTCTCAATATCACCAAGACCAAGGAGATGGTGGTGGACTTTAGGAGACCTAGGCCTCATATGGAGCCAGTGATCATTAATGGAGAATGTGTGGAGCAGGTTAAGACATACAAGTATCTGGGAGTGCAGTTAGACGATAAGCTAGACTGGACTGCCAACACAGATGCCCTGTGCAGGAAAGCACAGAGTCGACTGTACTTCCTCAGAAGGCTGGCGTCATTCAATGTTTGTAGTGAGATGCTGAAGATCTATCAGTCTGTTGTGGAGAGCGCCCTCTTCTTTGTGGTGGCGTGCTGGGGAGGCAGCATTAAGAAGAGGGACGCCTCACGTCTTAATAAGCTGGTAAGGAAGGCGGGCTCTGTCGTGGGCACAGAACTGGAGAGTTTGACATCGGTGGCAGAGAGGAGGGCGCTGAGTAGGCTACGGTCAATCATAGAAAACCCTGAACATCCTCTGCACAGCACCATCCAGAGACAGAGAAGCAGCTTCAGTGGCAGGTTGCTGTCAATGCAATGCTCCTCAGACAGGATGAAGAGATCATTACTCCCCAACGCCATTCGGCTCTACAATTCAACCACTAGGGGCAAGACATGTTAAAGTGCCGGGGTTAGGACTGAGCTTAAGTTACCACTCAATGCACTTTAGTAAACTATTTAAGAACTTTTTAAAAGCTATTTATTAATGCTTTTTGGGAGGGTGATTTTAGATGCATATCATATTCATACTGAGTTAAATACTGTATGTAATTAGTTTTGCTACAATAAGTGTATGGGACACTGGAAAAATGTTGAATTTCCCCTTGGGGATGAATAAAGTATCTATCTATCTACTCAAATTTTACTTACTAAAATGTATTATTTCACTCTTCTTGTCAGGATTAAATTCTATCTGCCACTATTTTGTCCAACTTTCCATCTAATCTATCCCCTTCTGTAGCCTTAGACTTTAATCATTATCCGTAATGCCACCAATCTTCATGTCATGCCCCATCCAGATTTTGTTTGTCTCAATATAGTCACCTTTTGGTCTTTTACACTCAAAAAATATAGACTGCTTAGCCTCACTAAGAATCGAAAGTCAAACAACATGGAAACAGGCTCTTTGGCCTAAGGCCTCTAACCTCCTATCTGTGGGTTTATCTAAATGGCTTTAAATGTTGCTACTGTTCACACATCAACCATTATTTCTTTCAGCTCATTTTCATGCACTTTCCATTGCATGAAAAAGCAGCCACTGATGTCTCTTTAAAATCTCTTGCCCTTTTGTTTTAGCACCCTCCCCCTGCCACTGGTAAAAAGACTACTTTTATCCTGTCTGTGCCCCTCATGATCTTGTATACTTCTATCAACATTCAATCCCCTTTGTTTCAGGGAATGAAGTCCTAGTCTACTCAGTCTCTCCTTGTAACTCAAATCCAGACAACATCCTGGTAAATCTTTTCTGCACTCTTTCCTGTTTAATAACTCCTTTCCTATAAGAAGATAACCAAAGCTGAATTCAGTACTCCAAGTGCAGCCCCACCAGCCTTGCATATCTGCAACACAACTTCCCAACTCGTATACTCAATACCCCATTACCCTAACAGATGAAAGTCAACATGCCAAACACCTTCATCACTGTCCAACTCTGCACTTGCACCGTTAGATCCCTCTCTTACACGACCCTCCCCGTGGTATGACAATTTACTGTATAAGTCCTACATGCCGTCACCACTGACCCCACCCCATCCAACTACTGTTGTTATCCTATAATGCGGTACTTACCATTTATTTAGATTAAAGGTCATTTGACAGTCCTTAGCACACATACACAGTGATAAAGATCCCTTCGTAATTTTTCATATCCTATTCCTAATTACCCTCAAGATTGTGGCAATGAGCCACTTTCTTGAACTGCTGCACTTTCTTAATGAAGCTACTCCCATTGTTTTGTTGGGTCTTGCTGCATACAGGGATGGATTACTTAATATTATGAAGAGATGTGAGTGGAATTGAGTATTGTGACAATTGAACATTCATGGTCTTCTCCACTTCACGTATACTAAAACTTGTTTAATTTCACTGCACAGTAGTAAACATTATTTTCTTTTAAAATGCTCCCTCTGAGGATTTAGCTGTATTCTCAATAATGTAATTGTAACCTCACACTGTCTGAAGTATGCTGAAAATATATTTGCGAGGTTATTATTTGTATTACTGGTATTAGAATTCTTCAGGATAGACACAGTAAGGCACAAAAGTTAGGAGTTGGTACCGGTTACGTGATCGTTATCAAAACCTTTTCAAAATATTCATGACGTTGTGAAGTATTCGGTATTTTGATGACTGCTGTGGATTAAGGTATTATAATGACAGTCTGTTATTGCAGTTTCTCCATTTGCCATGGTAGCCTTTCTCTCAGTGGATTCTTCACTACAGTATCTCCACACAGCATCCCTTTGTATTGGGTTCACACGAGCTTTTCGCATGGTAAGCTATGGACTGTTTTGGTGCAATTAAATATATTCAATTCCTTGTATGTCAGTGAAAAGATTTGAAATTTAAAATTCTGGATATTATGAAGTTGTCTATCTACAAAAAACATGTAAAGATAGTCTTGCTATACAAGTGCAAACGATTTTTATCAACCTGAAAAGTCAACATTATTATTAAACATTTTTGACTTTTTAAAAAAAAAATTTTTCCTTTCCCTTTTTACTTGTATATTAAATATTTTAATCCACTCTTTGTGACTTGATTCTGCATCTCAATAATCATTTTTCATTTTGAATGGTTGGAGAGGCATATTGTAACTTCAACTGTTCATACATTTTCTGAGCCCTGCAGTTGTTTCCCAATAGCCCAAAGTTTTGTTCAAAACATGGGGAACTATAAGCAAAATGAAAGCAAGCTGTGCTCATTCGCTGCTGACATGCAAGATGCAAGTCACAGTATAAGTGGGAAGAGACTTCAATGTTATCAGTGGATCATTAGTTTTTTTTTAATGACTTGGGATGAGCTTTAACATTGGAGCAATTGTTACTGATTTTGATATAATTAAACTATTTTCTCTATTTTAATGTGTATTTAAATAGGTTTGGCAACATACAGAGAATGCACTTTTGGAAGTGGTTGTGATAGCAATTGTGCAACTTGCCACATTGCATTCAAGTTTAGTGTGGTGGAGCAACTTGGGCACAGGAATTCAACTTTTAATGGTAACTACTTGTTAGTTTTTCATTTTCCTGGTTAATTATTTACCACTTGACAGCTGGATATGGATAAATTATTCTGAATCCAGTGAGAGCTGACTATAATTAACAGTTTGAAAATTTCTATGTTTTTACAAGATAGTGAAGAAGTCTTCAAATGTACAGTGTATTTGAAAGTGGTGATTTTGATTTTATTTCAATGTACACTTTGAATAAAAAGCAAGAGTGCTCTGTTGTTGCGCTCACCTGCATCTCCTCCATTTCCCGAACATTTGCATTCACCCCATCTTCCCACAGCCTTAACAGGGATAGAATTCCTCCTGTCCTCACCTACCACCCCACGAGCCTCCACATTGACATGTTATTCTTCACAATTTCGGCAATCAAGGATGGAACAACTTGCATGCTGCTTGCTGATATTCTCATCAGAATTTTTGAAGACCTTTAAGTTACTTTTCTATTCTATTTTGTAGGTTGGTATTATACGAGATCGCTTCTTTCAAGCAGTTACCAAATTCAAGTTTGCTTTGACTGTACTTATCTCCTCTTGGACAGAGAAGAAGCAACGTCGCAAATCTTCCAGTACCATAATCATTTTGAACATCATTTTGTTTCCAGTTGTGCTGACAATCATTGCTCTTGCCTCAGCACTTTCAGCCCCTTTACTACCGCTGTTTACACTTCCAGTGTTTTTGGTGGGATTCCCACGACCCAATAAAAGCTGGCCTGGATCTGTGGGTGCTGCTGCATGTATATATCCTGATTCAGTATATTACCAGCATATGAAGCAAAACCTGGCTGCAGCATTTTGTACAGCATTTTCAGCTGGCAGCTTGAGTAAGTAATTACATTTATATATTATTGTTCTCGGTAGTTCATAGGTATTTCAGTTTCCAAACATGCTAAATGTTTCAGATTCTCTTTAATTATTTTAATAGACCAAGCTAGCTTCTTAAGTCCAAACAATCTTGTATGTCCTGCAATTTATATATTCTAAATACTGAAACAATATTACTTTGTGTTTTGTAATATATCTGAATCTTATATCTGAGTATAGAAACATAGAAAACCTACAGCAGAATACAAGGCCTTCAGCCCACAAAGTTGTGCCGAACATGTCCCTACCTTAGAAATTATTAGGGTTGCCCATAGCCCTCTTTTTCTAAGCTCCATGTACCTATCCAAAAGTCTGTTAAAAGACCCTATCATATCCGCCTCCATCACCATTGCTGGCAGCCCATTCCACACACTCTCTGCGTGTTTTTAAAAAAACCCAAAAACGAACAAACAACTTACCCCTGACATCTCCTCTGTACCTACTCCCAAGCACCTTAAACCTGTGCCCTCTTGTGGCAACTATTTCAGCCCTTGGAAAAAGCTGACTATCCACACGATCAATGCCTGTCATCAACTTATACACCTCTATCAGGCCATCTTGCATCCTCTGTTGCTCCAAGAAGAAAAGGCCGAGTTCAGTCAACCTGTCTTTATAAGGCATGCTCCCCAATCCAGGCAACATCCTTGTAAATATCCTCTGCACCTTTTCTATGGTTTTCATATCCTTCCTGTAGTGAGGCGACCAGAACTGAGCACAGTTCTCCAAGTGGGTCTGATCAGGGTCCTATATAGCTGCAACATTACCTCTCAGCTCCTAAATTCATTTCCATGATTGAAGAAGGCCAATATACCGTACGCCTTCTTAACCACAGAGTCAACCTGCTTAGCAGCTTTGAGTGTCCTATGGACTCGGACCCCAATATCCCTCTGATCATCCATACTACCAAGAGACTTGCCATTAATACTATATTCTCCCATCATATTTGACCACTTCACACTTATCTGGGTTGAACTCCATCTGCCACTTCTCAGCCCAGTTTTGCATCCTGTCAATGTCTCGCTGTAACCTCTGACAGCCCTCCACACTATCCACAACACCCTCAACCTTTGTGTCATTAGCAAACTTACTAACCCATCCTTCCACTTCCTCTTATTAGTGTTGTATCTTTAATTTTAGACTTTGCAACTAGCTTTAACTAGTTTGCAGCAACATGTTGTGAATTGAAGATTCAAAGAAGATACCATTTTAAAAAAAAATAAGTTTGTGCGGTATATAATGAGCTCAAATTGTGTATCTGGGTTCAAATTCAGTCATTTAACAATATTACTATCTATTCTTTTAACATTGTTAAAATACCAGACGTTATACACCCTGAAGCTGTGTAATCAGCATTTTGCTGTCAAGGCCTGCATTTATTTTCCCATTCTAATTGCCTTTGAGAAGGTGTTGTTAGGCTACCTCTGTGAAGCATACCCCTCCAAGCTTTCTTTGTCGTATCCCGATTTTATAAGGGATACTATTTTAAAGTTAAGTTTTTCAAAGTGCATAGTTATTTTTTTCTTTCTTGTGTACTTTGTGTACAAAGTCCTTGTGTTGTCTTGTTTTTTTTTAAATTCCAAGTGTGTAACCCAATTGTTTGACTTTTCATCTTAAGGAAATCCTACACCCGGCTCTCATTACTTGTGCCGCTTTCAGGATCGTCTTGTATGGGTTTTAATTTTAGAAAGAGGTTTTCGTTACTGCTGCATTAATATTAAGGTATTGTTTTCATTACCCAACAAAAACTGTTTTGCATAATGCTGTTCTCTAAGTAATTACAAAACTATATATCTCCAGAATGTTGATTCCGAGTTTGCATTCCATCATTCAAGGTCATGTGGAATGAGTGGTAACATTTCATGTTATACTGAATGTTAACATCGCAAAACTGGGGATGAGACATATTGGATAGGATAATAAACTTGCATAAAAATTGTACTCTTGGGAGATATTACAACTCACTAGATTCCTGAAGAATTCATATCATCCTAGCAATGTGTGTTTTGATGAACAGCAATAATCTGATCTCAACACAACTGTACTTTTTGAGAGACTCTCCAGTGTCTGACAGAACATGTCATTGTGAAATATATTCTTTTATATCATATAACACTATAACACAGTAGGATATACTGTATTGATAATCATTTTGTAGCAAAATTTAATCTTTACAGATCAGCCTACAAATGCTCAAATTGTGTACACACGAATGAGAATTTGGGAGACCATCAGGATGGATTTACCAGCTGCTGCAAGGCTGCGGGTGTTGTCTGCCATATGGGAATCCACTTTGCAACTGTATTTTTGACTTGCAAACAGTTTGTAGCAGGGATTTCTAACCTTTTTTATGCCATAGACAAATGCAATTAAGCAAGAGGGTCTGTAGACCTCTGGTTGACCTGTGTTTGGTTAATTAATCAGATACCAATAAATAACTGGTATTTTATGAACTGCCCTCTTGTTATCTGATTTGTGACACTTAATGGTATTCTTTTCCGGTGGTGCCAAAAATTGATGATGATAAGCTATTATCAGATATTTATTTGACTCAAATCTTTGTCCTTGGCATTGTTTATACTAATTTCTTTGTTCATTCAACTCTAGATGTAAGATAGTATGTATTGCCATTTTCAGACTGATTTTTATATTTAACAAGCTTGTTTTTCTGTGTCAGGGTTTAGAGCTGCAAGAAACATCTTGCCATACTGCAGAAGCTCGACGAGTGGATGAAGTGTTTGAAATGAGCTTTGAACAAAGTGAACAAGCAAAAACCTGCTCTTTAAATCAACATTTTGGCAACATTTTGACTCCATCCACTGTACTACCAGTGCAGGTTTACTCTGATGCACGGAATGTATTAACAGGAATCATTGACTCTCTGGAAAATTTAAAACATCTAAAGGAAGATTTTGTTAAAGTTTTTATATGGGTACTTTTACATTACATAAATAATAAATCAAAATCTGAAAACATTCCAGACAATCAGCCACTACAACAAAATACTACCTGGTTAGAAGGAAATACAGTTACTTCAATGCAAACAGAATCTTCTAAAGGTCATAAGGATTCATTTAGCATAAATTCAGAAATATTTCCTGATTGGTCAGATGACGATATATTTGAACAAGAGTCCATAGGAAAAAAGACTGAAATATGTCTAGTTAAAAACACTACAGGTATGCAGCAAAGGACAACAGAACCTATTAGAGCATCGATTCCTGGGAGCCTTGAAACACAAAGCTTAACCTCTGATATAAATGAAGAAGAATTACCAAAACAAACACCAGTGTATGGACTTCCTGCAACTGATAAAGGAAAATGTGTATTAATGGAGACAAACACCCATGAAGTGGGCTCAGTTGTTGTTTTCAGTTCTCCTTATTCACATAAGCTAAAAGTGCCAGAGAATTGGTTATCAGGGCCGTTCTTGCCACTGCTGCTTCAAGAACTGTTGAAATCCTTCCCTGAGGATTGGTATTCATTTGTTCTTGGTCTTTTGAATGTTTTCCACTGTAATGAAAAACATTCTATTATCTTGGAACTGATAAGAGATACAACTTTGAAGGATATGTATTCCCATGTGGTAATGACTTGTTGTGGTGTAATGCTTGGAACTGACTCCACAATCCCAAGCCCCAATCAGATCTTCAAACTGTATTCCGGAGATATACCATGGTCTTTAGGTTTAGACTGGTTGACTCAAAAACCAGAGCTGCTTACACTTGCACTAAAGGCATTCAGGTAATTATGATGCTCCATTAGAAGTGTTTTACCATTCAAACTTATTGATTCTGTTGTAAACCTGCATGTTGATATGTGTAGTTTCTGAAATGCGGAGTGTGTAATGGTACAACATTTTGTTTCCTAATAGATATACCTTCAAGCTGATGTTTGACAAAGCCAGTCTTGGTCCGGTTGAAAGTTTTGCTGAATTAGTGAATTACTTGGAAGAGTATGATAGGAATTGGTTCATTGGAATGGTATCAGAGCCCCAGTGGCAGCAGTCAGTATTACAGGAGAAACCATATCTTTTTTCCTTGGGCTATGACCCCAGTCTGGTGAGTACCACAAAAAGGCAGGTTTTTATTTTCATACCATTGTTTTTATTATTAGCTTATTTGTAAAACAATGAATTTTATTATTTTTGAAAGCTTAATCAGTAGTAGCTCCACTTAATTGACACTCCTGATTTAACCTTCAGCCAGTTCACTATTAATTAGCCATGTCATTGATCCACTGGTTGCACTGTAAATTAAGAGAATGATTAATTTGTTTTTAAAATATAATCAGATAATCTGATCATATCAGTCCTTCAAGCATCTGTGGAGGCAGAGGGAGAGCTGATATTTCAGGCTGAGACAGGTTTATATTTTGCTCCAGATTCAAACATTGGCAGTCTCTTGTATCTCCATAACAGTTCCTTCCTGGATTTGCTACTTTGATTCTGAAGTTCATTGGTAGGGTCTTATGGGTTTCATTTTCTCTATCTATTGCCAAAATGATTTTATGTTATACAAATTTTGTAACTTTAATTCTTGGTTGTATTAAGACCATGTCCCTTTTGCAGAGCTTGTATACGGGACGTGTACTGTCACTTCAAGAAATGTTATTGCATGTTGGACGGTTAAATGCAGAAGCAATAAGAGGTCAGTGGGCCAACTTGTCTTGGGAGCTACTGTATGCCACAAACGATGATGAGGAACGATACAGCATACAAGCACATCCTGTGCTACTGAGAAATTTAACCGTGCAGTCAGCTAATCCTCCCCTTGGCTATCCCATCTATTCATCTCCACCAATTCATGTGTCTTTATTCTAAATGTAATTTATAGTACTGGTCAATCAACTGAGCTATTACTATAGAAACATTGAAAATCAAATGTCCTCACACTTTGGTACAGATTCAAAATTAACTAATATGATTAAGTGCACTACTTGGAAACGTGTCAGCTATGCAAAAATAATCCAGTTTATTGCCAGGGTAATTGTAAAATTAGTTTTCTTCCAAGTTTTTGTTTAGAATTAATAGATTTGTGTATACTTGGAAAGGAGTTGATGACAGAGTAGTTGAAAAATTAAACAGGACTGCAGCCCTACTACTTCTGGAAAGTATGAACTGTTGAATTATGCTCAACTGTGATCCCTCTGTGTTCTTAAAGTATGCCAATATTTGGATTAAGAAAATGAAAATATAAGAACTATGAACCTGTATTTCAGCATGTGCCAGTCTCATTCAAGAGTAGAATGCAGTTCAATATATTTTCTGCAAACATTTTAAAATCTGAAGTGATGCCAGATTTTTTAAGCCATGAGACTGAAGAATTCTAAATGTCTCATTGCCAAAGATCTCATTACATCAAATAGAAGAATTGTAAAAAAAAGATGTTTTTCTTTTTTTATTCTTTTAAAAGTAAACAAACTTTTGCCATAAATTGCTGATACCAAAAATGATATTTTATGCATTCTGTTTTTGATGAGAGCATTTTAGTTTCAGGGCAAGTAGTCTAATTCAAGATGACACAAATTTAAATGAAGTTTTGGAGCTATCACTGAGGTTAAAATCTGATATTAATATCCTCTGGCACTTGGAATTAAATTATGTATGTATTTGTTAATTTTTTGATGAATTTTTATTTGGAAGCAAGAATTTAGGGTAGTATTGTAAATTATTTTTATTAATTCTATGAACTTATTTCATAGTCAGGTACAATGTTGGTACAGTGAACTGGTACTGATTATTTCAATAATTGCCACTTTCTGATCTGAGCTATACTGTGGTATTCATCTACAATCTGAGAGGAAAAGTCTGAAAATTCCCAAACAGGTACCGCACCATCTGATACTATCACAAGCCAAAATAAAATACAGAAGGAACTTATATGCACTGTAAAGGAAATGTACTAAAAATGAAATAACTCAGTAAAATTATAAAGCATTAGTAGAGCGCCAGAAAACATGCATTTGTTTAAGAACGTTTTTAAAATTTTCAAACACGCAAGAATTAATCTTCAGCATTATTAATAGTGCCTTTTAAGTGTTGCACAATATGAATTGTTTAATAAATCCTTTCACTGTCCAATTAATATAATATTTCATAGTATGCTGGTATTGTAGTTCAGTTTTTCAGAGATGAGCAATAATTTTTTTAATCAAATTTGTTAAGAGTTGTAGATTTGTATATATTGAAGTTACAATAAAGATGTGTACAAGCATTTCAGCTTTGACTTTTGTAGTTTAAGTGTATATATTGTATATATAATAGAAAACCTATTGTTTCTTAACCCTAAAAGTAAATCTTTACCTACTTCTAACACCTAGTGTTTTGTCATTCTGGATTACTAAAATCTTGCACACCTCATGCAGAGGTAACTGATATTGCAGATAGAATTGCACAGTTGCATTGTAATGGTCAAAACTTTGTACTTATTCAACAGATGCTCGCCATTTAGATAAATGTAAAAAATAGGATAAAGGCAAATCCGTATTTCTTTGAGGATAAGATTCATACAATAGTATCATATACAATAGGTCACAATCCTATAGATTTTTCTTTTTTTGGATCTCGTCTCCCAGTGCTATTGAGCGGGTATTTCCAGAACTTAGAATGATGAATGAGCATAAATATTTCCATGTCAGGATGGTATGTGACTTAGAGGGGTACTGCCTCTGAATCAGTTCAATTCAATGTACCCTTGTCATTTGTGTTGATAAAGGTTAAGTGTTTGGAAGATGCTGTTTTTCTCAGCAATATTTGTTTTTTTTAAATCAAGAAAGCATAGTACAAATAAGGTTTGTGCAGTACATAATAAATGTAACAAATGTACAATTCACATCTATGAAAGAGATGCACCCATATTACAATCTTGCTTTGGTTGCCTCCCTGCCCTGAACTACCCCTCCCAATTCCCATCTCCAAGCCATCAGTGCATTAGCAAAAAGGGTTAAACAGAACCTTTATCCCCACGGTGCTGCATTGGTATAGAGAAGCTGTATTTTCCTAACACATAAGTATGTTTACATGTCTGAGTTTGTAGAATTTTACTGGAGAATGCTGAAAGTCAGTTATGTGCAGAGGAAAGGAGAAAGGGATGAACCTTTAGTTTGCCTGAGAATTCTGAAAATATTCAAGCAAGGGTTCCCACACCTTTTGGAACTTCGTCCGAATTGAGAGTTGAATAATGGATCTTCTGAAGGTATAGACTGGACATGACGTCACTAAGCCACTGAGCATGGCTGGGTGGGGCAGCATCCCTCCACCTGAGCAAGACTGCGCACCTGGCCAAAAGAGAGGCAAAAGACAATAAGTGATGTTTAGTCAGACTTAGGGAAGCCTTGCCCCTTTTGCATTTGTCACAGCAGGAATTAACATCTACGTAAATGTGAGATAATTTAGTTTTAGACATAATGGGCCCTGTGTACGAACTTGAACTGTAACAAGCAGTGACGGGCACATAAAGAGGTTGAGTTAACTAACTTGAGAACTGAATCCCATACATCATCTGACAGTGAAAATTTTAAATCTTGCTCCCAGGCAGTTTTAATTTTGTCAAGGGGGGCTTGCCTCAGAACTGCTAGCTTGTCAGAAATAGTAGATAATAGACCTCTGCACAATGGATTCATGCAGAGAAGCATATCAACGACGTTTGTGTCGGGTGCCTCGGAAGTTTGATAACAAAGGGCTGATAAAATGTCTAATTTGCAAATGTCTGAAAAAATGAGTGTTGGGCAAGTTAAACTTTGCAGACAATTGTTCAAATTATGCAAAGCAGTTGTCTATAAAAAGCTCTTTTAAAGCGCCTGATGCTCTTTCTATACCAGTCTTGAAATGTCGGATCATGTATATAAGGCTGAAAGAGGTGATTATGTAGAATAGGACTTGAAAGAGAGAAGCCATAGACACCTTTCTGAACTGAACCCATACTCTCAGGGTGTGCCTGAGAACAGGATTAGCAATTGGTTTAGGTGTAAAAAAGGGGGTGCGGATCCAAGAAGGGCGGAAACAGAGAAATTCTTAATTAGAGTTCAGCTCCTTTGCCACCCACATTGGGCAGTCAGATTGGTTGTGGAAATGAGACCAAAAGATGATAGTGTATGTTAGCTGCCCAGTAATATAAGCAGAAATTGGGTAGAGGCATGCCCCCAACACTTTTAGATTTTTGAAGATGGACTTTATTCAGTCAGGGACGCTTTCCCTTCCATAAGTAGGATGATATGACTGAGTCTAGCGAGAGAAGACTTTAGGAATGAAAATTGGTATGGATTGAAAAAGGTAAAAAATTTAGGAAGGATGTTCATTTTGACGACATTAATTCGCAGCCCATCAGGGACATGGACGGGTGACCACTGTGCTTGGCTCTGTTTTGTATGATTTAACAAATTAATGAAATTTTCTTCTAAAAAATGCTTATAATTCCTTGTTACTGTGATGCCAAGGTAAGTAAATTGGTTATTCATTACCTTAAAAGAGAGGTTATGGAACTCTGAATCTTGTGCTTCTTCATTTATTGGAAAAAGTTCAGTCTTGTGAAAATTAAGTTTATATCCTGAAAACAGGCTAAATTTGTTAAGGAGTGACAGCATGGGGGGTAAGGAGGTGATCATGTTTGATATAAAAAGTAAAAAATCGTCAGCATAAAGGGACACAAATATAACAGTTTAATCCACGTGATGAAACTTGGTCCAAAATCAAATTTTTCTAAAACAGCAAAGAGGTAATTTCATTCCACAAAGTCAAATGCTTTCTCCACATCTAAGGAGATAATGCATTCAGGAATCCCAACTAAAGGTGAGTATAAGATATTTAAAAGATGGCATATGTTAAAAAAGGGAGGCGGTTTTTTTACAAAACCAGTTTGGTCTTCAGAAATAAGAGGGTAGGATGTTCTCCAATCTACAGGCCAGAACTTTAGCTAAGATTTTGACATCAATATTTAACAGAGAAATTGGCCTGTATGAGGAGCACTCTGTTGGATCTTTGCCTCTCTTCACTAGAAGAATGGTGCATGCTTCATTAAATGATGCTGGCAGTTTATCTTGTTTAAACAAATCAGATAAAACCAAGGTTAGTTGAGGTGAGAGCAGTTACGAAAATGATTTAAAGAATTCTACAGGGAACCCATTGGGTCCTGGAGATTTACCAGT
Organism: Hypanus sabinus; assembly: GCF_030144855.1. Lineage (NCBI taxonomy): Eukaryota > Metazoa > Chordata > Chondrichthyes > Myliobatiformes > Dasyatidae > Hypanus > Hypanus sabinus. The sequence goes on from NC_082707.1 coordinate 174,907,524, forward strand.
CTGCAGTGACTAGATGGCTGAGGATATTTCCTCTAACGATATTGACTCATTAAGTCTCATTTTGAGATCAGGAGAGAGCGTAGGGATATTTAAGCTATTTAAAAAATTCGCAACCAAAATGTTACCATTTGGGGATTCAGAGGTGTAAAGTCGGAAGTAAAAGTTCCTGAATGTCATTGATTTCACAGTGATTCGAGGTGATGCTTCCATTTTCCATTCAAATTTTTGTGATGTGTTGTTTGGCTTTGAAGCCCCTAAATTGGTTGGCTAAAAATTTACCAGATTTGTCACCATGAATATAGAACCGGCTCTTGCTCAAGATTTGGCATTCAATTGGGTGAGTAGAAATATGGTCGGATTTAGTTCCACTCATTTTTTGTACAGCTCTGGATTTTTAATTTGAGCATATTGTTGGTCTATTTCTTTGATTGGCCAGGTTAAGTCATTCTTTATGGTCCTTTCTTTTCATATTCGCAATGTAGGAAATTTGACCCCTGAGGTATGCTTTCTGTTACGTATTCAGGCAACAATAAATATGAGTTCGGCAAGGGTTTTTTATAACAAACAACACGTTTATTAAACACAGAAAACAAACCCCCCAAAAGTAAACAAACACTAACCGGAAATCAACTGCGGTGCGGCAGCTCAAACAGTTCTTAAAGCAATATTGCAAAAACAGTTCTTTAAAGTGGTATTGTCAAAAGTTCGATATGCTCACAGTCTATTTAAAAGGAGAGACTTTATAAGATGATTTAAATTCTCTTTCACGTCGTTTTGCTTCGATCCCCAACGTCGAACTTTTCCCACAAAGAATTTTACGAAACGGAACGGCTTAAAGGCACTGACCTTTCCTTCCTCACTATCCTTAATCCTTTCTGGTAATCCCAGGGATTAACGCGAGAATAGTCAACGAAATCCTTCCAAATTAGGATCAAAGGTCGAACCCGTTTCACCGTAGAAAGCGATTCTCCTCGATCTTTAACTCCTGAACTTCGATCTTCACTCTCCACTGATTCTCAAACTAGCAGAATTGTAAAGAACCTGCTGGCAATGACCTTTTAAACTTTAGGCATTAGATAAAAACTTCATCCTTCAACTAAACTGCGTCATCACATTAAATCACGCAGTGGCACGAAGTCAACTTGGCAAATCCAGCCACGAACTGCCCCTCCACACAGGGTGGGGTCTTCCTTTTATAACCTGAAAAAAAACCTGTCACATGATCTCTACTGGCGGGAAAATGACATCACTCCACCATCACAAGACCATTACCTCAAGTTCAGTATAGCTTCAACCCCAATCACGTGACAAGGGTACCACTGTCATGTCACGAGTACGTAACATTTCAAAGTGTCCCAAACAACCAGGCTTGAGGTTTCAGGTGACATATTGGTATTAAGGAAAAAGATTTTCTGGTCCTCCATAAATTTTATAAAGTCATTGTCTGGCAGTAAGGTCGAATTTAAACGCCAATGCTTATTTATACGAGGAAGGCCAGAAAGAATTATAGACAGGACAACCAGAGCATGGTCTGATATCACTATGCTCTGATAAACACAGGAACAGCCCAATAGAAACAGCTGGTTATCAATTAGAAAGTAGTCAATTCTAGAAAAGGTGTGATGGACGTGTGAGAAGAAAGAATATTCTCTCTTATTTAGGTGGAGAAAGCTCCATACATCAGAGATGCCATAGTTAGAGAGAAAGGACTGAATTAATGACCCAGATTTGCTTAGTACTCTGGGAATAGGAGATGATTGATCCAGCACTGGATCTAACCAACAGTTGAAATCTCTGCTTAGTATGAGAGAGTATGAACCCAAATCAGGCAGCGCAGGAAAAAAAATGTTCAAAGTCCACATCACCCGAGTTAGGAGCATATGCGTTAGCCAACACTACCAGTGTGTTATATCATTTCTCCGAGACAATGACAGAACAGCCGCTTGTATCTGACATTTTGTTGTGGAGCTCAAAGGGAACATTTTGATTTCTGAGAATTGAGACCCCCCCTGGCTTTATCCTGAAAAGTGGAGTGAAAGTGCTGCCCTGCCCATTGTGACATAAGAAAGGAATTATCAGAACTGCAAATGCATGTTTCTTGTAGAAATGCAATTGCTGTGTTAAAGTGTTGGAGATATGAGAACACTTTCCTTCTTTTAACAGGATGGTTCAGCCCCTTGACGTTCCAGCTCACAAAATTTAACAGACTAACCATCCTCCTTTAAAAAGGATACAGGTTGATAGGCATAAGTGGTGTCAAGTTTTCGGATATCAGCTCTAAGGCAAAAGTGTAATACAAAGAGAAACAGGGCAGAAGTAAATCCTGTATAACAAGGACTTCTAAGGGTTCTTAAAACAAAACCAGCATTGGAGCACCCTCCCCCCACCCTCCAACCCATAACAAGACAGCTGCCAGAAAACGTTTGAGCAAGCTCTTAAGAACAATAATCATCCAACAGTACAACTTCCTGTCACGTGTAGTGTCTTCAACTCTGTTATGTCATTTAAAGGAAACAGTAAGCATTCAACACTCCTAAACTAACAATGTGCTTAGTGAGAGATAAAACAATTCCCTCAAGGTTTATTAGACATGGCTCAAAAAATTGAACCGTAAAACAGAACTGTAAACTGATATTTGAAATAAAAACAGACTTTACTCAGTGCTCTTCCCACAAAAGGTTGTAGAGTTCACTGAATTGGAGGTAAAAGGAAATACTCTCTCTCAGGAGCAGACTGAATGAGTATTATTCCACCTATCATGGCAGTCAGTACCTAACACGACCAAGTCAGACCAGAACTCACTGTCCAAGCACTGGAAACGTTACCTGGCAGAGGGTATAGGAGAAAATATTTTATGAAGAATCCAGTGCAGTGGGAGGCTATCAATGTATCTCTGTGCTTCATCTACCGAGCGTAGCCACTTCTTGTCACCTCTGGGAAGTGTAATGCAGAGCTGTGCAGGGTATAGGAGGGAAGGCCTGAGTCCTCGGTCGTATAGCTCCATCATTACTTCTCTGTACTTGGCTCGCAGGCTCAGAACTTAAGGAGAACAGTCCTCCACAACCCGAATCTGCTGGCCGCGGTATTCTAGCTTCCTTCTCTGCCAGGCCTCCCTAACCAGATCTTTAATCTGGTAGCGGTGAAGTCAAAGAATAACTGGGCGCGGTCTCTGTCGTAGGACTGGTTTAGCAGCTAGTGAACGGTGGGCTCTATCAATCTCCCTCAGGGATGGGAGCGTCTCCTTCCCAAAGATCTCACAAAGCAGACTGGAAAAAAATTCAGAAGGACACCTGCCTTCAATAGATTCGGGCAGCCCAGGATGCGTTGGGTCCGCCGTCTGCTCCAGGCCTCCAAGTTAGTAACTTTAGCCATTAGCTTGGTATTGTTTTCACGTAAGCTGGAGCAGATGTTTTCCAACTCACTGACGCGCTGGCTCAGGTCGTTCATAGCGAGCTCGAGAGAGGGTAAGCGATGGCCATGGTCCTCCACTTTGCTTTGGATTTGATCAGTTTCGTTTCCAGCAGGCTGGAAGATGATTTAAATTTGGCCGCTAATGCCACGTGGTGTTGGTCTAGTAGCGCTGAGATAGCCTCTACTGTCAGGACAGCCGCCGAGTCAGCTTTGTTCCCAGATTTAGTACTCTTTGAGGTCATTGTGGAGCGAGTAAAGTCGCAGGCAGGGGGAAGGGCAAAAAAGTCACAACAGTTTGGTATGAGAAAAGGGGGAAGGAGGAGTGTGAAAATAGAAAGTAGGATGGAGCGCATGTTCTCTGCAACTACTCCATTTGGCTGCCAACCGCAAGTCCTAGAAGATGCTGTTTGAGTAACTATTTTGTAGATGGTTCATACTCAAGCCATTGACCCTGTTCTCACTACAACTATCAGACAAGAGTATAGAGACCTTGGGTTGTACACCACCACGTTCAGGAAAAGTTATTACCCTACAACCATCAGGCTACAACTTGTTATCAGTATTATTTATATGCATAGTTCTTTTTTTGTACATATCGGACTTTATGTTTAGTGTTTTGTAAAATTATATTCTATTTTCCCCCCTATAAATGACTATTAAAAAATAAATCAAGGTAATATATGATAACATAAATTGTGTGCTAGAGGTGCAGGAAATGAATATTCAGAGTTGCTAATAGTATACCATTCAAACATAGTGCTTTGACCTGAATGTAAACAAGAAAAAGTCTGGAGTTGCTTGAAATCCAAGCACCACACACCAAATACTGGAGGAGTTCAGCAGGACAAAAGAGTAAACAATTGACATTTTTTTCTGAGACCCTTCATCAGGACTGGGGAAAAAAATCAGAAGTCAAAGCAAGGTGGGGAGGGGGTGAGCTCTCAACAAGGAACTCTAGAATTTAGAGTTTACTTATGTAGTCAAAATCTCTTGGTGAATTCTACCATACAATCAACCTTATTGTACATTACTGTATAGCCTTCTTGCTCTGACTTTTTTCCACCCCTCCTCCCACCTTTTTACTCTGACTTATTTTTTTCCAGTCGTGATGAAGACTATGGCCCAAAAACATCAACTGTGTATGCTTTTCCATAGATACTACCTGGCCTGCTGAGTTCCTCCAGCATTTTGTGTTTGTTGCTTTGTCCTGACTATGTTGAGTTTGATGATAGTTGTTGTTGCAGTCAGCCTGGTAAGTAGAGACTATTCTACCAGACTTCTGATTTGTTCCTTGAAGATTGAGGCAAAATCCTATATGGGTTTATTCAATAAACTTAGATTACATAGAGTCAGACTGAATATGTTGACAATGGTTATTGGAACGAAAAAACACAAATGGGAATACAGTAAATAGATCCTTCTAAGCGTGCAGGTTGTTACTAGTGACAAAGGGTTTCGGCCCAAAACGTTGACTGTATTTTTTTTTCCATAGATGCTGCCTGACCTGCTGAGTTCCTCCAGCATTTTTTGTATGTTGCTCAGATTTCCATCAGCTGCAGATTTTCTCTTGTTTGAGGTTCTGTAGGTGCTTGAGCCTCAGCTTTTCACAATCTCTGAAGTTTCACAAATGGGACCAAAGGTTATGTTTCTATACCAGGTCTTAGTGGGGGGGTTACGATCTACTGCTTGGACAATTTAAGCACCGATCCAGATAGGCTGGGGGCTCCTCTATCTGCAAAACTGAGACTGGCCCCGGCTGCTGTGGTTTGTGTCTGCGAACTTTGTGGCGATTTGATGAACTGGGCTGCTCCGGGGATTTGGATGTAAGGACTCAATTTTGTTCGGAATGCTGCTGTTGCTCACTTTTATTGTTTGCATGACTTGATTTTTTTTCTCCTCCTCTTGCTGCGCATTTGGGGTTGGTCTTTATTTTTTCAAGTTCTTCCAGGTTCTTTGCTTTGCAACTGCTTGTAAGCAAACAGATCTCTGTTGTATAATTTATACATTCTTTGAGCATAAATGTACTTTGAATACTTTGAAACAATAGAGGGAACTCTAAGCTTGCAGATAGTTATGGATAAAGATATGACTGGAGTGGGGTGGGGGGTGGACAGGGAGGGAGTGCTACTACCGTGTTAGGGAGTGACTGTGGGAAGTAAATTGAAAGCAGCTGTCATTGGGCAAGTTAACATCCAAGAGATGGAAGTCATTTAAACTGGTCAGATTTCACAAACCACCTGTTTATTTGAGGATGGCAGACAGGGATGGCAAGATTCAGGAAACTTAGATGATGAAGATAATATGATAGTGTATAAACTTGTACAGAGCACAGTAAAGATTTGCCAGATTGATTGCTGGAATGTTTGGTTTATCACACGAAGGAAGATTAACCAGAGTGTACCTGTAGTCTATAGATTTTAGACAGATGCTCTCATTGAAACATACTGAATTCTTACAAGAGATTCTGCAGATGCTGGATATCTTGAGAAGCACACACAAAATGCTGGAGGAACTCAGCAACTCATACAGCATGGAGAGATTGGTGTTTTGAGCCAAGCCCCTTCATCAGGACCAGAAAGGAAGGGGGCAAATGTCAGAATAAGGTGGGAGGAGGGGAAAAAACCAGTTGGTTGAGGTGTATTGAAGAAAGAAGTTGGGAGGTGAAAGATGGAAAAGGTCAACAGCTGAAGGAATCTGATAGGAAAGGACAGTTGGACCATGGAGGAAAGGGAAGGAGCATAACCATAGGGAGGTGATGGGCGGTTGAGGAGAACAGAAGGGGTGACAGGATAACCAAAATGAAGAGTGGCAAAATAGGAGGGGGAGGGGAGAAATGACCAAAAATGACTAAAACTAATGTTCATCCTATCAGTTTGGAGGCTATTCAGATGGAATATGGAGTGTTGTTCCTCCAACCTGACTGTGGTCTCATCATGACAGTAGAGGAAGCCATGGACAGGCATGTCAGAATGGGAATGGGAAGCTGAACTGAAATGGGTAGTGACCAGGAGATCCTGTTTTTTGTGACAGGCAGAGCAAAGGTGTTCAATAAAAGCAGTCTCCCAACCACCCCCCCCCCCCCATCAACATTGGATCTCACTGATATACAGGAGGAGATCACACAGAGTACTAGATACAATGGATGACCCTGACCAACTTGCAGGTGAAGTACCACCTCATCTGGATGAATTGTTTGGGGCCATGAACAGTGGTGAGGGAGGAGGTGTAGGTGCAGGTGTAGCACTTGCCATACTTGCAGGGATAACTGCCAAGGGGGAGCACTGGAGGAGAATCAGTGGACAAGGATCCCTACAGAAAGTGGAGACGAAGGTGTTTGGATGGAAAGATATGTTTAATGGTAGGATTCCATTGGAAGTGGTGGATTAGAGAATGATGTGCTGTAGCTAAAGACAAGGGAAGCCTATCTGTGTAATAAGTAGTGAGAGGATGAGGTGTGGGAAATGGAGGAGATGCAAGTGAGTGCTGCATTGATGGTGGAAGGGAAACCTTGTTCTCTGAACAAAATCTCAGATGTTATAGAATGGAAATCCTTACTCTGAGGAAAACAGAATAGCACTTTTACAAGTGAATGGGTGGGAAAAGGTAAACCTACAATGCCAATAGTTTTGTGAAATATGTCAGTGGATAGTCTGCCCCCAGAAATGGAGACAGATCAAGAAAGGAGAGAAAAGTGTCAGATGGACCAAAGTAAACTTGAGGTGGAGTTTGGAAGCAAAGTTGATGAAATTGATGAGATCAGCATTGGTGTAGGAAGCAGCAACAATGCAGTCATCAATGCTGTAGAGAGATTCTTAGAGGGATAAATGAAGATTTCACAGTCTATCTGGTTTAATGCCTGGAATGAGTCATTTGTGATAGAATTGAAGAGTTTTTTTACTCACAAGTACTAAATATTTGATAGGTTTCTATCCAGGAAGGTTGTGGAGACTGAATAGTAAATGTTAGCAGATCTGCTAGGAACAACTTTGTTGTATTTAAATAACATTTAAAATCCCATTGACCCTTGTCTGAACAAGGGTCAACAGGATTTTAGTTATTAAGGGAAAGAATTCTGAAATAAATGATCAGCTATGACCTTACAGATGATAGAGCAGACATGAGTCAAAAGGCCAACTTCTGCTTCTACTTATTTTCTTGTGTCAAGGTTACTGGTTGAATAAAGTAATAGATACACACATGTGGTATTCACAAAGGTTTCCCCCTCATCAGAGAACCCACTCCTGTGGATTAACCACGTGACAATCACACTTTGTAGTAGAATGGAAACAAACTCACCCTCACGGGCTACTTGGGGAGAGAGAAAAATTAGTGATCTCTTTGTCACTAGGTTTTTTATTTCAAACCTTCCTCTCCTCTCTCTGCAAACTTCTTCTAGTTGCAGCCCTCGTGAGAGTTATTTATCAATACTCTGGTTCGATCTCAACTCACCCCTTTTGGGCTACTGGAAATTTAAACCAGCAACCGACTCACTGGTGTCATTTATTGACTGAAACCATCTTGACTCTGACCGTGTGCCTGTGACTGTCCTTGTAAAAAGTAAACAAGCTGTAGAGAAATCATAACATCGATTGTCCATCAAATAACTCCACCTCTGTCACCATAATAACCAAGCAACTCTGCAGTGAGCAGAAATCCAACAGTGTCCAAAAGTCAGTCTCATTCTCTCAGCGTTTTAAAGTGACAGTCCATAGGGAAAATGAACCCTAGGGGTACATAATAATGGCAACAGTTGAATGACATCATTTCTCTTGCTATACTCAACGAACCTCTTTCTGTACCCAGGCTGCATTAAGCTTGGGTCTGATTTATTTGGTATCCCTCAGTGCCACGAAACATGTTTGCCTATTTACGTACTGCTAGGGTTAGGGTCATCAGAGATTTGAATGTAAACTAATTCCTGACTGGCCCACAGCAGAAACAAACTGATTAATCCAGTTATTTTGGAGGTCTTGGCACTACAAGAATAGATAGTGGAAAAAATATTCAATTGAACAGAGTTGGAAAAATTTTGTGGTTAGCTCCATTACTGATAGCTTAATCTGACAAAACAGTAATAACGTCACAAATTTGGGTAACATAAAAAAATCACAAATTTACACATTTGCTTCCATTTCTCTTCTCATCCCCCACCCCATTTATTCTGGTGTCTTCCCCTTTTCTTTCTATTCCTGAAGGGTCTCAGTCTAAAACATCATCTGTTTATTCATTTCCATTGATGCTACCTGACTTGAGTTCCTCCAGCATTTTAAGTGTTACTTTGGATTTCCAACATCTGCAGAATTTCTCATGTTTAAAATTTGCCTAGTATCTTTCACATTCTTAAATTGTGTCAAGAATACGAAAAAGCATTACAGAATTCACCTAACTTAAGTAACTTACTAAATGACATTATGCAAAGTATTAAAACTAATATGCAAGACATGCATTACCTACAAATAAAACAAGATAGCCATAGCTTCAAGTTGCTTTAACCTTTCTCTTTCCAAAATATGTGGCATCAGCATCCTGAATCATGAAAAATTGCCAACAAATTGTAAGAAAAGAACAAAACTGTTCATATTATTGTGATGTAGGCAAATCTCATTGGATGTTTTAACTGGCATTATACAGGGGCATTAAAAAATCTACTTCGGCATGCTTAGATTAATTGAGGATACACATCATGAATATTCTTATAGTTTATTAATATGCTGCTAAGCAGAGCAGAATCCATTTAGTGCCATGAATATATCTGCTATTAATTGGTATTTTAAAGGCAATTATCAAAAATGCTAGAAATACTGACAGACCAAACAGCAGCTGTGGAAAGAGAAACAGCAGTTAACACTTCAGGATGAAAATATTAATCATGTTTCTCTTTCTGCAGTGCTGCTTGAGTGCTTACAGCTTTTCCCCCATTTTTATCTTGAAATTAATGTGGAAAATGTTACTGTTTACAATAATCTATAGTTACATAGAGATCAGCTTGCCTGCTTTCAACATGGATTTATTTGGCCAGTGTGAAATTACTCACTTTTAGTCATCTTGAAACGTTATGTTAAAACTTAGTGAATTCATTGTTAAATATTTTGCTGAGTTCCAAAAGAAACAGCTGATAGCCGTAAGATATTGCATAATCCAAAAGACTGCGACTGCGATTGATGCAATCATGAAAAAGTCATGCCAGCGGCTCCACTTCATTAATTGAGGAGATTTGGTATGTCATCAAATTTCAACATGTATATGCTGAAGAGCATTCTGACTGGGTGCATCACCACCTGGTATGGAGACTCTAATGTGCAGGGTCAAAAGAGGCTGCAGAGGAGGTTGTAGACTAACACGGCTTCATCCCCACCACCGAGGACATTCACTAGCGATATTCACTATTAAAGATGTTAATCATCCAGGACAAACCCTTTTCTCGTTTCCACCATCAGGAAAGAGGTATGAGAGCCTCAAGCCCCATACTCAATATTTTAGGAAAAACAACCTCACCGCCACCATCAGAATTCTGATTAGTCCATGAACCCTTGGATATTCTTCCTCTTATGGACTACTTTTTGTAACAGTAATTTATGCTTTGCACTGTACTGGTGCTGTAAGACATCTCAGTGATAATGAACCCAATTCGAATTCTGAGATATTCCTAAGAAACAATGAATCACTATGAATTCACAATTATGGCACTTGCTTTTGCATCATATAATCAATACATTTTGAAACTGTTTGAAGTTGGGGACACCAATAAAAAATTGTAATAGTTATACCACTGTCAACTATTTAATAATTTGTTTTTCAGAAAGGTATTCTTTATATTACCCAATGTACCTCTAATGCAGATACTAAATATTGTTGACAACGTGCACTATTACACCAATAAAATCTTTGCACTGTAATAGATTTAGTTGGTCTTCCATATAGAATATGGCTCTACAAAACATTTAGCCTAATATAGGAAAGGGACCATGTGGCAGGGACCAGAGTTGAAAGCTATATCACCAGATTCACCTAAAGACAGATCTCTATTATATAATAAGATGATGAAAAGGTGGGAGCAGATATTGTGATTTGAAAAACAGCCTAATTGTTAATTCTGCCACAGAACACTACAGAGACTTGGAAAAAAATGGAGTAAAGATCCTTTTCAAGATTTAAATTTGTTTTTCATTATCAAAAATTCTTAATGTCTTCTGATTTTAACTCTGAGCCCCACCATGCTATGCTACTAAAGAGCTGATAAACTCTACTGATAGTTTCTTCATAAAAAGGAATTGTCAAAATACATTGATTAATTATAGTAAATTATACCTACCAGTCCGCTATTCAAATTCTTAATTCTCTGTACTAACACCTTGTCAGCTACCAGCCAGGCCCAGGTTGGAGCATACTGCCACAGGTAAACATAAAGCAGCAATGGCTGCTCTGAAATCCACACCTCCTTTCATTCGTTTGCCATTCCAACTAATATCAGATAAGCACAATGGGCTGTTGGCATTTTGTGGGTTTGTACTGAACTCTCAGCTGTCATCTAAAGAAAGCATAAAGACAGCAAAAATGCAGTAGAATAATCCATATTTCCCTGTACAGTATTTAAACATGCCAGGCAACTGATCAGTGTCTCAAATGAAAGTGGGGATTCAAAAGACAGCATTAAACAATGTATCTAACTGGGTTTTTTGTCAGTTTTCCTTATCTTTATTTTAATTCACTGTTCCTGAATCAAGTTAATACTTACTTGCCTAGTATTTTGAACTTGCCCTGTACTATATCTGTATTTTCAATAACATGAAAATTGTAAGCACTGAGTTTTATTTGAAAGAATGGTTAATGCAGTAAACCTATCACTACTATGACTTTTTATAGGACATAAATGATGATCCTCAAACTATCCTGGATATTATCTAGCAACAACTACCCATGATCAGTACATCTATAAACTGCTTTACCTTATTTATCTCTTCAGTAAAAGCATTTTTCACAATATTTGAGTGGACCAATCCAGGACAAACCATACTGATTACAATTCCTGGGTAATTGACAAGTTCTGGTTGAAGAGAATTAAAAAATCCCTGGAAAACAGAATACATAAACGGGATCAGTGTTTTACATTTATGATATAACTATTCATCAAAATATTTATTTTCATTTTTACTGTTAGCGCACTTAAGAGTATAGTTACCAGAATTTTACTAGACTCTAAATATTTGCACAAAAATACTTGCATTAATTTAATTTATGTGTGAATAATGAAAAACCTTATATTTTCTACTGGAGTCTTAGGAAAGGATCATACAATTAAATTTCTGAATGGGCTCATAAATTACTTGGTCCAGATGGAATGCATTCAAGATCTTTGAAGAAAATAAGGGAGAAAACTATAATGGCCTGGTTATAGTCTTTCAAATATCTACAGATTTGAGGTGGTGCCCAAGAACAGGAACATATAAACATTAAACCCTATTTTGAGCAGGGATAAACCCAGCACTTGAGAGCAATCAAGTAGGCTTAACCCTAATTGTGGGGAAAGTTTAGAAACAATAGTGAAGGGCAGAATTAGCAATCATGTGCACAAGTGGAGATTAAGCAAAGAAAGCCAGTGTGGACTTTTTTTTTTAAAAAAGGCAAATTGCGTCTGACTATTTCAATATAATTTTTTAGATTAAGTAACGAGTCCAGGTAAGAAATGCAGTTGAGGTGATAGATATGGACATCCAACAGGCATTGAATGATGTGCCACATAATGGGCTTGTTTTCAATCCTGAAACCCATGGAAGAGAAGAGGCTGTGGTGTCATGGATAAAAAGGTGGCTCAATAACAGAAAATAGGAAAGAGTTGTGTAAGGTTGTTTTGCAATTCCAAGGGCTTTATGGTAGTTCCACAGAGGTCAATATTAGTACCACTGCTTTTCTCAAATTTGAGTGTACAGGTCACAATTTACATAGAAGCATAGAAAATAGGTGCAGGAGTAGGCCATTCAGCCCTTTGAGCCGGCACCACCATTCAGTATGATCATGGCTGATCATCCAACTCAGAACCCTGTACCTGCTTTCTCTCCATACCCCCGATCCCTCTAGTCACAAGGGCCATATCTAACTTCCTCTTAAATATAGCCAATGAACTGGCCTCAACTGTTTCCTGTGGCAGAGAATTCCACAGATTCACCACTCTCTGTGTGAAGATGTTTTACCTCATCTCGGTCCTAAAAGGCTTCCCCATTATTCTTAAACTGTGACCCCTCATTCTGGACTTCCCCCACATCGGAAACAATCTTACTGCATCTAGCCTGTCCAATCCCTTTAGAATTTTATATGTTTCAATACGATCCCCCCTCAATCTTCTAAATTCCGGTGAGTATAAGCCTAGTCTTTCTTCATATGAAAGTCCTGCCATCCCAGGAATCAAACTGGTGAACCTTTTCTGTACTCCCTCTATGGCAAGAATGTCTTTCCTCAGATTAGGGGACCAAAACTGCACACAATATTCTAGGTGCAGTCTCATCAAGGCCTTGTACAACTGCAGTAGAACCTCCCTGCTCCTGTACTCGAATCCTTTTGCCATGAAAGCCAACATACCATTTGCCTTTTTCACTGCCTGCTGTACCTGCATGCCCACCTTCAATGAATGGTGTACAATGACACCCAGGTCTCACTGCATCTCCCCTTTTCCTTATCGGCCACTGTTCAGATAATAATCTGTTTTCCTGTTCTTGCAACCGAAGTGGATAACCTCACATTTATCCATATTAAATTGCATCTGCCATGAATTTGCCCACTCATCTAACCTATCCAAGTCACTCTGTATCCTTTTAGCATCCTCCTCACAGCTAACACCGCCGCCCAGCTTTGTGTCATCCGCAAATTTGGAGATGCTGCATTTAATTCACTCGTCTAAATCATTAATATTTATTGTAAACAACTGGGGTCCCAGCACTGAGCCTTGCTGTACCCCACTAGTCAATGCCTGCCATTCTGAAAAGATCCCGTTTACTCCCACTCTTTGCTTCTTGTCTGACAACCAATTCTCTATCCACATCAATACCATACCCCAATACTGTGTGCTTTAAGATTGCACACTAATCTCCTGTGTGGGACCTTGTCAAAAGCCTTTTGAAAATCTAAATATACCACATCCACTGGCTCTCCCCTATCCACTCTACTAGTTACATCTTCAAAAAATTCTATAAGATTCGTCAGACATGATTTTCCTTTCACAAATCCATGCTGACTTTGTCCGATGATTTCACCTCTTTCCAAATGTGCTGTTATCACATCTTTGATAACCAACTCTAGCATTTTCCCCACCAATGGTGTCAGACCAATCAGTCTATAACTCCCCGGTTTCTCTCTTCCTCCTTTTTTAAAAAATGGGGTTACATTAGCCACCCTCCAATCCTCAGGAACTAATCCAGAATCTAAGGAGTTTTGAAAAATTATCACTAATGCATCCACTATTTTTTGGGCTACTTCCTTAAGCACTCTGGGATGTAGACCATCTGGCCGTGGGGATTTATCTGCCTTTAATCCCTTCAATTTACATAACACCACTTCCCCACTAACATGTATTTCCCTCAGTTCCTCCATCTCACTAGACCCTCGGTCCCTTACTATTTCCAGAAGATTATTTATGTCCTCCTTAGTGAAGACAGAACCAAACTAGTGATTCAATTGGTCTGCCATGTCTTTGTTCCCTATGATCAATTCATCTGTTTCTGACTGTAAAGGACCTACATTTGTCCTGACCAATCTTTTTCTTTTCACGTATCTATAAAAGCTTGTACAATCAGTTTTTATGTTCCCTGCCAGCTTTCTCTCAATCTTTTTTCCCTTACCTAATTAAGCCTTTTGTCCTCCTCTGCTGATCTCTGAATTTCTTCCAGTCCTCAGGTATGCTGCTTTTTTTTAGCTAATTTATATGTTTCTTCTTTGGACTTGATACTATCCCTAATTTCCCTTGTCAGCCACGGGTGCACTACCTTCCCTGGTTTATTTTTTTGCCAAACTGGGATGAACAATTGTTGTAGTTCATCCATGCAATCTTCAAATGCTTGCCATTGCATATCCACCGTCAACCCTTTAAGTATCATTTGCCAGTCTATCTTAGCTAATTCACGTCTCATACCTTCAAAGTTACCCTTCTTTAAGTTCAGAACCTTTGTTTCTGAATTAACTATGTCACTCTCCATCTTAATGCAGAATTCCACCATATTACGGTCACTCTTACCCAAGGGGCCTCGCACGACAAGACTGCTAACTAACCCTTTCTCATTGTTCAATACCCAATCTAGAATGGCCTGCTCTCTAGTTGGTTCAGAAAACCATCCCACATACATTCCAAGAAATCCTCTTCCTCAGCACCCTTACCATTTTGGTTCACCCTGTTACGAATGTGCCGCAACTCTGAGGGGCCGAAGGGTGCGGGGTAGCCCCCTCCTTTTTGAGAATCGCAAGATCACTATTGAGTCAGTTCAGGAGACCCAGGAAATGAGAGAAAGACATGCAGAATCCACAAATAGTTTGGAATGTGTCCTGGCCTCCGAAAGGTGGAGCCATTGATACCGGCTATTGTCTCTTGGAGACGGACTTGTGTATTGAATCCTGTATGATGCATCAAAGCCCCCCAGGCAATGAACCGAGGGGGAGGTTGGTGGAGGGATTGCATCATCCCAACCTGATTGACATCTCAGACCCTGTGAGTCAGGATAAAAGAGGGTCTGTGGGAACAGCCCCTCAGACGCACCAGAAGAACTGCTAGCGATCCTGTAATAACAAAAGCCGGTGGGAAGGCCACGTGCATCCTTTTCCATTTGCCCCAAAATCGGTGGGCCGTTACCACGGAAAAACAGTTTTTAGCTAACAATGGGGAAATCAACTCCCAACGACTCTTGAAGGATTGGCATCATAAAAGGAATGGGTAAGTTTTAACCCGTCTTTCTCTCCAACCAAAAAGCTGCAGCTTGAATGAACTAAAGTGACTTTTATATTTCCACCGGACAATACATTATCCCCTAGACAACGATAGAGCTATTCCTTATCGATTATTATTATACCCGCGCTTTTAGATTTACTATTGACGACGTATATTATCTGTATATTTGCATTGATATTATTTTTGTGTATTTTTATCAATAAATACTGTTAAAAATAGTACCATCAGACTTCAATGGACCTCTCTATCTTTGCTGGTAGGTGACCCAGTTACGGGGTACGTAACAACCCAATCTATATGTAGATTGAATTCACCCATTATAACTACTGTTCCTTTATTGCATGCATTTCTAATTTCCTGTTTAATGCCATCCCCAACCTCACTACTATTGTTAGATGGCCTGTACACAACTCCCACCAGCGTTTTCTGCCCCTTAGTGTTATACAGCTCTACCAATATCAATTCCACATCCTCCAGGCTAATGTCCCTCCTTTCTACTGTGTTAATCTCCTCTCTAACCAGCAATGCTACCCCACCTCCTTTTCTTTCCTGTCTATCCTTCCTGAATATTGAATATCCCTGGATGTGGAGCTCCCATCCTTGGTCACCCTGGAGCCATGTCTCTGTGATCCCAACTATATCATATTCATTAATAACTATCTGCACATTCAATTCATCCACCTTGTTACGAATGCTCCTCGCATTGACATACAAAGCCTTCAAGCTTGTTTTTAACAACACTCTTAGCCCTGATACAATTATGTTGAAAAGTGGCTCTTTTTGCTTTTTGCCCTGGATTTGCTTGCCTGCCACTTTTACTTTTCACCTTACTACTTTTTGCTTCTACCCTCATTTTACACCCATCTCTCTGCACTTGTTCCCATCCCCCTGCCACATTAGTTTAAAGCCTCCTGAACAGCAGTAGCAAATGCTTCCCCCTAGGACATTGGTTCCAGTCTAGCCCAGGTGCAGACCGTCCGGTTTATACCAGTTCCCCCAGAACTGGTTCCAATGCCCCAGAAATTTGAATCCCTCCCCCTTGCACCATTTTTCAAGCCACGGATTCATCTGAAATATCCTCCTATTTCTACTCTAGCACGTGGCACTGGTAGTAATCCAGAGATTATTACCTTTGTGGTCCTACTTTTTAGTTTATCTCCTAACTCCCTAAATTCATCTTGTAGGACCTCATCCCATTTTTTACCTATATCGTTGGTACCTATGTGCACCACAACCACTGGCTGTTCACCCTCCCATTCCAGAATGTCCTGCAGCCGCTCAGAGACATCCTTGACCCTTGCACCAGGGAGGCAACATACCATCCTGGAGTCTTGTTTGCAGCCGCAGAAACCCTATCTATTCCCCTTACAATTGAATCCCTTATCACTATAGCTCTCCCACTCCTTCTCCTTCCCTCCTGTGCTGCAGAGCCACCCACGGTGCAATTAACTCGGCTGCTGTTGCCTTCCCCTGAGACATCTCCCCCAACAGTATCAAAAACAGTATATCTGTTTAGGAGGGAGATGACCTCAGGGGACTCCTGCACTGCCTGCCTAATGCTACGCTATCTAGTGGTTCCATTTCTGCCTGTGTAGCCTTTACCTGCGGTGTGGCCAACTCACTGAACATGCTATTCACAACTTTCACATCGCGGATGCTCCAGTATGAATGCAATCCCAGCTCCAGACGCTCAATGCAGTTGGACACACTTACTGCACACATAGTTGTCAGGGACACTGGAAGTATCCCTGATTTCCCACATGCTGCAGGATGAACAAACCACAGGGCCGATCTCAGCTGCCATGACCTACCCAATACTTGCCTCAACTTTTGAAACTTCCTCCTTTGAAAGGAACTTACCCGGCCTTACCTCACTTGGAGTGAAGCTCATCCTCAGCCTCTTCTCGTCAAAGCCTCAGATCTCCACTCCTTCACTGGCCCACTCACTCACTGGTCACTTTCCACAGGCCACTCCACTTGAGGTAACCCTCTGTTTATTTGTTTGAGCTTTTCAAACTGCTTGGTCACCTGACCTCGACTGCCCAATCAGCTGCTTTCTGCTGAGTCTGAGCTGTTCAAATCTTGATTGTCTAATCAACGGCTTTCTACTGAGCTACTCAAATCTTGATTGACCTGATTGCACAGTCCAACTGCCAAAATTACAAATGGCAAGTGACAGAAAACTTAAAGGCATTGTGAAAGAGACAGTAATTAAACCTTAAGGGGATTTAGACAGCCAGATAGAAATAGATAAATTAATGCTGAGAAATGTAAAGTGTATCATTTTGGTAGGAAAATGAGAAGAAGCTATATAAACAAGGAGGCATAATTCTAAAAAGGACAAGTGGGAGAAAAGGGACTTAGGGAATAAGTGCATAATGAATTGAAGTGCCAGGACTGTTTGAAAAGTTGTTATAATAGCATGCTTTATGAACTGAACAATAAGAGTAGAAGGTTATATTGCATTTCTACAGATCACTGGCTCAGCCAAAACTTTATCATCAAGGACGATTAATGTCAAGGCTTCAGTCAGGGTTGAGAAGAGTTTTACTGAAATAATTCTGATGATAGACTTCAATGATATGGACGGACTGGAGAAGTTGTAACTGTTTTCTTTAGAACTGGGAAGTTTGCTAACAGATCTGAAAGAGGAAGATAAGAACGTAAAGGCAGAGAGGATAAAGAGAAACTAGCCCCATTGACAGAGATGGCATGGAAAGAAAAAGACTGAAAAAAGAACCAGAACTGAAATGATGAAAAACTTTTCTTTCTAAATGAGGAAAAATGGCATGGCTGAGCATTCACCACCGGAAATATAATAGAGAAATACTGACCAGCAACAATCTGAAGGAGTTGAAAAAATTGCTGAAAGAGTTTTAGGAAGAGGGCAGCAGTGGGATCCACTAGACTGCTCTTATATTGTGCTGATATGAACTTGACAGGACTATTGCACTTCTACCTTGCTGAATTCAATTTGTGCTTTAACAGCAGAGTTTGCTACTGTAAACAAAAATAAATCAGATCCAAGTATCTCCAAGGATTTACAATTGTGCTTGTTACTTGATAATGGAGCAAATACACTGTCTCTCTGCTGACATTATTAATACAATGCACAGCATCTTACAAAAACAATACTTCCTTTCCTTTTTTGGGAGACAAGTACTTTTTGCTGATAGAGCAACAAGTTCAGAATTTGAATTAAAATTTAACTTTTTAATAATACAATTTTAATTATCCTTGATTATATACATTCAGTTCTTTATCAAAACTACAAGCACATAACTTCTACTTTTAAAGGTTAGATTTTTAAAATTGAAGATGCATGCAACATTAGTAACTCTACACCATTCAAAAACTAACTGCTGAAGAATAACAGTCAATTTGTTAAAATTGTAATACCCAAAATAATCACCAAACTGTGTTAAACCGACTACCTGAAGAGCATGTTTACTACTCGCGTATCCTGTAGAAGCCGGTGCTGCAACCAGGCCAGACAAACTACTGACGGTGACTATCTGTCCTTGCCCCTGTTTAACCATGTAGGGTAAAACACACTTGCTCATTGACACTGTACCAAAGAAGTTTAGGTTCATAATAGCTTTGTAAACATCAAAGCATGTATCCAGAAAAAGGGACCGCTGGGAACGTCCAGCATTATTGACCAAAATGTTGATCTGAAAAATATCAAAGATAATATGCAATTGTAAGTTTGAATATTTCTTGGTTAAACAAGTTTCAACATACAAATTTCAAGATGGGTCTTCTGTAATCATCAAATTTTACCGTTCTACTTGTTTTGAGTGAGATCCAGGAAATCAGCCCATGATTCAGATTACCACATTCAACTACTTTTGGCAAGTATAAAGATTTGGAAAATATCAAAGGTAATTAAAATAGAGAAATAAAGTTTCTTGGCAAGGTAATCTCAAAAAGTCAAATGTGTTCTGGTTCTTATTTAGCCTTCACATTGGTATATAGGGGAAATTAAGGTGATTTAAAAAATTATTTTAACCAATTGGTCACTAGTTTGTATTATAGTTTACCTCAGTCATCCCAAACAGTTAATACTTTTTTAATATATTATTCAGCATGTGCAAGACAACTTTTACCAAACCTTACCAAGGTGCAGCATCGACAAATGTCCCAAAACTAAATATTTTTTTCCAAATCTGCACAAACTAAACTAACAGCTATAAAATTGTAGATACAATTTTAAGGTCATTTGAATACTTGTTGAAGTAATTGAAGAATGATACACAGAATCTCTGCTTATCAGTACTGCTCTGAACTACAGTCTTGTCCATATTCTTGACATTTAGATGGGTTTATGATGACAGAAAAAATGGTAAAGACAAAAGTAAATATTGTTATTATTATTTCAGACTGTACTATTTACACATGGTTAATAGCAACTGGTACTGATTACTACTTATAAATAAATATATATAAATCTATGGGTAAATGGCATACACAACTTAAGATGTATTATTTATCAATAAGCAATAGCACAATCAGCAGCATGGAGGGATTAAAACAAATTCTAATATCAAATGCATCCCTTCATCTGAAATAAATAATGAATTAAGTGTGTACAATGTACTGTGTATGTTAATCAAAGTGGCTTCTTTGTTTTGTTAAGAGTAGGAATGCTTTGTATGATAAGTGCTTTCTCTTGCAGTTGTTTAGCTTTAGATTTGCTGATATCGGGATTGTATTCATTTGTTAACCAATGGGGAATGTTATTTTGTCTTGTGAGGCTGGGAGCTTGGTTTTCACAGTCTTTTTGGGGGAGTCGGGAAGAAGACGCTGAGGAAGGTGGACGTGCGCTGCACTGCTTGGTCGACCACCCAGGTGGTCCCAGGTGCAAGGACGTGAAGGTCGGAGGAAAGTGACAAGGGGTCGAATGGTTCGATGGTTGAGCTCCAACGATGTGCACTAAACTGACTGAACTTTGATAAGTTGGTGCCTTTCACTTTATTTTCTTTTCCTTTGTATATACTGTATTGCATAGTACTCTTTTAGTTTTAGTAAAATCTTTAAAGTGTATTCCATAACGGTATCTGGTGTGAGTTTGATATTGTATGTGCGCGCGGCGTGAACTTGATTCTCACAGCACCTGCGTGTACGGGAGGTGGGGCTGGTGAGTGGCTAGATCTCCTTTTCCCCTAGACATAAACCAGCCTGTTGGGTAAGTGTTACATTTGTGGGGGCTCGTCTGGGTTTCACCCGGTAAACTGGTAGATTTGGCATCTGGCTCCCTATTACATAGGGGGTGGCTGCCCATTGATCTGCCAACTTGTGCTTACCGGGGAGTCCCAAATTCCATAAAAGAACCCGGTCACCCGGCAATAATTGAGGAAATTTCACCTTTTGATCATATCTCGTCTTATTCCTCTGATTTTGTTTGGTAGCCGCCGCCTTGGCCAACTTGTACGCCCTCTGCAACTCCCTCCTCATATCGGACACATACTTTAGATAGGGCTTCCTGGGTAATTCACCCACTTCAGCCCCAAAACACAAGTCAATGGGCAACCTCGCTTCCCACCCGAACATCAGATAATAAGGCGAGTACCCCGTAGCATCATTGCGAGTACAATTGTAACAGTGGACCAATTGTCCAATATGACGACTCCACTTATTTTTCTGCCCAGTCTCCAGTGTCCCAAGCATATCCAACAAGGTCCTGTTGAATCTCTCTGGCTGAGGATCACCCTGTGGGTGATAAGGGGTAGTCCTCGATTTCTCAACCCCAATCGGCTCTCAGAGTCCCGTCCCTGATCACTATGGATTCAGCTGGGAAGGCCATAATGGACAAAATACTTCTCCCATAACACCTTCGCCACTGTCATCGCCTTCTGATCCTTAGTGGGAAATGCCTGAGCATAGCGAGTGTAATGATCGGTGATAACTAAGACATTCGTGGTGTTGCTGGTGTCACGCTCAATTGACAGAAAATCCATACACACCAGGTCCAGAGGTCCCGCACTCTGCAAGTGCGACAGTGGAGCCACCAACGCTGGCAGGGTCTTCCTCCGGATGCAACAACTGCATTTCCTACAGTATTCTTCAACGTCCTCCCTCATCCGGGGCCAGTAGAACCGGTCTTTGAGTAATCCATAGGTCTTTTCCACCCCCAAGTGTCCAGAATCATCATGCAAGGCCTGGAGTACAGTCTGCCGATACTCCTCCGGCATGACCAGTTGCCAACGGCGGGGTTGGTCCGGAGGCGCCGTGACCCGGTACAAGACATGGTTCTTTACCTTTAACTGAGGCCATTCCTTCAATAACAGAGGCACAGACGGGTGTTTCGCCTTCTCAGACAATGCCCCATCCCCATTCTCTACCGCTCTCCACACAGTGCCAAGACCCGGGTCATTTTGCTGAGCAGCTGCCACTTCCCCCGGACTCAGTTCTTGCAACTATTTAGTCTGCAGTGCGGTCAGGTCACAGTAAGCTAGGGGTATGGCGTTGTCAAAAACCCCCAAATGGTCCACGGCTCGTTCCAGCCTTCCTCTTCCCTCCGCCTTCACGGTGATAGCAAACTGACACATTGCCTTCACTCCGGGGCAGAGACACTCTCCCACTCCTCGACCTTCTCCTGTTCCCCCGGTTCCCGACGTGACAAAGCATCCACATCGACATTCCTGCTTCCTGGCCGGCACTTCAGGCTGAAATCATATACCAACAAGGCTGCCAGCTACCGATGTCCTGTAGCATCCTGCTTAGCCGAAGTCAGAATATAAGTGAGAGGATTGTTATCTGGCACCTCAAACTTGGCTCCGTACGGGTAATCACTCAACTTGTCCACCACAGGCCACTTCGGTGCCAGGAACTCCTACTTGTGTGTAAGATAGTTTCTCTCAGATGGCGACAAGCTTCGGCTGACAAACGCTACTGGTCTCAATGCTTTGCCATGCTCCCGGTACAGAACAGCCCCTAGACCCTCTCGGCTGGCATCCATGTGCAGCACATAGGGCTTCTGGGGATCAGCAAAAGCCAACACCGGGGCCTGGGTCAGTGCCCTTTTCAAAGATCGGAACGCCCCTTCACGTCGATCATCCCATCTCCAGCCAAAAGGTTCCGCCGGGTTCCAGTATCCTCCAGCGTCTTGCCTCCGGTCCCCCTTCCTTTTCTTTCCCACTGGGGGATAGCCACACAACAGCTGAGTCAACGGGTGACACATTTTAGCGTATCTTTTCACGAAATGGCAGTAATACCTACAGAACCCCAAAAATGAGTGCACAGCGCTCACTTTCTGGGGTCTCGGCCAGGTGGTCACGGCCTCTATCTTGGTTGGATCAGTAGCCACTCCCTCTCACGAAATGATATGGCCAACGTAGCTGACCAACGACTTGCAGAACTGGCATTTGTCCAGGGAAAGTTTCAGCCCTTCCTCCTTAAGCCGGCTTAACACCTTTAACAGCCGCTCTTCATGTTCCTCCAAAGTCAATCCAAATACTATCAAATTGTCCAGGTACACCAGCACCTCCAGCAGATTCATATCCCCCACAGTTCTCTCCATGAGCCTCTGGAAGGTGGCTGGGACCTCCCGATATGCCTTGGGGCATTCACTTGAACTGAAAGAACCCCAACAGGCAGATAAAGGCCGTCTTCTCTTAATCGCCCTCACTCATCGGGATCTGGTAATACCCATTTAAGTCCAGCACACTGAACCACTTCGCTCCACTCAGGCAGGCCAATGCGTCCTCGACCCTCGGGACAGTATACTGATCAGGGACAGTTCGCCGATTCAAAGTCCTATAGTCAATGCACATGCGCACCCTCCCTTCTTCTTCCGTGCCACCACTATTGGGGACGCATAAGGACTTCGGGATTCAGCTATGATTCCGGCTTCCTTCAACTTGCACAAGTGCTACCGCACATCCTCAACATCTGCCGGGGCCAGCCGCCAGGATCTCTCTCGGAACGGGGTGTCCTCCGTCACCTGGATGGTGTGGCGAGTGCTTTTAGAGCAGCCCACATCAAACTCGCCCCGAGAAAAAACAGCTTCCATCTTCAGCATCTTCTCCACTAGCCTGCGTTTCCACTCTGGCGACACAGGAGAATCCCCGAAGTTAAAGACTTCAGCGGTCAGTTCCCTTCGATGCTTCAACCCCTCCCTGTTAGGGGTCCTCACTGGTGCGCTAGACATTACCGTCACTGGGAACAGATTAAAGGTGTTTTCTCTTGCCGTAGTGTTCCTGACACTTATGGCTATACGACTCGCATGTACCACCCCTGGTCTCTGCACTTTGGGCCTCACAGGCGCCCCCGCCGGAAATCGTGTCTCCCCTTCAAGATCGTCTGGGGCGTCTACTAACAGGGCTTCATCCGTCGGCACTCCTGGGAATCTGGGGGTCCCCATCATGAGTGCTACCTCCCCTGGCCTTGGGCCTTGCCTGCGTACACCACACCGTCCCTCGTTTACACTCCGGGTCCAGCCCCTGGGAGGCAACCCCTTCTTCGAATACCGCTTGAAACACTGGATGCACCAAGAGGGTTTCCAGAAAGTGCTCCCCCCCCTTTCTCCTTACAAGCTCCCAGGAGCCGTCGCACAACGGGGGAGTTAGTCCCCACCAGGAGGGCAGCACCACCAGTTTCCACCGGGTCAGGACACACGAACACCAACGTTTCAATAGCTTCAGACACTCCCACATCGCCCTCCGAGAACTCCAATCTCACCGATTGGTACCCATCGTACGGGTAATCACCCTCGCTCACACCCCAAATCTGCAGGGCATCAAATGGGGTTACGGGCAAATGCTTTAGATATTGGTTGTAGAATGACCAATACAATAAGGTCACCTGCGATCCCATATCAAGAATGGCTTTTGTGTAAACTCCCTCTATCCGTAGACCCACACTGGTCCTACCAGCCCATCCAGAATAAAGGCATGGGCACCCGGTGGTCCCCTGGCTGATCTCTGGGAACGTGTTCTTCCACAGGCTCCAGTCCGTTCCCTCACTGAGCCTCTCCTAGGTTTCCCGACACCTCTCCCTTCTTAGTCGCGGGGGGCTTGCCCTCCGCGGGACTCCTTGTCTCTCACAATCCCACCGAAAGTGTCCCTCCTCTCCACAGCTATAGCATACCCTCGGCCGCCCACAGTCCCGCCTGAAATGCCCATCTTTCCCACAATTAAAGCACACGCTGCCCGCCGCCCCTCCTCTCCCAGGACAGCCCCCGCTCCCAACCCACTGCACAGGCCGCCCCCGGGAGTGGGTACCTTCCCTGTCTTTCCCCTCCAGAGGGGGAGCCCCTACTCCCCTGCGGGTTTTCAGTCCTCCACCCAGCCACCACTTCCTGTATCGCTGAGGGTCGCTCCTGATGGCCTGAGCCCCTTTCCCGCCCCAACGCTCTCTCTTCCTCCCGCACCTCTCTAATCAGTTGCCCGAATGATAGAGGGGGACCCTTTCTATAAGCCTGACGGATAGGCCACACCACCTTGTCCTCCTCCAGACAGCCACTCATCCTCACACTAGTCACGTCAGGTGCCTTCACTACCCCCTACCCCCCAGCGCTGCAACTCCATAAGAATCCCCTCCATCCGAAATATGTACTCGGAGAGCTTTTCCCCTCTCCATTGTTCCAGGCGTTGGAACTCTGCTGAAAGTAGCCAGGGTTCCCCTGACAACCCAAACGCTCCCTCCAAAACTTCTAGGCATTCCTCCACTGAGGCCCCAGGCTTCTCAGCTTTCAACTCCCGGACGGTTTTGGCTGCCGAACCCCTCAAACTTCCCACGAATCGCTGCCTCTTCTCCTCCTCCGAGCCTGGCCACTCCTCTAACATCAAAGACATATGCTCGATCCAGGTTTCATAGTCCACCTCCCTGTCTGGAGTAGGCTTGGCTCCGGAGAACACCCCCAGCTTCAGCTGTGGCCTCTCAGCCACTCCCACCAGGGAGTTAAGTGTGGCTGCCAGCTCTGAGGCTTCCACCCTACCTGGGGGCGGGGTCTAGTCATGCCTTCCTCCTCCCACCTCCCTTTACTAGTGATGGGCACCTCTCTGGGGGCCACCTCTAGCTCTAGCTCCTCCTCTGGTATCTTGTCATCCTTGGAGAGGGTGTGGAGTCCCCACGGCCCCGCCTCCCCCGGAACACTGACCATTGCTGGCAGTTCCAACATCATGACGTCAGCACTCATACGAACCAACACCCAGCTGGACTCTACCTCTTTACCACACCATCTAGCTGCCAATTCTACCTGCCCCATACCTTTTACCAAACTTTACCCCTGCACTAACGCGTCTCCCGAAACTTGAAAATCCACTCACTACACAGGCATACTGCACCGGTACATCTTCCAACTCGCACCAGTTAACTATCTTATCTCTGTCCATCTCTGCACTGCTGCCTGCGCGATTCCACAGCCCCTGACAATCCAATCCCGGACAAGCCCCTGCAAATGTAACACTTACCCAACAGGCTGGTATATGTCTAGGGGAAAAGGAGATCCAGCCACTCACCAACTCCACCTCCCGTACATGCAGGTGCTGTGAGAATCAAGTTTAAGCCTCGCGCTCACACACAATATCAAACTCACACCAGATACCGTTACGGAATACACTTTAAAGATTTTACTCAAACTAAAAGAATACTATGCAATACAATATATATGAAGGAAAAGAAAATAACGTAAAAGGTGCCAACTTATCAAAGTTCAGAAAGTTTAGTGCACATCGTTGGAGCTCAACCATCGAACCATTCGACCCCTCGTCACTTTCCTCCAACCTCCATGTCCTTGCACCTGGGACCACCCTGGTGGTCGACTGAGCAGCGCTCCTTCCTCGGCGTCTTCTTGCCAACTCCCCTGAAAAGACCGCGAAAACCCCCAAGCTCCCAGCCTCTCAAGACAAAATAACATTCCCCATTGGTTAACAAATGAATACAATCCCGATATCAGCAAGTCTAAAGCTAAACAACCGCGAGAGAAAGCACTTATCATACAAAGAAGCATTCCTACTCTTAACAAAACAAAGAAGCCATTTTGATTAACATACACAGTACATTGTACAAGTGGTTCATGTCCTTATTAGTTTCCGTTTTCTTAAGTTCTCATGAAAACTTAAGCATAGAACATCAACTTTGCTTCCCCCAAAGCTGCAAGTAGTTTGTTTAGATTTTCAGATTATGAGTCATTTGTCCTTTATGGAGAATCATACATAATGTACTGTATCTCAATTTTAAAGGCAGATAAATTTGAATGGAAAATATTCAAAATAATGGAAAGATATGAAAGATTTTTCAGTGTATATTAATGGGGCTATAAAATTTTATTTTTATCTCAGTACTTCTTCACAGGATGTTGAATGATAGTTGGTCTCTGAAGATAAATGCCATTGTCTAATGCCTAAACGTTAAAAGCCTGATCAACTTTTAAGGCTCAGTTTTATATTGCAATGGTGTGGAGGTATCAATTGCTTTGGTATAAAATAAATTGCAGAAGTCTGTGAACAGTTATGGACATTCCAATTGTCTTCAATATCTTTACATGTTGAAAAATGTGTCTGTGACTTTAAAACCTTATCTTAGTTTCACCAAAAGAAGAAAAACCAGGTGGCTGTACCACAATGCTGAAAAATAGTGGCAGGGTATTCTTTTTATTATGGTCCCTGTTGCTTTGTTGGGAAACAATGCCCACAAGGTAGTTGGAGATGCTAAATCAAAGTAGAATCTGCTGTCTAACAATCAAATTAAAATGGTTGGAATCAGAAAATCCTGCTCGTTGTAGATGGAGCTAAGGTGCTTGACAGGATTTCCCAGTGACTAACCATTTTAATTCCACAGTCCCTTCCCATTACAACATGTCAGTTCACAACCTCTTCTACTCAAGTTGAAGGAGCAACATTTCATATTCCATCTGGATAGCCTCCAACTTGATGGCATGAACACTGATTTCTCTACCTTCTGGTATTTTTCCCTCCCTCCCCTCCTCCCATTCTGGCTCCCCTCTTACCCCTTCTCTTCTCCTCACCTATGTATCACCTCCCTCTAGTGCCCTCCCTCCTTCCCTTTCCCCCATGACCCACTCTCCTCTCCTATCAGATTCTTTTTTCTTCAGCCCTTTACCTTTTCCACCCATCACCTCCCAGCTTCTCACTTCACCTACCTTCCCCCATCCACCTACTTTCCTCCTCACCTTCTAGCTTGTACTCCTTCCCCTCCCCACCTTCTTATACTAGCTTCCTTTTACGTCTCGATGAAGGGTCTTGGCCCAACACATAAGCTCTTTATTCCTCTCCATAGCACTTGTGTATGATACATTAGACGTTGAAGTAACTTTCCAGTCAGATTGGACTTCTTTTTAAAATAAAGAAACATTTCCCATTCTACTCTTTATGAATCACTTAAGAAGGGATGACAACTCTATAATTTAATAACAGATAATAATTAAGGAACATACTTTACCAAATTGCTGGATAACTCTTTTTGTTGCAGCCTCATGGGTACTGTATTCATTCAGGTCTAGTGACAAAACAAGAATATCCTCCTCTTGTAATCCACTACAATCTACAAAATGAAACGTATATATAGTCACATAAAAATATTAAAACAATCATAAAGTAATAAACCACGTCTAAAAGATAAGGCCAAACCCAGAAAGACAGAAAGAAATTCAATTTATCATGCTCGTGGAGCACAGCAGATCGTTGCTGCAGATTCCAGCATCTGCAGTCGCTTGCAGCCTGATGCATTGATCTTTCAATTGAACTGGAAGATAGTGAGGATAGCTGGGGTGGTGTTCAGAGCAGCATTCTTTTTATTTACATTAGAACACAAGAAATAGGTGGGGTTGGTCATCCATATGCCACGATTCCACCCGTTCAAGCTGCACTTTCACCTAAGTGCTAGTTTCTTGATCCCTTAATATCTTTTTTTAAGTCTATATAGCTCTGTCACCTCTCATCTTTCTAAACCTGAGTGAGTGCACCTAATCTCTCAGCCTAGAACAAACCCAAAGGATTAATCTTGTGAATCTTTTCTATAACCTCCACTGCAAGCATATTCTCCTTGGAGAATAGACCAGGCCTATGTGTAATACTCAACAGTGCATTATATAATAGGCCAAAGTACCACTTGATCCCTGAATGCTTGCTAGACCTCCAAAATAATGTATATTGCTTGTTCTCAGTGCTTCAGATAAAGAGCACCCTAAACACATGCAGCTTTCAATCTCTTTAAAATCAATCTATTCCACAATCTTTTTAAAAAATACATCCCCTTCCCCCCCCCCCCATCAAATTGGGTGACTTCATATTTTCCATCTTCATTTGGCATATCCTTGTCCTTCCACTTAGCATATCTATATCTATCTTCCCCCTCCCCCCAGGCCTTTTTTGCATTCTCCTGACATCCACTTGCATTTCATATGAGAAGATCTGGATAGATTACACTGGTCCCCTCACTCAAATCAGTTTTACAGATTATGAACACAATCCACGAGGCAGCTCACTGGTTACCATCCGTAATCTAGAAATGACCCATTATCCCTATTATCTTCAGTCTTTTCAGTTATCTTAGCTCAATACCATATACTATGACCTTTTAATAATCTCATGCATGATACCTCATCATAGGCTTTCCACAAGTCAAAATATAACACTTATCTAGTTTAGCCTTAAAATATCAAAAATTCCAACATATTTATCAAACATGGTTTTTCTTCATTAAAACCATGCCCTTTGTCCAATCCTATTATTATTTTGCTTAGTGCCTATTACCACTTAATAGATTCCAGTATTTTTCCTTCTAGTAATATTTGGCTAAGTGACCTGCTGGCAAAACACATTACTACATTAATTTACAACTTAATTTTCCAAGTGTTCTTCCATTAATTTATATCAATCATTATTCAAAACACTTTTTCTTACCAAGGCAGTTTTGTTTAACTTGTTGCAGTTCAGCTTCTCTCCTTGAAGAGAGTTCTAGTGAAGCCCCTAATTTTGCAAGTTGGTATGCTAACTCCTCTCCAATTCCAGTCGAGGCTCCTGTTATCCATACAACTTTCTTACAGAGTTTGGTTTCTGTCAGAAATTAAATTGATGCTATTACATTTCAAAACAATTAACAAATTATTAATATGTTTCATTCATTAATAATTACATGCCTCAAGCTAGCCCGGATCTTGAATGTGTGTTCTTGATTGGAAAATTGGGGAGAAATCCATTACATCAGGTCTCCACCATCTTTGCCAGTTTTCAAATATGTCATCAAAATCCCTGCCAGTTTACATAAGTGTTTAAAAAAAATCTACAAGAAATCTCCCATTGTGTCTGTCAAAAAAAATACAATTCCTCATCTCTCTTTTAAATCATTTTACGAAATATTTTAAATCTATGCCCTTTGTCTCTTCATCACTCTGCTGAGGGAAATTTTTCTTTCTCACTGCCCCTCATTAAATACACTGAAAGGCTCCCTTTAGCTTTCTCTGTTCCAGACAAAACAATCCTGAACATTTTAATCTCTGAATGGTTTCCACAACTTGTCCATCACTGAGTCAAACCAACTAGTTTGTAATTATTTGTTTTACCTCTTCTTCTCCTCCTCATTTTTAATACCAATAGCTATTCTCCAGTCGTTTGGCACAACTCCAGTAGCCAGAGAGGATTGAAAAGATTGCAGCCCCAACCTCTGCAGGGAGAATAAAATGTGACTAGTGTAGACAGATACTTGATGGACAACTTGGACTCAGTGGGCCAAAAGAGTCTGTTTCTGCACTGTTTGATTCAATAAGAGACATCTTTTTGTGTTTTTCTCTTTTAATCACCTCTTTCCCCTAAACACCATTACAAATGTGTTCTTTTAGTGTTTCTCAAATGAAAATAACTATCTTTCTTGTGGCTTCCAAACAATTTGAAATACTTCTTTTACAATGGGTTAAACTTAGCATTCAGCAATACTGGAAACAGAACTCCAAATATAAATCTATTGAAAAAAAATAAGATTGTCTATAGTATATTTAGATGATTTCTGATGATTTTATTGGCTGCTTTAGTCTCGCAGTGCCTCATTTTTCTATTCCTACTGCTCAGTGGAAATTCTCATACAGTTCAGTTCAAAGTTAATTTATTATCAAAGTACATATATGTCACAACATACAACCTTGGGGTTCGTTTGCTCAGTATGTCCGACAGCTATAATATCAATGGAAGACTGAACCCAATAGGGCAGACAAACAACCAATATAGAAAAGACAACAAACTGTGCAAATATAAAATAAATAAACAAACAATAAATATTAAGAACATGACATAGAGTACTTAGAGTCCCGAGATGCGGGAACTAGTTCAATGATCTCACTGGTTCAAGAGTCTGATGCATGGGAGTAAAAACTGTTCCTGAACCTGGTGGTGAGAGTCCTGAGACTCCTGTACCTTCTGATGGCAGCAGCAGGAGGAGAGGATGGCCTGGTTGGTGGGAGTCCTTGATGATGGATGCTGCTTCACTGGGACAGCGCTCATTGTAGATCTGCTCAATGGTGGGGAGGGCTTTACCCGTGATGGACTGGCCCTATCCACTATTTTTCCATTTAAGGGCATTGGCATTTCCATTCCAGGCCATGATGCTGAAGTCAATATACTCTCCATCCCACATTTCAAGGTTTAGAATGTTTTGCTGAATCTTAGCAAACCTCGTGCTAGGTATGGATAGCATGAGAGGGCATAGTTTTAATGTGCTTGGAAGTAGGTACAGAGGAGATGTCAGGGGTAAGTTTTTTTATGCAGAGAATGGTGAGTGCATGGAATGGGCTGCTGGCAGTGGTGGTGGAGGCGGAAATGATGGGGTCTTTTAAGAGACTCCTGGATGGATACATGGAGCTTAGAAAATAAAGGGCTATGGGAAAGCCTAGGTAGTTCTAAGGTAAGGACATGTTTGGCACAGCTTTGTGTGCTGAAGGGCCTGTATTGTGCTGTAGGTTTTCCATGTATTGAAGCCATGGTCTTGAAGCTTATTAATTAGTTTTACGGGGATGATCGTATTGAATGTCAAGCTGCAATCAATAAAAAGCATCCTATGGCTTCGCTGTCTAGGTGTCCTAGGGTTGAGTGAAGAACTAGTGAATGGCATTTGCTGTGGACCTGTTGTGATGGTAGGTAAATTGGAGTGGATCCAAGTTGCCTCTAAGGAGGCAATGATGTGTTTCACCACCAAACTCTTGTTACGAAATCCCATAACTGGATCACTTACCAGCAAAGATAGAGAGGTCCGCTGAAGTCTGATGGTACTATTTTTAAAAGTCTTTATTTATGAAAGGGGCACAAACGTAAGATTAATACAAACATTCAGATAATATACGTAGTCACTACTTAATCTAAAAGCGCGGGTCTAATAATAACCATCGATAAGAAACAGCTCAATCGTTTGTCTGGGGGATAATATAGTGTCCGATGGAAATATAAAAGTCACTCAAATTCCTGCAGGCTTCTGGCTTTCAGCGGGGGGGGGGGGGGGGGGGCTGGGTTTTCACTTGTTGGAGAGAGAGAGAGATTGGTGAGAAACGAAAACTTGCCCGGGTCTTTATGAAGCAAATCTGTTGAATCAGGGGAGCGGGCTTCCCCGTTGTTAGCTAAAAGCGGTTTTCCGTGATTCCAGCCACAGACTCCAGGCCCAGAATCTAACGCACGTGGCTTCCTTCAAAATGGCTTCCCACTACTACGGGATCGCTAGCATGTCTTCTGGTGCGTCTGAAGGGGTTGTTCCCCCCAGACCCTCCTTTATACTTCCTCACGGGGTCTCAGATGTCAATCAGGTTGGGATGATGCAATCTCTCTCTCAACCAGCCCACTTTGCCCAAGGGCTTACACGTGGTCTCCATGAGACAATAGTCAATGTCGCCTTATTTTGCATCGCGGTGGAACGCGGTATTCGGCACGTCTCTCCCTCTCTCTCTCTCCCACTTCCTGGGTCTACTGACCCCCCCCCCCTCAACTAGTGCTCTTGTGATTCTCACAAAGGAGGGGGCTGCGGACATAACACTCTCAAAACAGTTCATCACCTGAAAAGATTTCTAGCCATGTGACTAAATCCAGGCGGTATATCTCGATTAGTCCAAAAAGGAATGTACACAGAAGTTTCAATCCACAAAGGGAACCGAGTTATGGGGTGGGGGGGGGTGGTGGTGAAGAAGGCTTGAAATGTTATTGCTTATTCCAAAGCAGGCAGGCCTCTCTGTAATTGGATTTGTCAGCTCCTTAAAAAATGGTCACACCTTTGAAGCATCTGGTCTCTTTTTTTATCCACACTTGGGAGATGCAGTTGTGACTGAAGATTTCTCTGCCAAGTTTCAAAACTAAGGTAAAGTAAAATTAAAATAGTACAATCTGCAACAAAGTTTTTTTTTGTTTTTCTATTTGTCTTTTTGACTTCTTGCCAGTCACAGGCAGACGGGCAAGTTTGGTTTGGGATCAAGTCAAGCAACAAAAATCAAAATCCCAGTTAAGGAGTTCCTTCTAGCAAGCACTGATTACCTAGGCAATTCATGGTCTTAACAGGACAAATTAATCTAGAAGTGTCACTTTGGTTTTGTAAGTTGCCTCCCAGATTCAAGGTTTTAGTTAAGAAATGTTCTGTTGGATTTAGAATTTCAGATGCCTGAGAATAGTTTCTTTTTCTATTTTCTATTTTTTCCACAAGAGTAATAAAGTTCCCACTCCAGGAATGTGTTCCTGTGTTTGTAGTTATTTTACTGAATTTTCTAGTCATTAGTATCAAACTAAATCTGATGCTTTATGACGCAGAAGCAAACAAGTCTGTTCACAGTTACCAATTTTGGTGATTTCAGTGTAGTGGCACTGGCACTGTCGAGACCTTACAGCTACTGCAGCTTGCAAGTTGTGTAGTTATCAGTAAGCTATCAGGAAAGATCTTTCTTTGTGGTTCATGAAAAATTCACAGTTGATTTCCTTGCTACAAAGCTACATTATTTTTCTTTTCATTCACTGTTCAGAAATCATGTCTATTTTTGCAAAAGCTTTCAAATCTGTAGATCATATATCTTTTAAAGTAAAAAGCAGTATTTTTTAAGCAAGGTTTCTCCAACAGTCAATAATATTCATCACAGAGCAGATGATGTGGACATTCTTCATATCTACAAAGTCATCAACACAAAACTGTTCCCCTCAATAATTAGTATACCATTTTGGATACTGTTGGAGGGAGGGAGAAACCTTAGCAAGGAGATCTCTGACACCGAGTCTTTGTTTGTGGCTCAAAAGAAAAGGGAGAAGTAGCAAGCTATATGATAGGGGAGACATTGGTTAGAGAAACAGAAAGGAGACTATGTGAATGAGAACAAAATTCCTGAATGGTTCATTGCCTCCCAGGTGCCTGGGTCAGGGCCATCTCAAATTGAGTCCACAGCCTTTGTAAGTGGGAGGGTGAGCAGTCAGAGGTCGTCATCCACATCAGTACCAATCACATGGATAGGATGGGTGACAAAGTTCTGCAAAGTGAATTCAGGGAATTAGGTGCTTAGTTAAAGGAAGGACCTTCAGGGTTGAGATTTCAGGATTGCTACCCAAGCCGCGTACTAACGAGGCCAGAAACAAGAAGGTCATGCAGTTTAACATGTAGCTAAGGAGTTGGTGCAGGTGGGAGGTCTTCAGACTCAGGGAAGGTGGGACCTGTACAGAAGAGACTAATATCATAGTGGGAAGGCTTGCTAGTGCTGCACGAGGGGGTTTGGACAAGAGTTTCAGGGTAATGGGAACCTGAGTGCCAGATCAGACAACGGAGTAGTTGTGGAGAAAGATGTTAAGCCGACATACAATGAGCACTGTGGAACAACGACTGAGCTGCACATATTTCAATGCAGGGAGTATTGCAAGAAAGGTAGGTGAGCTCAGGGAATTATGACATAGTAGTCATTAATGAGACTTGGTTGTAGGAGAGACAGGACTGACAGCTCAGTGTTTCAGGATTCTGTTGTTTTAGATATGATTGAGTTGGGGGGATTGGAAGGGGAGGATGACATTACTAGTTGAGTAAAACTTCACAGCAGTGTTCAATCAGGACAGACTGAAGAGCTCGTCTCGTGAGGCTTTAAGGGTATAACTGAGGAATGAGAATAGGATTATATTATAGACCACCCAACAGCTGCAGGATTTAAAGAGGCAAATTTGTAGAGAAATTGAAGACTGTTGCAAGAAACACAAGGTTGTGATAGCAGGTTATTTTAACTTTCCATATATTGACAGAGACTCCCATACTGTAAAAGGGCTGAATGGGAAACAGTTTGTTCAATGTGTTCAGGAAAGTTTCCTTAATCAGTACACTGATATCCCAACTACAGATTGTGTGATATTTGATCTTCTATTAGAAATGCGACAGGACAGGTGACAGACATTTGTGTAGGGGAACATTCTGCATCTGTGATCTTAATGTAATTAGTTTCAAAGTAATTATGTAAAAGGATAGGTCCAGTCCTCAGGTTAAGATTCTAAATTGCAGAAAGGCCAATTTTGATTGTATCAGAAAGGATCTGGCAAGTGTGGATCAGGATGGGTTGTTTTCTGGCAAAGCTTACTTGGAAAAGGGAAGACTTGAATTTGAAGGGACCAGGGTTCCTATGTTCCTATAAGAATAAAAGGATAACAGGGTTTATGGAACCTTTATTTTCAAGAGATGTTGAAGCCCTGGTTAAGAAAAAGGAGGAAGTGCACAGATGGTATGGAAGACAGGAACAAATGCGGTACCTGAAGTATAAGAAATGCAAAAGAATGCTCATGAAGGAAATTAGGAGGCCTAAGAGAAGACAAGAAGTTGCTGCAGCAGACAAGTTGAAGAATAATCCAAAGAACCTTGAATCCCAAGGTTCAGTCTCCTGGCATTCAAGATGAGATAGTAAACTGATTAATCATTGACTTCATGGGAGAAGTCAGAGAGAGGTTGCCTCTCTGAAGGGCTGTGATCA
Source organism: Hypanus sabinus (assembly GCF_030144855.1). Taxonomy (NCBI): domain Eukaryota; kingdom Metazoa; phylum Chordata; class Chondrichthyes; order Myliobatiformes; family Dasyatidae; genus Hypanus; species Hypanus sabinus. The sequence continues at coordinate 174,942,770 of NC_082707.1, forward strand.
GTGGTGTGAGCAGGGATCAGTACTAGATCTGTTGTTGTTTGTCACCTATATCAACAACCTGAATGATAACGTAGTGAATTTGATCAGTAAATGTTACCAAGATTGGGGATGTAGTGGATAGCAGGGAAGACTATCAAAGCTTGCAAAGGGATCTGGACTAGCTGAAAAAATGGTAGATGGAATTTAATGCAGACAAGTGTGAGGTATTGTACTTTGGGGAGGCCATTAGGGTAGGCTGTACACTGTGAGGAGTGTGGTAGAACAAAGGGATCTTGGAATATAGATCCATAATTCCTTGAAAGTGGCATCACAAGTAGGTAGAGTCATAAAGAAAACTTCTCACAGATTGACCTTCATAAATCAATGTATTGACTAAAAGAATTGGGATGTTAAGTTGAAATTGTATACAACACTAGTGGTGAGGTCTAATTTGTAGTGTTCTTACCTACAGGAAAGATTAGATAATTTTGAAAGCATGCAGAGCATATTTACAACCTTTAGAGAAAGGTTGAATAGGTTAGGACCTTATTCCCTGGTTTGTAGAAGACTGAGGGGAAATTTGATACAGGTATATAAAATTATGAAGGGTATAGACAGGATAAACAGAAGCAGGCTTTTTCTACTGAGGTTGGGTAAAACTGCAACTACAGGTCATGGGTTAAAAAGTGAAATGTTTAAGGGAAAATGAGGAGAACTTCACTTAATAGTTCCGTGCTAGCAGCACTTAAAGCGCGACATCAAGCTTACATTGCTGGCGATCAAGAAAAGCAGCTATGATCTGCGCAAAGCTATCAAGGCTGCAAAACAACAATATAGGGAGAAGACTGAGTCAAGATTCACAATGAATAGCTCTCGTGACTGCATACCATTGCAGACTTCAAAGGCAAACGTTGTGGTGCCGCCAACATCGCGGCCTCTCTCCCAGATGAGATCAATCGCTTTTACGCTCGGTTTGATGTCGCTAACTCTGAGCCTCCGAGGAAAGCCACCACTACAACCTGCAACCTGGTCATCTCTGAGGCTGAGGTATGCAGATGTTTTCAATGATTGGACAGTCGCAAGGCTGTGGGACCGGACGGCATCCCAGGGTGAGTACTTAGGATGTGTGCAGCACGACTGGCCGGTGTGTTTACAGACATTTTTAATCTCTCCCTCTCCCAGTGTAGAGTGTCCTCCTGCTTCAAACTATCCACCATTGTCCCTGTACCAAAAAAGACCAAGGTAACATAATTGAATGACTGGTGTCCTGTCCCACTCACCTCAATAATAAGCAAATGCTTTGAGAGGCTGGTCAAGGACTACATCTGCAGCTTGCTACCACCCACACTAGACCCCTACAATTCACCTACCGCCACAACCAATCGACAGATGACACAATAGCCACTGCTCTACATGCCGTCCTTACACATCTGGAGAAGGATGCTTATGTGAGAATGCTGTTCCTGAACCACAGTTCAGCATTCAACACCATAGTTCCATCCAGGCTCGACAAGAAACTCAGAGACCTCGGCCTTCACCCTGCCTTGTGCAGCTGGATCCTGGACTTCCTGTCAGATCGCCAGCAGGTGGTAAGAGTGGGCTCCCTCACCTCCAACCCTCTGACTTTCAATACAGGAGCCCCTCAGGGCTGTGTACTGAGTCCCCTCCTTTACTCTCTGTATACCCATGACTGTATTGCCACCCACAGCTGCAATCTGCTAATTAAATTGGCCGACAACAGTACATTGATTGGCCTTATCTCAAACAATAACGAGGTGGCCTACAGGGAAGAAGTCATTTCTCTGATAGTGGTGTCAAGGAAATAACCTCTCCCTTAATGTTGCAAAAACAAAGGATCTGGTTGTGGATTACAGGAAGAATGGAGATGGGCTAACCCCTATTGACATCAATGGATCTGGGGTTAAGAGGGTAAACAGCTTCAAGTTCCTTGGCACCCACATCACCAAGGACCTCACGTACACACCAGCTGTACGGTGAAAAAGGCACAACGGCGCTTCTTTCCCCTCAAATGGTTGACGAAGAACCATCCTAAGAACTTTCTACAGGGGCACAATTGAGAGCATCCTGATTGGCTGCATCACTGCCTGGTGTGGGAACTGTACCTCCCTTAATCACAGGACTCTGCAGAGAGTGGTGTGGACAGCCCAGTGCATCTGTAGATGTGAACTTCCCACTATTCAGGACATTTACAAAGACAGGTGTGTAAAAAGGGCCCGAAGGATCATTGGGGACCCGAGTCACCCCAACCACAAAACTGTTCCACCTGCTACCATCCGAAAAGTGGTACCGCAGCATAAACGCCAGGACCAACAGGCTCTGGGACAGCTTCTTCCACCAGGTCATCAGACTGATGAACTCCTGCTGATTTGAGTGTACTCTTTATTACATTGTTCTGTTTATTACAAATTATTATTAATTACTATGATTGCACATGGCACCTTAAGATGGAAAAGAACATAGAGATTTTTACTCATGTATGTGAAGGATGTAAGAAATAAAGTCAATTCATTCATTCATTCAGAGGGTGGTGAGAGTGTGGAACAAACTGCCAGCACAAGTGGCAGATGTGATTTGATTTCAACAATTAAGAGAAATTTGGATAAGCACATGGATGAAAAGGTATGGAGGACTATGATCTGGGTGCAAATTGAAGGGACTAGGCAGATCAATGGCTCAGCACAGACTAGATGGGCCAAAGGGCCTGTTTCAGTGCTGTAGTGTTCTATGACTCTGAACATCAACTTTTTTTTCCTTCAACTATTTCCAGTATTTGCTGGTTTGATTTGTTCCACAGTATTCCAATTTCCTTGAAGCTTCTCATTAACATAAAATTTATGCTAGGACAGTCCATGATTCTGGATAGAAAGACATAGCATACCACTCTATTGAATGGTTGAGAGTTAGCAGGTCTTACTGAGTGGGATGATGATGCAGATGTGACTGACTAGCAAGACTAATTTGTAATTAATGCTTTTAATTGACAAGCAAAAGGGAAAAGGCTGGAAAATATAACATGAAGATTCAGTACAATTGCTATATGTGCATAAAAGATGCCTTTTGCCTACATGTTGACAGCAAGAAGGTTGTCCAATTTTTACAACTCTTATTCAAGATGTACTAATTCTTCTTACTGCTGTTCGAGTTTCATCTCAGTTGAGATTAATAAACATTCAGACTTGGACCTTCATGATCTTTATTGCTCAGTATATTCATTTAATTTACTTAACTGGAGCAACAGTGTGAAGTTTATCAATAAAGGTGCAGGCAATTGGTATAAATTATTAAAAATGCAGTTCAATCAAATCTGAAAAATGTTCTGTTGGTGGATTGAATTAATTAATTTAAGAAAAGAGAAGTAAGTTGTTTTTACCTGGTTTGCTTCCCAGATATTCAGCCCATAACAAAGTGAAATCTGCATCAGCTCTGAAGAACCGAATAAATTGCATAATCACATAAATCACCAAACAGTAACACATGGCCGACAGGAGATCCATTGCTTTAATATCTGAGAAAAAGTGATTAAACCAATCTTTAATGGATGATTTTTCAATTTAATTCTAGTTTTTCACAAGTACGGTTAATAAAAGATAGGTTAGTGTGTTAACAAACCAGATAACTAAAATACGTATAAATTAACTTAGGTTTCTTAAACTCAGGATTTATGTAAGGAATGCAAACGTAACTATTTACTAACATTTTTTCTTCTCATTTTTCTGTTTGGAACTTAATGACTATTGTTCCAAAAGCTTTCAGAGCTGTTGATGATTTATCCTTTAAAGTGAAAAGCAATCCAGTATTTTTAAGCAAGGTTTGTCCAATACTTTGCATGTATTTTTACTATTTGTACTTTTAATCTGCTCCATCTATAACCATATAGTGATAATAAACATAATTCTGATTTTGTCTATATCCTGTTGTAACCTACGACAACCTTCTACACTATCAACACTTCCAACCTTTGTTTCATCTACAAACTTACTAATCCACTCCACCATTTCCTTATCCAAGTTATTTATAAAATCACAAAGAGCAGGGTCCCAGAATGGATATCTGTAGAACTCTATTAATTAACAAATTCTATGCAGAATATGTTCCACCTATTAATGCCCTCTGCCAACTCCACATCCCTTCTGCCAAGTTTCCATGGATCCCATGCATCATGACTTTCTGGAGGAGCCTAAAATGGGGAGCTTTGTTAAATACCTTACTAATATCCACATCCACTGCTCTACCTTCATCAATTTGTTTTGTATCCTCCTCAAAAAACTCAGTTAGACTCAACCTGCCCCTTGCAAAGCCATGCTAACTATCCCCAATCAGATTATGATTCTCAAAAGTGCTCATAAAACCTGTCCCTACTCCAGTAGTTTGCTACCACTGATGAAATGTTCACTGGTCAATAACTCCACAGGATTATCCCTATTATCTATTTGAACAATGTAACAACATTTGCCATCATCCAATCCTCTGGTACTACTCATGTGGTCAGAGATAAAAAAAAATTGGAACTCCCAAACTATCCAGTGGATAAACTTACTTGTGCAACATCAAATTATATTATGAAAAATCAGTCAAGACTGTGATCAATTAATTAGACAATTGGGCAATATGTCAATTTTAACATTACCACAGGTTTGACCTCCCTAGATTAGAAAAGGGAAAAAAATAATTGCTGAAAGGATTCATCAAATAATTTTTTTAATTATTCAAATTATGTACATAATTCTTCTTAATCCATATAACCATATAACAATCACAGCACGGAAACAGACCATCTCAGCCCTCCTAGTCCGTGCCGAACTCTTAATCTCACCTAGTCCAACCTACCCGCACTCAGCCCATAACCCTCCACTCCTTTCCTGTCCATATACCTATCCAGATTCCTTCAGCAGTGCACTTGTAATATATCTAAAGAAATGCATCTCCCATACCAATATCCAAAATTGGCGGCCAAGAGTGGCCTAAATAAGGTAATCGTTTGCCTTTCACACATTCTTCTGTAAATTTACCTGGTGGATAGCCTGTGGGTTCTGGCTGCAGTGACAAACATTTCAGCAGAAAGCGGAAATATGCCTGCGTTCCAACACTGCTCCATTCTGTTGCAACTCCAGTACAGTGTCAATCCTTAGTACGATCTTCTTCGTACTACTCAAATTGCACAATGTGTGCAATAGAAATTTAGAACAAGGTCTAAATCAGGGGTAGGCAACCTGCGGGCCAGATCCAGGCCGTAAATGTATTTTGACCGGCCCGCGAGCAAATATTGGGATACTTATGCTTATCCGGCCCGCAAGAGATTTTTCCTTATTCTGGGTGAGATTCATTGTGTCCTTTTAATAGATTCAAATGATGCCTTGATTGAAATAAATTGCAATTAAACTAAGTTCTTTGATTACTAATTGGCATCCTTGGTTAAGCACAAATGATTTTCTAGCATGCATTATACATTAATTTGATTTATACACAACTAGATGTATTTAAATGGATAATTCTCATATTTCACGTTTTTATGGCATTTGTCTGGCCCACCATCCACTCATTAATATGCTATCTGGCCCACAGAGGCAAAAAGGTTGCCGACCCCTGGTTTACTACATTGAAAATAGTAGTTATCAAATCAATTTCAAATCAATAATTATCAAAATAATTTACCTCAAGAATTGTCTGTTACCATATCTGGGTTATACTTTAAGATTACATAAAAATAAATCTTTTACAAAATGAGTAGCTGTTACAATTCAGCTTTGGCTGAATGTTACTTTAATGATGGCATTATCAGTATGTATACCAGTCACTTACATAGCCTCCCCAGTGCATTGATGAATGTTATGAAGTCACCTAATGCAACTCTATTGAAAATTCAGCAGATTAATCAATGAATGCAGATGGACACAAATTACAGCTGTTACTTATCTTTAAATAATGGATATATCAAACCATCCAGACTATGTTTCCTACTCTTGTTAATTTCTTGAGAGCCCCTTTCTGATTTAAAAAAAACTTTGTTTTTACTAATGCCAATAATCATAAAACCACATGTGATGAAGGCAGGCAAAGAAAGAAAATAAAACTTGGAAAGGCAAATGGAACAAGATGGGAAGAGGGGAGTGTGAAGTCTGGAGACAGCTGCTGGAGGAAGCTCAGCAGGATCACCAAGTGTTACTTATCAAAGCCCAGCACTGGTATCCCAAATACACCCCAGCTCCCTCCACTACCTGACACAACTTGCCGGTCTTCTTACAACCCCTCTTCAGTCCTCCAATCTTCTAAGATTCCTTTCTCACCACACCCCTTTTCATTTTTATACTGGCAATTTTGCTTCTCCACTCAGTCCTGATGAAGGGTTTTGATTCAAAACATCAATAATTCCTTTCCTTCCACAAATGCAAATTAATCTGCTAAATTCTTCTGCTCCAAACTCCAGCATCCTGTGTCTCCAATGTTTAAGAGGCATTTTGACAGACACTTAAACAGAAAATTTTGAATGAATATAGACTGTTTACATGCAATTTAAATTAACATCATAGGCAACATATATATTACCAGTCAAAAGGATAGTTCCTGTGTTATATTGTTGTAAAAATATCAGGACCAGATTATATATTGTAGCGGTGTGCGACATGCAGCGCTAAAATTACGACACGGAGTCGGTAACTGCAGTCGAAGGAAAAAACTTTATTCAAAATCCTCAGCCTCACTTTTAAGCCTCGCTCAACCTGCCCCCCGTGGCGCAGAGGCTCCAAAGCTCTGTGCTCGCAAACCCCCGTAGGCTATCTAATTGTGAGCCGGTTCGGATGTGCCAGGAAGTGGGTCGCCACATAACCCCCCCCCCCCCCAGAACCGGCGATACACCCCCCCAATGTCCACAGTCTGGGCCAGAACCTGCTTGGGAGGTCGGCCTCTGCGCTGAGGTGCCGGAAACTCGGCCGGTTGCGCCAGGTCCACATGGGCCGGTTTGAGGCGGTCCACCATGAAAACCTCCTCTTTCCCCCCAACGTCCAGCACGAACGTGGACCCGTAGTTCCAAAGCACCATAAACGGCCCCTCGTATGGCCGCTGCAGCGGTGGCCGATGCCTGCCCCTTCGTACAAACACAAACTTACAGTTCTGCAGGTCTTTGGGTACGCAGGTCGGGTTCCGCCCGTGCTGTGAAATGGGTATGGGGGCCAGGTTACCGAGCTTCTCACGTAGTCTGCCCAAGACTGCTGCGGGATCTTCCTCTTGCCCCCGTGGGGCTGGTAGGAACTCCCCAGGGATGACCAGGGGCGCGCCGTATACCAACTCGGCCGATGAGGGGTGCAGGTTGTCCTTGGGCGCTGTGTGGATGCCGAGTAGGACCCAGGGAAGCTCGTCCACCCAGTTGGCTCCTCGCAGGCGGGCCATGAGGGCCGACTTCAGGTGACGGTGGAAATGCTCCACTAGACCGTTCGACTGTGGGTGGTAGGCAGTTGTGTGGTGCAGCTGAGTCCCCAAAAGGCTGGCCATAGCTGACCACAGGCTGGAGGTGAACTGGGCACCTCTGTCGGAGGTAATGTGGGCCGGTACACCAAAGCGAGATATCCAGGTGGTGATCAGGGCTCGGGCGGAAGATTCGGAGGTGGTGTCGGTGAGCGGGACCGCCTCTGGCCATCTTGTGAACCGGTCCACGATAGTCAGGAGGTGCCGCGCTCCTCGTGACACTGACAGGGGGCCCATGATATCCACATGAATGTGGTCGAAATGCCGGTGGGTGGGGTGGAACTGCTGCGGCAGAGCTTTGGTGTGCCACTGCACCTTGGCAGTTTGGCAGTGCATGCACGTTTTGGCCCATTCACTGACCTGTTTGCAGAGTCCGTGCCAAACGAACCTGCTGGAAACCATCCGGACAGTCGTCCGGATGGAGGAATGCACCAAGTTATGAATGGAGTCGAAAACACGGCGCCGCCAGGCTGTCGGGACGACGGGACGGGGCTGGCCGGTGGCAACGTCACAGAGTAGGGTCCTTTCATCCGGGCCTACGGGGAGGTCCTGGAGCTGCAAACCGGAGACTGCGGCTCTGTAACTCGGAATCTCCTCATCTGCCTGCTGTGCCTCTGCCAGTGCCTCAAAGTCTACCCCTTGGGAAAGGGTATGAACGGTAGGGCGAGAGAGCGCATCCGCCACGACATTGTCCTTACCTGAGACGTGCCGGACATCCGTCGTGTATTCAGAGATGTAGGACAGGTGGCGTTGCTGGCGGGATGACCAGGGGTCGGACACTTTCATAAATGCAAAGGTAAGCGGTTTGTGGTCCGTGAAGGCGGTGAAGGGCCGACCTTCTAGGAAGTACCTGAAATGCCGGATTGCCAGGTAGAGCACCAACAGTTCCCGGTCGAAAGCACTGTACTTGAGCTCGGGTGGCCGCAGGTGTTTGCTGAAAAATGCCAGGGGTTGCCAGCGACCTGCGATGAGTTGCTCCAGCACCCCACCGACTGCCGTGTTAGATGCATCCACTGTGAGGGCGGTAGGGGCATCCATTCTGGGATGTACTAGCATTGCAGTGTTTGCCAAAGCTTCCTTCGTTTGAATGAAAGCGGCGGCGGACTCCTCGTCCCAGGTAATGTCCTTGCTCAGACCCGACATCAGTGCGAACAGGGGGCGCTTGATCCGGGCAGCTGAAGGGAGGAAGCGGTGGTAGAAATTGACCATACCTACGAATTCCTGAAGGCCTTTGATCGTGGTGGGTTGGGGGAAGTGGCGGACCGCATCTACCTTAGCAGGCAGAGGGGTTGCCCCGTCTTTAGTAATCCTGTGGCTCAGGAAGTCAATGGTATCGAGTCCGAACTGGCATTTGGCGGGGTTGATTGTAAGGCCGTATTCACTCAGTCGGGCGCAGAGTTGACGGAGGTGGGACAGATGCTCCTGACGACTGCTGCTGGCTATGAGGATGTCGTCCAAATAGATGAACGCAAAGTCCAGGTCCTGTCCCACCGCGTCCATTAACCGCTGGAACGTCTGTGCAGCATTCTTCAGACCGAATGGCATGCAGAGGAACTCGAAAAGGCCAAACGGGGTGATGAGAGCCGTTTTGGGGACGTCATCAGGATGCATCGGGATTTGATGGTACCCTCGGATGAGGTCTACCTTGGAGAAGATCCGTGCGCCGTGCAGGTTTGCTGCAAAGTCCTGAATGTGCGGCACAGGGTAGCGGTCCGGTGTGGTAGCCTTGTTCAGCCTGCGGTAGTCGCTGCACGGTCTCCAGCCTCCCGTCGCTTTGGGCACCATGTGCCGGGGGGAGGCCCATGGGCTGTCGGACCGCCGGATGATCCCCAATTCCTCCATCCTCTGGAACTCCTCCTTCACCAGTCGGAGCTTGTCCGGGGGAAGCCGCCGAGCGCGGGCGTGGAGGGGTGGTCCCTGGGTCTGGATGTGGTGCTGTACGCCATGTCGGGGCATGGCCGCTGTGAACTGCGGTGCCAGAACCGATGGGAAATCCGCCAGGACCCTGGTGAAGTCATTGTCGGACAGCGTGATGGAGCCGAGGTGAGGGGCTGGCAACTGGGCTGCACCCAGGGAGAACGTCTGAAAGGTCTCGGCGTGTACCAGTCTCTTCCTGAGCAGGTCGACCAGTAGGCTGTGAGCCCGCAAAAAATCCGCACCCAGAAGCGGTTGGGCTATGGCAGCCAGTGTAAAGTCCCACGTGAACTGGCTGGAGCCAAACTGTAGCTGCACCTGATGGGTGCCATAGGTCCTTACTGTGCTGCCGTTCACAGCCCTCGGGGGGGCCCCGGTGCTCTGCTGCGGGTGTCGTAACTCGTCGGAGGTAAAACGCTGATCTCGGCACCAGTGTCGACCAAAAACCGGCGTCCCGACCTTCTGTCTCACACATACAGGAGGGCCAGCCGCCGTAGCCATCAGCAGCGGCTGGCCCTGGCGTTTCCCGGGAACTTGCAGGGCGGGCGACAACGGCGGGCTTCTGCACCCCACCGCTGGTGGTAGAAGCACCAGTGTTCATTGGGCCGGGGGTTGGCGGGCTCTGTGGCCGGGCCTGGACTGGTTTGCTGCTGGGAGCGTGGCTGGGAGATCTGTGCGATGGACGCCCCGCTCACCTTTTTGGCGTTCCACAGCAAGTCCGCCCGGGCTGCCACCTTCCGGGGGTCATTGAAATCCGCGTCGGACAGCAGCAGGCATATGTCCTCGGGCAGCTGCTCCAGCAATGCCTGCTCAAACATGAGGCATGTGTGTCCGTCGGCCAGAGACAACATCTCATTCATTAAAGCCGAAGGAGGTCTGTCGCCCAAGCCATCCAGGTGCAGTAAACAGGCAGCCTGCTCGCGCTGTGAGAGTCCAAAAGTCCTGAGGAGCAGGGCTTTGAATTCCGTGTACTTGCCGTCTGCCGGGGGCGACTGTCCGAACTCTGCGACCTGGGCCGCTGTGCCCTGGTCGAGGGAGCTCACCACGTAGTAGTAACGGGTGTCTTCTGAGGTGATCTGGCGAACGTGGAATTGGGCTTCGGCTTGCTGGAACCATAGGTTCAGTCGCTGTGTCCAGAAACCCGGCAGTTTCAACGAAACCGCATGAACAGAGGCGGCGCCAGTCATTTCTGGTCCAAAAATCGTTTGGACCGTCGTGGTCACCAATTGTAACGGTGTGCTACATGCAGCGCTAAAATTACAACACGGAGTCGGTAACTGCAGTTGAAGGAAAAAACTTTATTCGAAATCCTCAGCCTCACTTTTAAGCCTCCCTCAACCTGCCCCCCATGGCGCAGAGGCTCCAAAGCTCTGTGCTCGCAAACCCCCGTAGGCTATCTAATTGTGAGCCGGTTCAGATGTGCCAGGAAATGGGTTGCCACAATATTATCAACAGTCCTTAAAAAGGTACCCTTATATTTATATGCACTGTGATACCAGTAACTGAAGCTAAAAATAATACATTGCAGCAAATGTGAACTGTGTAATCCAATCCGAAAACCAAAATATGGAGATGCTAAAGTAAAACAGAAAATAATCATAAAATATTCATCACATCAGGCGGCACTGATGGAGAGAGAACCAGCGTTACTATTTCAGGTCAACAACCTTCCATCATAAAACGAGATAATTTTGATAAAGAAGCACTTTCAGAGGTGTAGGAACATTGTTTAAACACTAGAATAAAACCAGTAACCTATTTATAGATTATGAAACAAAACCACATTAGGTGATATTAGTGCTGCTAAAAACTTGATTAGAGAAGCAGGTTAAAGGCAGGTGCCAGTCGGCTTAAGACACGGAAAAGGATTAAGGGAAGGAGCTGACGTTCGTTTAAAACAGAATCATCGCTTTGGAATTGTGAAAGATAATTAACACAGTTCAGTATTATCTAATTTACCTGTATTACAGTCGTCGCTCGATGAAAATATACATGCGCGGCGATTACATCATTTCCGGATACAAATCTCCGATGTTGCTGATTTAATTGCCCTTTCGCATATTGATGTGCGTCCAGGGTTAAATCTTTACAACATTGGTGTTGTGCGAGAGCAGACAGTTGAGCACTATTTACTCAATATGCAATGATGTCTCGTTTTATTTTGTTTTTGTGGGAGAAATGTGTATTTATGAAGGCAATTCAGCGTTCATGTTTCCGTGGCTAAAAGTCATCAACTTGAAACATTACCTTAGTGCCTCTCTGTCTCTGTCTCCATAAGATACAGGAGGAGAATTAGGCCATTCGGCCCGTCAAGTCTATTCCGGCATTCTAATTGTTTCCTTCCCCCCCCCCCCCCACACACACACTCCATCAGACTAGCTGAATATTTTAGGTATTTCGTTACTCCCATAACTTCTGACATACTCAATTGTTTAAGTAACATTTAAAACATGTATTACCAAAACATAAGCTCTGATTGTAGTTTTTAAAATATTTAAATAGAGAATTTTGTCAATTTTGTTGATGTAGTTGGGGAAACTAAACACATACAGAGTGTGTTAAAGTTGAACTTTGGAGATAAAATCTTAGGAAATGAAAATACACTTGCAGAAAATAATTATTAATGTTAAATATGGTTTTATAGTTTTCTCATAGAAAGAGAGTGGTTTTATTTCAGATTACTGGAGTAACTGGAGAGCAACAAATACAATTCAACATTGATACATTTAATTAAATGCATTGAGGTGGCAGAATGTCAGTGAACAGACAAAATGACCCTAAAATCAAAGAGCTGTGGATAATGGAAATCTGAATTAAAAATAGAAAATGTTAGAAATGCTTCACAGGTATTGGAGTGGGATAGACATTGCCCTACAAGACATCTTTAAATGTGAAATACCCTTAGAAAGTAAGACCATATATTTTGGTTATATATCTCAAGTTGATAAGAGATAAATATTTAATGAATATATTGCTGGTGGCTGAGAAAAAGACTCTTACTAGGAAATGGTTATCACAGGAGAGCCCAACCTTAAATGCTTGGATGGAAATTACAATGGACATTTACAAAATGGAGAAGATAATAGCATCTGTTAATCATAAGTTGGAACAATTTGATTCAAAATGGTTTAACTACATAACACCTCATAGGCCTGATCTTATTCCTCACAAATCAATGAATATGTTGTAAAAAAAATCACTCCCTACTTGTACATAGTTTTCTCCTTTTACTTGTTCTTTCTTTCCTCTCTTTTCTATAAGTGTATACCTCAGATAAATATTATGTGGAGATCTGTGGCATATATGACTATGTGATATATATGTACAATATCTGAAATACATCTTATGGAAATGTCTGATGATGAACAATAAAAATAAATTACAAAAAAAAATGCTTTACAGGTCAGGCACCATCTGTGCAAAGAGAAATTGGGTTGGTGCTTCAGTTCAAAGATCCTTCATTAGAAGTGGAAAAGTGAGAAAGCAAGTTGGTTATTAGTTGCAGAGAGATTGAGGGAAAGCCAAACTCACCATTGTGATATAACGTTTAAAAGCATGCCCTTCAGTGAGTTATCAGACTGACGTTTAGTGAGTGCAACTGAGAAATGATACAGTAAATTGAAACCAAAAGAAAAAATTTGGAGATGTTTGGTAGATGAAGCATATTTGAAGAGGATAACAAAGGCATGTTAATATTATAGTGGCTAGTTATGATAAAGACAGATAAAGTGAATTACTTTAAAATTGTTGAATTTGATATTGGGTTATAGTGGTTGCAATATACCCTCATGGAAATTAGGTTGCTGCTCCTTAGGCTGATGTTAGGCTTAATTAAAACCATGTATGAATCCACTGAGGTCAAAGTGGGTGGGATGGACAGTGAGTGACAGACAATTTGAAAATTCAGGTCTACCCTGCAGACTGAGCAATGGAACTCAGCACCGAGATCATGCAATCTGAGCTTGATTTCTTCAATGTCAAGAAGACCACAGTATGTGCACTGAACTGGAGTGTAATGAACAGCCACGTAGATTGAAAGCACTGTTAGGGTGCATGGATGATCATAAGTCAGGAAATGAATAACTAGATGAATCTTGAGGTGTCCATTCTGTACTCCTTACAATCAAAGCCACATATTTAAGAAGTCCTTATTTTGCATCTGTTATCACATGCCTCGGTATATGGAGAAGTGAGTGGGAAGTGGTTATTACCATAAGACATGGGAGCAGAATTAGGCCATTTGGCCCATCAAATCTACTCCACCATTCAATCATGGCTGATCCTTTTTCCCCCTCTTCAACCCCATTCCTCAGCATTCTCCCCAAAGCCTTTGATGCCATGTCCAATCAAGAATCTATCAACATCTGCCTTAAATACACCGAACAATCTGGCCTCCACAGCTGCATGTGGCAACAAATCCCACAAATTCATCACTCTCTGGCTAAATAAATTTCTCTGCAACTCAATTTCAAATGAAAGCCCCCCTATCCTGAGGCTGTGCCCTATTGTCCTAGACTCCCCCACCATGAGAAACATCTTTTCCACATCTACTGTCTAGGCCTTTCAACATTTGAAAGGTTTCAATGAGATCCCACCCCCATCCCTCTAAATTCCAGTGTCTCAGAGCCATCAAACATTCCTATATAATAACCCTTTCCTTCCCAGAATCATCCTTGGGAACCTCCTCTAGACCCTCTCCAATACCAGCATTTATTTTTTTTTAAAGAGGAGGAGCACAAACCTGTTCACAATACTCAAGGTGAGCCTTACTAGCGCCTTATAAAGTCTCAGCATCACATCCTTGCTCTTCTATTCTAGACCTCTTGAAATGAATGCTTATATTGCATTTACCTTCCTCACCACCAACTCAATCGGCAAGTTAGCTTTTAGGGTGTTCTGCACAAGAACTCCCAAGTCCCTTTGCATCTCAGATTTTGGATTTTCTCCCAGTTTAGAAAATAGTCTGCAGATTTATTTCTACTACCAAAGTGCACAACCATGCATTTTCCAACATTGTAT